>NW_022196897.1:5060131-5091116 GCF_008632895.1 Mastomys coucha
AAAAAAAAAAAAAAAAAAAAAAAACTTCTTTTTCTATAACATCACAAACAGTTTTGTTGCTGGGGTATTCTTTTCCCATATTCTGTCATATTTACGTGGATTTCTGCCTAGTACTTTTTCCAAAATAACATTTTCAAACCATGCTCAAAGTGATTCAGAACCTGAAAATTTCCCATGCATTTGGCTTCCCAGAAAATACAAAACTTGGCAGTGTCCAAACTCCAATGTTCTTTGACACCAAAATGTCAGTCAGTTCTTGCTTACTTGATTCAATGGCCAGCTCTACATGTATCCAAATATAATTCATTATTTATCAAAATAAAATCAGGCTGTTGAAGGATTTGTCTGGTTGCAAATTGAAGTTCATAGAGAAAGTAAAATCTCAGGTACAGAAAACACTAGAGAGACAAAATTTCCACTGTGGATGGTTTGGGTTTTGTTGTTTTGTTTGGTTTGTTTTATTGTTATTCAATCAACCTAGCTTATTTGTGGGGAATGCCTGTTATTAAATCTCAATACTTTTCTGTCATAAACTAGGTACTAACATAAGAAAAAGAATCACCCAGGTACATCACTTCAAAGAATATTATATATATGGAAAATATAAATTCAGCCAAGTACTGTCAAGGAAGCACATGAGCAGTGGAAAACTGTCCACACTATTTGATAATCAATCTCAGACAATTGTGTGACCCGTGTAACATCATTTCCCTTGCTTATCACCTCCTCAAACATTCTCTCATCTTACATGGTATGCCCAACTGCCCAGTACCTTTCCTCATTAGAGTACACTGACACTTTGTCAATATCAATCAACTCTAAAACATAGGACTCTAGACTTTCATCTGTTCTGTCATTAACATTAAGTCATTGCAATGTCTTTACCATCAACTGAAAATTTACTGTTTGAAAAAGTTATTGTGACTGGCTTTGATTCTTTGTGTTTTCATTCAAATTTTATAATCAACTTCTTGGTTTCTGCCCCCTCAATGTTTTATGTTGATTGGACTTGTATTACATCTAAGATTAATTTCCACAGAATTGATGGCTTAACAGAATTGAGAAGCCCCAAACCTTAAGCAAAAGTATTTTATTCTTTGCAAGAACAAGACTTTGGCTACCTTTTGTTAAATTTATTTCTAAGATATTTTAAGCTTTTAGGCCAGTGAAAAGGACTGTAGAGGTTTTGTTAATTTTTCTCATGTTTACACTTTTCTGCATCACAAATTCCCCCACTTGGGGATGTCCTACCCACTCCCATGAAACAAACTTCACCAAGTCTCTAGACTAGAACTTCTTCTTCACAAGGGCCACCCATCCTCCCAAGAGGAGATAATAGGATGTAACTGATCCCATCAAACTTCCACAGCCATGTACTTCCCCATAATATTGCCCACTACCTATTTTTAAGTGCATATGTACTAACCTCTTCAAGAAATGAATTATTAGATGAAAAATCACTGTTATCTCAGAATTTGCCCAATTTGCCATGTTATCTCAGAATCCAGGATATAGTAGGTATACAATAAATAATAAGTTAAAGCAAAATTTTCATCTCCTTATGTACAGTGAGCATATCTATCCTATATATGATCATTATTCTCTACCCTAGGTTCTATCAAGTCAACCTATTTCATTTCACTACAAGCCTTTATTTTCAACACAGAAAATCCTAATCTCAAAGATCCAACTGCTCTTACTGCACTCTGTAAATCTCTTCTTTTCAATGAAGAATCTAAATTTCCATTTGACTGAACCTACACCAAAGTCATCTAACTATATTTCATATTAATGGCAACAACACACTTGCTGAGTTACATTTCCCATAAATTTAACATTACCCAGTTTATTTGTGGTGCCTATATATCACTAGATCCATATTTTATTATGATGAGAAGCAACTAATTTTTTATTTTTTTTAATCTCAGTGTCTTAATCAATTTGATTGGGGTTAGCGGTATTCCAATGTCCTGAACCCAGGAAGTGAGCAAGATGATTATAAAATAAACCATGCTGCAAGAAATTCTACTTAAAGCATAACATCTGTCTGCTAAGCATGAGACAGCCAGAATGGGTTACAGGTAGTGGAAACGGATTCTCATATCTCACTGTAACACCATCCAATATGGGAAGATGTTGAGATTATTTGAAAACATAGCTGAAGATAACTCAAAGTAATTCTCTTAAGAAATGGAGCCTTAGCCATGGAACTCAATTTAGTATTGAGGGTCATTCTCCATAGACTTGCTCAGTTTCTATCCTCTCTACCCAATATGGCCACAGTCTGGAAAGGTAACTTCATCCTCCAAACATTGCACTGATTTGAACACATCAGTGATAAATTCAGAGTTAATTTATCAATAATGCATTGATGTTGCTTTAAGGAAAAAGAGTTGCAGGGTGCTTCCCTGCTGGAGCACTTAACCAAAGTGAGCCAGATTTGACTTCTCTACTTTTCCCTCTCTCGCCTCATCTTTTGTCATGCTCTGTGGGTTGCATGAGTCTGCATCTGTGCCTGTTGAATGCTGTCCTGTGAATCGGTCCTTGTCCCCGTGTCTGTGTCTGTGTCCATTTGTGTGTGCAGATGTGTGTCTAACAAGTGAAATTTTCTCTGTAATTATTAAACAGCACAGAAAGCATCACAGGGAGAAGAAATGAGGGACCCTTCACAGAATTCTTTAACAGAGTTTACAAGGGATTAAGTCACTGACTCCAGCTGACCCAGATAACAAATAGTACTGTAAACATCATTACAAATAGACTTAGCAGACTATATCCATGCAATATACAACCTCATGGTGGATATTTGTTTTATACCATTGCCATACATTCACAAACACATTACTATGGGTCAGGGGCATGAAAAAGCACATAACTTAAGATTACAGTTATGCCTTTGGTTACACTGTGAAAGCTGATTACAAGAAAAATCCAAGAAAAGTCAGGTTGGTTGTTGCATTTTTCTTTAAAAGGTAGGTTAATCAACCAGGCTGAGTATGTAAGAAAATAAGAGTCTTAAGTGATCTCTTTGTGTACTAAGAACTCTGGCTGTGAGATCCAGAAAAATAGCAAGTCTCTTAGTAAGAGATATTTTCACAACACTGTATTACCACGCCAAAGTTAAAATTGGCAGCTAGGACCTGGGGCTTGGATGACCAGAGCTGTATAAAGAGCTGTGGTGACAAGTTACAGAATGCATTCTGCCCACTTTGTCACTCACCAGCTGTTTCATCATGAGACAAATAATTAAAATCTTTGTTAAATATTTCCCATGGTCTTAGTCAGGGTTTCTATTCCTGCACAAACATCATGACCAAGAAGCAAGTTGGGGAGGAAAGGGTTTATTTAGCTTACTTCCACATTGCTGTTGATCACCAGAGGAAG
Organism: Mastomys coucha; assembly: GCF_008632895.1. Taxonomy (NCBI): domain Eukaryota; kingdom Metazoa; phylum Chordata; class Mammalia; order Rodentia; family Muridae; genus Mastomys; species Mastomys coucha. The sequence goes on from NW_022196897.1 coordinate 5,063,516, forward strand.
TCAGGACTGAAACTCAAGCAGGTCAGGAAGCAGGAGCTGATGCAGAGGCCATGGAGGGATGTTCCTTACTGGCTTGCTTCCCCTGGCTTGCTCAACCTGCTCTTGTATAGAACCCAAGACTTCCAGCCCTGGGATGGCACCACCCACAAGGGGCCCTACCCCCTTGATCACTAATTGAGAAAATACCCCACAGCTGGATCTCATGGAGGCACTTCCCCAACTGAAACTCCCTTCTCTGTGATAACTCCAGCCTGTGTCAAGTTGGCACACAAAACCAGCCAGTATACATGGCATGAATACATCTTTGGTATCTAAAGAGGAAGTTACATTCATACCTCATTATAGTCAGATATATATATATATATACATATATACATATATATATAGTCTGATACTAGCCCGAAATATTTGATTAGACATGAGTTTTTACCCACTTTTGTTTGATATAACTATTGCTTAAGAGACTGACTTGGGAAACACCAGCCTATTCAGGGGCACCAGTCAAACAATATGCCAGAGTTATCAGTTATGCAACACATTATAAGATTAATATTCATAAGGCAAATGAATATTCATAAAACAATATTGGATCACAAAGGGCTCAGGTAGCCACACTTTCAAGCAATTGGTTATTGTCTTTGTAATTTGCAAGTCAAAGAGAGAATTTTATGAATACTAACATTCTACATATTTTTAAAAACTGAAGTTACTACCAGCAAGAACAAGCAGAAGAAAGCATATGACTGTTAAATACGATGTGAATGAAAGCCAGCACAGCCACTGACATACAATAGGAGAAAAATATTTAAAGGAGCAAAAATTGTGCCAAGTTCTATATATGATAACAATCCAAGTCTATACACTTCCTTGGGAAGTGAGAACCATGGCAGGTGGAACAGACATGAAGTTGATAAGCACCTAGGCTAAAGCTGAGCTCTGCTACTTGCTATGGTTGTGAAGGAAGCTAGTTTCTATCCTGGGAAAATGAGGAGGCCCTCTAGGCAAAGGCAGCATCTAAATGAAGACATTGAAGATTTGTAGAGGTTAGCCTAAAAAGAAAGACAGGAAGTCCTTGACATAAGGCTAAATGTCCTTAAAGACTTGATTGCATGGCATGCTGGAGACCCTGGGAACCACTTTCTATGGCAGGGATGCAAAGCTGAGGTAAGACAGTAGTAACAAAAGAAGAAGTAATCAGATCCAGGAAGACTGGCTTCATCACCCCATATTAAACTGTTTGGCCTAAATTTGTCTCCATACCTAAATGCTAAAGTTTGGCCCAAAGCAACCTCCATACAGGGAAAACTGGGCTGGATGCTATTTGTTATATAACCAGATTGTAACCAAACTAAAAGTATCACTTTAAAACACCAACTGAGCATCAGTAATCAGTTACTTAAATCTTCAGCCAGTAAAAACTGGGATCTGCCAAACCATGACCATGTTAATAAGCCAAGGTTGGCCATGGCTCATCAGGTTGTCTGTGTTGTTTTCCTCTTTCTGGCTATACATATGATCTGTACATGGGAAGATGGGTACAGAACTCAGAGTGGACTTGGCTGTGGCTTTCTGGAACTATTTGCTTGGTTCAAAAAACTTTGTGAAATTTTACTTCATCTTGGGTTTCCAATGGGTCAATGCAAAGGGCAAGATCTTTCCAGCAGAAGGAAATGGAACCACTAAGATGTGATCAAAGAAACGATAAGCTTTGCTGTAAGGACTGTTAGACAGGAGAGCAGAGGCAGGACTCAAGAATGGGGTCCATTCTTCTGGATGAGGCAACCAAAGGAATGAAAGCAAATGCTCAAATGTAGACAAAGATCCCAACGGGCAGAACCACACACAAAGTCCTACATCACTCTCAGACTCCCAAGTACTAGCTGCAGTGGCAAAGGAGGCAGGGAGAATCTTGCAGAAGCAAATTCTCCTCAGCAGCTCATCAACAACCTTAACGAGGAAAAATACTGGCAACCTACACTGTATGGAGTGCCACTAAAATTAAGTTGTAGTTTAAAAGCCTCCAGTCCAGGCACCTAGAGGATATTTACAGTACTAAGAACCATTTTCTAAGCCAAATGTCTGCCCTACCCTTTTACTTCAACAGAAAGAGGCTGCAAAACTTTAGTTTCACCACGGAGTGTTGCAATACCAAAGGGTGGAAGTCATTGGAGGTAAAAGAAAAACTTCAGGCCGTCTTAGACTCAGCAATAGAGCAATGAACGACTCAGCAACCTCCCAAATAGTGGTATGGCCATCTAGAAAGACTGCCGTTTCCATGAGTTATTAGTTTTAAAGAAATAGAATTTCTTGAAATCCTGTGGATCTTTTTCTTTCCTGTGACTGTTCTTTTTTAACTAATCCATCCACTTTACACCACATTACTGGCTCCTCCTCTCTTCCCAGTACCCCTTCACACAAGTTCTCCTCCTCCATTCCACCTTTCCCTTATATTTTGAGAAGGGGAAGGCCCCCCCTCATCCCCCCAACCACTCAAATAGTAGTTGCTAGACAGGGTGCATCCTCTCCCGTTGAAGACAGACAAGGCTGTCCGTTTAGGGGCATAGGATCCACAAGCAGACAGGCAACAGGCTCAAGGACAACCCCTGCTCCAGTTGTTGGGTATTTCATAAAGACCAAGATGCTCATCTGCTACATATACGCAGGAGGCCTAGGTCCATCTCATGGTTGCTCCTTGGTTGGTAGTTCAATCTCTGGAATCCCCAAAGAGTCCAGGTTAGTTGACTCTGTTTGTCTTTCTGTAGAGTCGCTATCCTCTTTGGGTCCTTCAATACTTCTTCCAACTCTTCCATAATACTTCTTAAGCTCCATCTAATGTTTGGGTGTAAGTCTCTGCATTTCTTTTCACTGGCTGTTGGGTGGCGACTCTCAGAGGACAATTATATTAGGCTCCTGTCCACAACCATAAGAGAGTATCATTAACAGTATCATGGATTGATTCTTGCCTGTGAAATGGGTTTCAAATTGGACCAGTTGTTGGTTGGGCATTTCCTCAGTCTTTGCTCTATCTTTATCCCTGTATATCTTGTAGGCAGGACACATTTTGGGTGGAAGGTTTTGTGGGTGGTTGCTGTCCTTATTCCTCCACTAGGGGTCCTGCCTGGCTACAGGAAGTGGCCACTTCAGGATGCATATCCCCTACTGCTAGGAGTCTCAGCTAAAGCCACCATGACTGCTTTAAGTTTTGCAGTTAAGAGTTTAGAAGCCCCCACCTACAACATGCACACTGCTCCCCTGGAGACATGTTTCAGAAACAACTGTCTTAGAAAAGTTAGGAAGAAAGCAAGATGCGCTGACTTCCTACCATTTCCTGTTTGAAGGATTGTTTTGCAATGAACTCAAGGCAGACTAGAAACCTTGAAGTCCAGCCCCAAGCACAGTCCCTGAACAGTTTCTGAAGTTCGTGGCTTTCTCCCCAGGGTACAGCCTACAGCTCTACTGTATGTTTTGCATTCTGATATTCTTGAAGTTCGGTTATGTTTCTCACTTCTCATGCTCAGGAATTTGTAGTGCCACTGGGATTCTTAGACATGGGCACCTTTTATCACAGTGCCTTATCGTGAACCACATGCAGGCTTACTTCTTTCACTGGTTCTGGGCATTTCTCTCTCTCCAACAGACACTCATGTTGCCCGCAGCTACAGTCACATCAGATTACACAAGCTAAAAACAAAGACAAGGCAGTCTCTGTCAGCACATCTTGGGCAATGATATTCAAGTGCATTAGTGAGCATTTATTGTGGTTTACATGTATGTGTGCTCATATGAATGTAAGTGATGCCCATGTCTATACAGGTTCATGTGCGCACTTGTACATGTGTGTAGAGACTAGAAATCATTCTTAAGGAGCATTCCACATTAGATTTTGATACAGAGTCTATCATTGGTACTTGGGGCTTGCCAATTAGGCTAGGATGACTGGCTAGCAATGTACCATCCCCTGCATCCCATCTCCGTGCTGGGATTCTGGGGACATACTATCATATGCAGCTTTTTAGATGAGTGTAAGAGATTCAACTCAGGTCCTCAGGCTCATATAGCAAACACTTTACCAACACAGCTTCCTCCCCAAACCTTCTTGACATTTCTAAAGCACTAAGTCATACTGAAAAAAGCATTATGCTTTGGGTTTAGTAAGTTGGGAGAGAGGAGAGTTCAAATATTATGGCTATTTGAATTAAATTAGGTTCTAACCTAATTAGAGGTAATATTTGATTAGGTATTTCAAACTCCATCCAATAACTCTCATCAGTGATTTTAGCAGCTTCTTCCCCTCACCTCGCATGCCCAGCTGTGCTATCTCTATTACATCCAGTAATCAGACTCACAAAGAAAGACTCAAACTGTGGGACATGAGGACACACAGCTATTTCTCATCCCTCAGCAGCAAACCTCAACAAAACAACCAGCTCTTTAGGAATGCCCACTCCCTGAAATATGGAGTCCACAATAAATCTACAGGCCAAGGACAGATCTACATTAGCAAAATGAAGCAGAGAATTAAAGAAATTTCTGAATAATTTATCATGAACCCTGCAGTAGGTAACTAACAGCTTAAATGAATATTTTAAGGAGAAAATTAATTTTTGGAAAAGGTTCTTAGAAGCTTCTCTCTCAGCTCTTGACGTGTAGAACAGGAAAATTATTGTGATGACGTCCGTGTAGAAATGGGTGCTTTCTGTGCTTTGAAAACTGTTTAGACATGTACTATGAGTTTGAATTCAGGGAATATCATAGAAGAAGTGAGATGGACCAAACAAGTTATTTGCTAGGCATTTTCAAGTCTCATCAACCCTTCTTTTTTTGAGGAAAGAGCTGATTTTCACATGGGAACAATCAAAGAAATTTTGAGTGTAACTCTCTCCCCTGTACTCAGAAGAAAGGGTTTTATTGTTCTAATTTACTGCTGATCCATAGTTATTTTAAAAGAGGTGGAGGACTTCATGTCTTCTAAACTCATCAGAAGGGCAAAGGACAAGGGCTGGGATTCTTTCCAAGTAGATCCTCAGTACTAGTAACTATGGGGCTCATGCCATAGACACACAATATCAGCATCATCTGAGCATGTTAGAATGCAGAGACTTAGGCTCAACACAAGCTCATCAGCTACACCAGAATCTGACCCAGCACTGAGGGATATGGCAATTTGTGAAACCCAGGTATGAAGGACACCTGGGTTTAAAAGAAGAAGGGAGGAAATTTTAGCAAACTAGCAAGGTTGGTCAAAGAGAAAGGGAATCTGCAGCTCTGCAGAGGGCTACAGAATGCCTATGAGAAGAAACTAAGGCTGTGCAAACAAACATCATGATTGCATTGTGAGTACAGAACCCTGAGCTCAGCATCTGTTGCTTCCAGCTAAGTATTACCATGTGACTTGTCATAGCAAAATGTTCAAAGGCCTTACCAGTATTCTATCACCTTAAGAATAGCTTGATCCATATTGTTAAGTTCCCATGAGAAACAGCCCTTTCTGCAAATGACAAGCAATTTATATGGGGGACAATGAACACATTACTAGAATCTGGGTAGGAGGGCTGGAGTGAGTTGAGGATAGATGAGAATGCCTAACTTGAAAACATTTCCTCTCCCAAGTTGAACATGATGAAAGGGTGCTGTTTTCCTAGTCCATATCATGTTAGTTTTGATTTAAATGTGCTATTGCTGTCGTTAATTTAATTACTCTATTGACTGATCTTACAATCTTTGCTTCCTAAGGGAATATTTTTTTATGAATAGCATCACACTTGAAAATGAATGTACAGATTCCACATGTGTCTGCCTGCAACCTAGTTCCTCTGGTTTTGTCTTCAGGAAAGATGGAAAGCAGCTGGCTGGCTTCTCCCACTTTGACTCAAAGGGCATGACTGGGTCAGATGAATACACTTATTTTTAGCTGTACAACTCCAAGGCCAATGTTTCTTGCCAGTGATATCAATAAATAGCCCTTTATTGAGTGTTAGCTCGTACAAAGCACCATACTTCCAATACTGTGTCATAATTCTATAACAGACCCAATTTCCCACAGATTTTAATCTCTGTTCCAAGTGTCTAAACATAAAACTGTCTGTACGTTAATTTACCCACCTGTAAAGAGATGGCAAAACTATCTGTAAGACTTTTGCTGGGAGGTTTATAAGAGGATCCAATGACAGAATCTGTATGGGTAGTTCTTTTATGATCAGCTCACTATCTTCATGCACTTCACAGAAATGTGTGTGCAGGAATCAGAAGCAGGGCTGCGACTTATGCAAAAGCAAAGTGTCTGTTCTGACAACTTCCTGTTGTAGCTTGGGCCACTGAAGAAATGAAGACTCTACTGATTCAGGACTATCAAGCCGTTTTTTTTGTCTGCTGTTTTTACCCCAACTTGGGCTATCTAGGCTACAATTTCTATTGCCCAAATGAATTATATTCTTGCTTGTTTTTAATCTTGTCAAAGTTTCTATTTAATTCCAGTCCCATTCTCCGTAGTGTTGGCCAAATGCATGCATAATCTTTTAGAAAGATCTTTCCAGAGCCTGAGTGGTCATACCCTCCCATACCCTCAGGTACCTCTTTACTCATCAGCAACATGAGAGCTTAGTTTTTTTTTAATATTGGTGGCTCTGTGAAGTCTAACTGCATCTTCACATACTTAATCAATGCTTCCAATGATCCAGGATAACATTCAAGAGGCCAGATGTAGAGGTTTAAATAAGAATGGTCTCTACAGGCTCATACATTCTAAGCTTTAGTCACCAGGGAGTGGCACTATTTGAAAAGATTAGAAGGATTAGGAAATATGGACTTATTGTAGGAATGTGCTGCTAGCAGTGGGCTTTGAGGTCTCAAAACCCCATCCCAAACCTAATGTTTCTCTCTTGGCCTGTGGAATAGCTCTTAGCTTCAGCACTATCAACACATGAAACCCACCATGAAGATAATGGACTGAACCTCTGGAACTGTAAGCAAGCCCCTAATTAAATCATTTCTTTTATAAGAGTTGCCCTATTCATGGTGCCTTTTCACAGCAGTAGAACAGTGACTAGAACAGAAATTAGTACCAGGAAGCAAGATACTACTGTCAGAAGCATTATCATGCTTTTCTTTGGAGAAGTATGGAAGACTTTGGACAGGAAAAATAGTTGAACAATTTAAGCTGGGTTTAATGGACCAATAGGAACATGGAAGACAGTAGTGCTGAGAACAATGTAAATTATAATGGCCCAGCTCAAGTGGTTCCAAGGGGCAAACATATTTGTCAGTGGCCTAGAAACCATTCTTATGATATTTTGGCAGAGTGTGGCTTCTTTTTATCCTTGTCCTAAAAATCTGCCAGATGCTAAATTGAAGAGTTTTGGAATAACAGCATTGACAGAGATTTCAAAACAAGCTTGTATTGACAGTGTTATGTGGTTATTAATAATCATTCTTAAGCAGATCAATAATGAAAAGGAAAAATCTGGACAAAGAGAAATGCACAATGTAGAATTTGAATAGAAAGGGAGCACCAGGAAGGATACAGTTGGAGACAGCCTAGGGTTCTGCTCAGGGAGACAAAACATTTAAAAACATCCTGAGGCTAATGAAAATAAAAGGAGTGATGAGTTCAGGACAAGACCTTAATCAGCTAAGCTTTCAACTTGTGAAAAGGAATTAAAGGATATTTTAAGCAGTGAAGGAAATTATCAACAACAGAAAGCTTATGCAAATGTAATTGAAGAAGATGACTAAGTTCCAGGTCCATCAAACAGCTGAACTTGACAGCTTAGGCCACCTGGTTCTGGCATTAGAGTAAAGGATATATAAGAAAGGGGTTGTGGTATCTCCCTCCAGGGCTAAGGAAAGCTAATGAGACCAGGCTTGTGTCAGGGGTCCCTGCATGGAAGCCCAGAGAGGCCATTGCATGAAACTGTGAAGGTGAAGCCAGGATTATGCTGGAAACTCCTTGTGGGATACCTGCCAAAGAAAACAATTGACTGGATAGGGGTACAGCCCTAAAGAGAAGTATGTTGCAGTCAACAAAGCTAAAAGGAGGAGAAGATCTAAAGTGTGGTTTGATATCAGACATAGAGATTTGGAGTTTGTCCTGCTGGGTTTTGGTTTTGTGTTGGTCCAGTATTTCCTCACTATGCTCTCTTTTATCCATGTTGGACTGGTAATGTATATTCTGTGGCATTGTATGTTAGAGTATGTGATCTGCTTTTTGATTTTGATTTTACAAAGAATTACAGTTAACGGATGGCCATAAGTCTCAGAAGAGACTTTTAGACAGTGTTGAGATTGTGATAGACTATGGAGACTGTTGAAATTGAACTGAATGCAGTTTTTTTTTTTCATTATGATATGGCTACAAGCCTATGGTGAACAGGAAGTGGAACCTCATGGCTTGATAAAAATGACCCCCACTGACTCATATGTTTGAATGCTTGATCATCACCAGCAAGTGGGTCTATTTAAAAGGATTAGAAGGATTAAGATATATGGCCTTATTGGAGGAAGTATGTCACTGGGGGGTAGAGTTTGAGATTTCAAAAGCCCATATCAAGCCCAGTGTCTCTCTTGGCCTATGGATCATGATGTAGATATCAACAAATGCTCCAGCACTATGCATGCTGCCATCTCTCCTGCTCTTATAATAATGAACTAAACTCTGAAACTGTAAGTGTGCCCCCAATTAAATGCATTCTTTTATAAGAGTTACCTTTGTTATGGCATCCCTTCACAGTAATAGAACAGTGACTAAGATACCAAATAACTTGTCTGGTGGCTTAAAACTTAGAGTCACTAGAATGTTTATTAAATAACAGCTATTTACTACTGAGTATAAGTTGTGCCCAATATCATAATATCTTAGATGACCTCATATTTATAATAACCTTGGGAAATCATTGTTAATATCCCATTTCTACAGTTTAGGAGGGTTAAGAGACTAAGTGACTTACCCAGAATCATGGAAATACTTAGAAAAACTGAAGTTCAATTCTAAAAGTTCTACTTTGTGGTACAGAAATTGCTCCACAGTGCTTCAGTTACAATCAAGAGCAGTGTGGAAGAAAGATTTACAGACTCCAGAGGACAAATACTATTTTCATTATATCTCAGAGCATTGCAAAGTGCCTGTTTGTTTGTTTGTTTGTTTAAAGGGGAATACTACTTGTTTGATTTAGCTGAATGCAGTTTACTGCCACTACTTCATAATAGCATAAAACACAGGAAGGATGGCAGGCTCTGCTTTATAGTTCTCATTGAAAGTGACTAAGTGTTATTTCATATTTGGCAAGGACTAGTACATTTTGTTAGGCTAAAAGAATGTTTGGCTAACAGGTTTTGGTCAGATCCACAGTTGTTATCCATTAAATAGACTTGGGGAAGGAAATTGAATTGGGTAGGTTGAAATGTTTGACTTATGTCTGGGATCAATACATACTAAGACTCTCTAACTTCTACAATTACTTTAATGCCCAAAGTACATGAGAATTTCATTTTGGCTCACTTCACATGACATGGACTAAGCCTTTCTCTTCTCTATGTACAATATCTTCTTATAGGTTTAGATTCTTTTTATGATTTACAGTGAAATCTAAATTAGTTGTTTCATTTAGAAATGTCCTTAGTTACTGTCAACCAAGAGGAGAAATAGCAGTGACTTCTTTTGATTTCTTTTTCACATACAGGAAATCTGGAGGTGGACTAATTAGGACTTGATGACAGATCTACCATGTCAACCCAGGTTCCACCTAACTTCCTACCAACTTTCCCATATATCTTCTATTGCTGCTCTGGTTTATAGTTCATTGTGGTTACTGGACTTTCAACCAGCATTTCCACATCTCATGTAAAAAGTAGGAAGAAGTTTTTCTAAACTCAAGAGGAACAAAGAATATATATTTTGGTTCCTAAATAGTAAAACTTGAATTTCTTACATTAGAATGAATAAATGTATATTGAGTAGTTGACCAAGATCCTTGGTCAGTTGCTAAGACTCAAAATGCTCCATTTGTCTGGGACCTCTTTGGGTGAGTTACAATGATGGCTACATAACCTTCTACATCAGAAAAGGATGAAAGATCAACCTTACCAATATCTGCATTTTTACATTATTTATCTTTTATTTTATGTACATTGGTGTTTTGACTGCATGCATGTCTGTGTAAAGGTGTCAGATCCCCTAGAATAGGAGTTACAGACAGTTGTAAAGTACCATGTAGATGCTGGGAATTGAACCTGGCTCCTCTGGAAGAACAACCAGTGCTCTTAACAACTGAGCCATCTCTACATCCTTCTAACATCTGTATTTGAAAAGTGATGAGTATGACAGCCATAAAAGTCACAGGACTTAATCAAGATGGAAAGATTCTTGGGCCATAGACTTTAGACTGAACATAGAGCTTCAGTATTTCCAACCTGATGTAACTTGCAGCATAATGTCCATATGTACCATATGTCCTTATGAATCACACTTCACAACCATGTTGCCTCCTTGTTGGCATAAATTTTCGTAAAATACTTTAAATAAGTGGTCAAACTCCTCCTCTAGCCCACCACCCAGCAGAGATAGTGGAAGATAAACATTATGATGTGGAGAAGTGGACCTGTTTAGCAATAGTTCTTTGGGCACGAGTTAAATCTTTCTTAGGCAGCAGTTCAGTCCCATAGCAAACACCAAATATGACTCAGCAGCTGCAAACCAGTCTTCTAGGCAGACAGACCACCCCCAGGTACAAACCAGCAACTACAGTCCAGTCTTCTCAGCAAGTGGACACCTGGCTGCTGTAGTTCAATCCTGAAGAAACCACCAAGCTTGCCAGCCAGCCTGAGATAACACCAAAGAAGCATCAAGCTACTGCAGGAACCTCATGAGCAGTTCTTTGAGGAGAGAGTTTCTCTCAGTGGCAGCATTACCAGAAGTTGAGCTCAACAACGCTTTGTAAAGTGAACCAATACATGCATGTCTTTTGCAAAGACAAAGGTAGAGCAAACCAAACCAATGCTCAGTGCTTGACTCCCACTGTCTGTGGGGTCATATTTATACTCCTTTATGATAGGTCCTTTCACATATTTTCTTTATTCAAACATCTTTTCACCTGTGTCTGCTTCAGGAAAACATTCTTTCATGTGTTTGCTTTAACAAGACATCCTTTCAGCTATGTGCCCCAGCAAAACAACATTTGACATAACTAACTTTCTAAAGAAAGTAGAAGTTTCCACTTCACTTCCTTTTGTTGGAGTTCTGAGACATCCATATATAAGATTCCTTTCTTTTCACCCTATTGAGAAATAAGTAGAATGTAAGCAGAATGATATCAACTGCTGACTTGTCATTGGTAATCATGACCAGGCAGTGTTGTTATAAAAGAGTAGCTGACATTTTGGCCTTTAATCAGTCACTCTAACCGTCTTGTTCTAGTGGCTTTCACTGACTTGGACTTCGACCACAGGCAGGCTTTAGAATTGGAAAGGGAGAATGATACAGAAGAGCACACCAGAACACATGCCTCCCCAAAAAGAGTGACCCAAAAGGAAGAGGCTAGGCTGAGCCTGCTTGCTCTGTCCCTTCCCTTCATCATAGAACTCTCTCCTCACCCCATAAGGTACACACAGAAGCAAGGAAGTACCAGAAATATTTAGCTAATAGATTCAGGACCAGATGATAAGCCCTTCAATGCCTGCAATATGCTTAACTGAGTCCTTCTTATTTCTTCTCATAATATTTTATACAAAGAGTCCAGTGTCACTGACTTACTATGGTCATGTGGCTTGTTTAAAGTCATTCAAAGTTGCCTAAGTCAAGTTGGAGACAAAGTTAAAACTAGGGCTCAAGTGTCTATAGCCACATTCCTGTATACTTTCTCTAGACATTCCTGCCTCTCTACAAGTGATATTCAGAGACTACTCAGAATGCCCACTACCTTCAAGGACCTTTGTTAAATTAATACAGTGCCCCTAGTGTGACAAAAGTCTTTGAAAGGAAGGGATAATTTAGACTTACAAACCTGCTAACAGGCTGGAAGTTAAATTCTACAAATCAAGAATAATTTTAAAGCTTATTTTGGGTGCCAGACTATTATCAAGATAACATGAATGAAGAAAACTAATAACTGAGAGCTGCCATGGCCTCATTAAAAGCATCCAAGAACACAGACAAGCCTGTGCAGCAGATGTGTGAATAGGATGCTACAACAGGGAGGAGGTGGCTTTCTAAGAAGAAAGTATCCAAAGGTAAAAAAAAAAAATCTTTCTGATAATTGCAGGTCACTTAGCATGTCTGTTTCACAGAGTGACAGAGATGGTGGTGGGAGGTATAGAAGGAAATGATCTTTCCCAGGATCATAGTGTAGGCTGATGCTGTGCCTATATTAGACAGACATTAAATGCTTCTCAATTTGATGATAAGATGTCACTATAGGTACCCCTAGGGGCATCTGCCATCTGAGTAAAATTAAATATAGAAGCCATATATTTGAAAATGATTTTCTTTTGATGATAATTAAACTATTCCAACAGAAGATGTACTGAAGAATTACTACCACCGCCAATAGGCTTGTTTAGATTGGTGCTTACATCACTGAAGGCTCCCTAAAGGAACAGGGGGAAAATAGATAGATAGGTAGATAGATAGATAGATAGATAGATAGATAGATAGATAGAATTGACATAGAGATAGAGATATATAGATGGGAGAGGGGACTTTGCAGATTGACTTTAATGATGTTACCTGGGCAATCTAGCAATGGTTGTGATTACTCAGAGAGGCTGGGAGTCAGGTAGCTGTTCAATCCAAAGTGCTGAACATCCAAGAACTTCTAATCTAGCACTGAAAGCCTAGATGGTCTGTGGAGACCCATTGGTCTTCAGTTCATGTTGTAAGGCTAGAAGATTCTGGGTCTTGATATGAGAAAAGGATGTGACCAGTAGCAACAGACACTCATTATCAAATAGCAAAAGCAAGTAATTAAGCAGAAAGTAGAAGCTTTTCTTCAACCTTCATATATCTTGGGCCCTGCTAGAATATGCCACCTAGACATCCACAGTAATGTTAGGCCTTCCAACTCTAATAAACATTACCAATAAAATCCCTTGTTAGCATATCTCATGGGTGATACTAGATAGTGTCAAATTGACAATGTCAACCATCACAGTGTCCTATCCAATTTCTGTGAATGTACATATGTACTAGGGAGTGGAGCATATTTGGTTCCTTCACTCATGAGCTCTTCTGTTGAATTTTAAGTATCTTGACCTTTGTTAAGGACACTGGCTCACTTCTGAAGGAGGCCAGCCAGAGTCTGAAGGGAAGTCCAACAGCTTTGGCTCATTTGAATGCAGGAAACAAGACAAGTTGAATTGGAGTCAGTGTCACCTCATTCTTGTTCTCTCTTCTAGGTTTAGAGTTCCCAAGATGACACTGCACTTCCTGTCTTTCTAAAGCATCTAAGCCATGGTTGTATTTTCAGAGCTTACAGAAGCAGCTGGTGTCTGTTTTTCTGTGTCCATCACTTTCTGATCTTTCTCTGGAGATCTGAAGACAACGTAATGGTCTACTGCTATCCTGAGAAAACACAGTAATAGCCACTGACACCCACACTAGTTGGAACACTGCTGCTGTTCCAGAAACTGGAGAGTGCCTCTTTTCATGGTCCTTCTGTCACCTCTCACATGCCAAGGCTGTAGGTGTATAAGACCAATGCCCAGCCACTATGACTCCCCCTGCCCCTGCAACTCCTCAAGTTCATTTGGGCAACTCATCAGGCCCCATCACTGCAGTTAGTAATCCAGATCCAAATCCACCAGACTAGGTAGAAGCACAGGACCTTATTTGCCTGACATTCCCCTGAGTCAAGGGCATGCTTATTTTACAAGCAGAAAATACAACACAACTTGTATTGAATAACATGGCTTCTAGGCTTGCTCATATCTGCCTGGATAAATTCCATTTTGCCACATCCTGTTCTAAGGAAAACAAAAATGTAAGAATCCAATTTGTTTCTCCATTACTGGAGGGCAGAATTAGAAGAGCTTTTTTTTTTAATGGAAGAGGCATGGAAGAAAAACGCTTAGTGATGTGCTGGGCAATTCACATGTGTAACAGCTTCTAATCTTCATGTAGCAGTTGAAATGAGACTAGACTGCTCATAGCAGGCAAATATTCTCTTGAAAAAAAGTTGTACTGAATCAAGGGCTGCCTAAAGGATTCCTCTGGGATCGATCCTTTAGAGCTCCTTATTCTGCCATGCTTGGCAGGTAGCATTGCACTAATAATCTAAGGAAACCTTTGTAAAGCATTGAAGATGACAAGGACAAATATAGAGGGCAAGACAGCTATCTCCCACAGGAGCTTCTCAGAAATTGTCACATTGGTCTTGTGTCCTATTGATCAGTGATATCCCACAGCTATACCTAACTGGAACTATCTAAGAAATGTCCTCTTCTGTTGATGGCCATTGATGCAAGCAGAAATTATTTTGCTCTAAAAAGAGAGAAAATATTTTGAGGCCATTGATGCTATATACCATACGATAGCTCCAGGGAGCTGGTAGTATTGAACTCATTGAAGGAATAAGGAAACTCATTCTTAAAAGTTTACATAACTTACTTATAGCATTCAAGTATGCTATATCTACTACTTAAATTGAAATCTAGTTTGTATCAAAGGCAATTTATTTTCTCTATGTGACCTCATAATAAGGAGAAGGTATCTATTTATATATCTGCATATTTTCAAATATTTTATATTATAGAATACTTATATGCATGGATCTCATTTTGTATGGACATAAGTACAGGTACCTACAGAGTCTAGAAGAGGGAATAAGATCTTCTGGAACTGAAGTTACAGGTTGTTCTGTGCTACCAACCCGAGTATTCAAACCAAAACTTAGGTCCTCTGGAAGAGCAGCAGCAAGTACTCTTAACTGCTGATCCATCCCTCTAGCCCTACATCCTCACACTTTGCATTAATTAGTTTGTACTCTTTACTTTAAGTATACTTATAGTAGATGAAATATATATGTTGTAGATTTGGTTTAATGCTTGTATTATGTTAATTGGGTTCCCAAAATTGCACAAGAATTCATATATAAGAAGTGGAGAGTCCCTATCCCCAGTTGGGTATGATTGGTAAATAAAGCAGCTGGTGGCCAATGGTTGGGCAGAGAGACAGAGGCAGGACTTTAGGATTTGCAGGAAAGGGGACAGAGAGAGGAAGGGGGATTTAGAATTGCCATGCAAGGAAAAGAATAAGGTCCAGAGTTTAGAGCTGCAGAAGAGAGGCATACCAATCATGTAAGAGCCAGGGAGGAGATTCCCAGCCACCTCCCTCCACATTGGGTCTAAGGTAGCAAACATGGAATGTAGATTTTAGTAAGTAATAACTCAGGAATATCTGAGGGGAGGTGTTAGGCACATGGACGTTTGGGAGTGGCCCAGCCATTGAGCTGTTTAAGGCATATTAAATATAAGGCTGCATGGTTGAGTCTTTCATTCAGGAATCCAGAACCGTGGGGCAGGTAGCAAAGAACTTGCACCATTACTGCCAGGGCAATTTGAGCAAAATAAATCACCAACAGCTACAGATGGCGTCCAACATGTAGGATTGAACTCAATATTCAAAATTAATTGAAAATTCTCAAATGGAAAACAGCCACTGTGCCTTAAGATTAGGAGGTAGAGAGAATCGGTTTCTTAGTAGAGCTGCAGGTTTCGCCCAAGCCATGTGGGTTTGGAACCAGGACAAAAGGAAAGGCTTCTAAGCTGCCTTGGAGAGTTTGAGTTCAGAGGTGCTAAGAGCTCCTGCTGTGTAAAGAGACAAGCCGCTCAGAAAGGAGAGAGACACCTACAAGAATAAAGGAAATTACATTATTTTAAGGACAGAAAGGAGAATGAATGAAAATTGATTTAATTGTTTTTAGGAATAGAAAGGAGAAAATTGCTTTAAAGAAAATTTGAAAAACGTTTATGCCAGGGCAGGCAGCTGAGTTCTTTGAACATGGGCTCCATACGGATTCAGGGATTGCTTAGCCTAGTATGAAAAATTAATAGCCAGGAAATAGGCTTATGCAGTAAGTAAAAAGGGATTTGATTGAAGTTAAATAAGAAAGGATGCTAACTTAACTCTTATAAAGAGAAAAGTTATATATCTAGATCTAGATGTAGATATCCACATATCCAAAGAGATATTAATCTCCACAAAAGGGATAATTTATGTGTATATTGATGGATAAATAAATTGAGGCTCTTGATCTCATGTATGTTAGGGCAGGGGATAGGAAGAATAATCTTATCTCAGAGTAGAAATTTAAGCCTTTATCTCACTATTAAAAATTAACCATGTAAGAATAAGCCAGGGGATAGTGAAGGGGCACTGACTGTCTCAATGGATAATAATACTTGTTTAGATTATTTTAACTGCTTTTAGTTGTTTTAATTTTCAAAATGTGTGTAATTATAAGTTTGGTGGTTATGGTATTAAAAGTTCTCTGTGAAAAAGGTCAAAATAGAGCAGGCCTAAAGAGAAAATATGCTGCTAATTTGAATCAATTTATATCTTTGATGATTTTGGGTTGCTGGACCAAGAACATGTTATTTTGGGAGAGAAGCTCTGTGTTTATGTTAATAGGAAAAAAGAAAAGGCTTTGGACCCTGCCAAGGTGATATAGATCAGATATGATAGGGGAACATCCCTGAAGATCTTGGCTAAAAACAGAAGAGAAAAATTTGAGATGATCAAACAGGATAGGCAACACGGTTCTTTGACATGGGAAAACTCCTGTAACTGGGAAAACTCCTGTAACTGGGAAAACTCCTGTAACTAACTGGGAAAACTCCTGTAACTGGGAAAACTCCTGTAACTGGAAAAACTCCTGTACCTGGGAAAACTCCTGTAACTGGGAAAACTCCTGTACCTGGGAAAACTCCTGTACCTGGGAAAACTCCTGTAACTGGCTCAGACATAAAAATGTCTTTAGCCATATCTTCAGATATTATTAGACAATAAATTATATTGATTATGGAATCCTTAACATTCATCATGCCATCCTTCCATAGCATTAACAAAGATTTATTACAATTGATTATTGATCCAATTACCCCATGAAAAAGACAATTGTCTTTCACCTACTCAAACAAGGAGAAAAAAAAAATCATCCTTAACTGATGCGTGTTCCTTGCACAATCCATACAAATATCTTAATAGTACTATAATTTTGATTGTAAGGTTCATATACTGCAGAATGTGCAGTGCTGGCAAGATTCATCCTTGGGGATGCTGAAATAACGTGCTGTTCCAGCTCCCTGGCTTCTAATACTTCTTCCAGAGACTTGCTTCCAGAACAGCTTCAGGAATAGCTGGTGATTCCCAATGACCTCAATTCATCCAGGCTTTCAGATGGACCCAGTCAGAAACTGAGTCAAGGTCAGAGCCTTTTAAGCATACAGAGACTAGATAACAGATGCTAAAGCTAGCTTTCTTAAGTCTAATTGATTTTTCCAATTTTTCTACCCCTTACCACCTCTTTAAAAAAATGTCATCCCAATCCAGCAGGAAGAAGTTGTGAAGAGTCATCAGCCTGATCCCTTGGGCTTGGATATTTGGTTATAGTTATTTTATACATTGTAAATAGATTGTCATTTGTAAGGGATGACTTGGAAATGGTCATAATTTTAAACAGGGAGGAAGCTAAACAGAGAGCTTAGACATGGGGGTTTCTTTCTTTTCTTTCTTCTCTATTCTTTCTTTCCTAGGTGAAAGGAAGGGGGTTGAAGGGAGAAAGGGAGATGGAGTGATATTATAAGAAATTAGATATATGGGATAGATTACTAAATGTATTCTTAAACAAAACATTATATAGCCATAATCTTACATTTGTAGAAATCTTTATATTTGATGCAAAATTGAAGTTATAATTTCTTACATTGGTATAGAATTTATATATTGATACAGGTTTTTAAGGTTTTCATTGGTATAACTTTTTTAAATTGATACAAAATTTGAAATTAGTATTGTTACTCTTAGATAGGCATCATCGTGCCTATGCAACTCATTAAAAATGCAAGGCTTAGAACCAATCCTTCTAATAACTCCTATGACCTAGAGTTTAGGATGATTAAGTAGTGTAAGTTAAGGGCCATATAGTAAACTCATGGTTATATTAGATTCTAATTTAGTCATAGTAAAATGTTTTAATATTGTTCAATTAGAAATAACTAATAGTAGTATAGGTTTAACAGTTCAGATATATTTTATATAGATAGTCTCCAAAGCATCAGAAATCCACAGAAAATGACATTTAAAATCATTTCATTATTAACAGAAAATTTGACTAGGAAACATGTCTGCTCCTGACAGTATCGCCTTTATGGTTCATAGAAGAAATTGAGCATCATAACCTCCATATAGAGTTGCTGCAGTTGTGGCAAGGTAGCCACTGGGCAATAATTGCCCTAATTCATCTGTAGACTAAAAAGTACTGCCCAGTAAAGGATACACAATGCAGGATAGTCAACAGCTTAGCTCTGCCAAGAGAGAGTAAACTAAAACTAGTCCTTTATATTCCTGCTTCACTTAAGGTCTGTCAAATGGTTCTAGGCCAGAAGACTGAAGACAGATGCTCTCTCTCTCTCTCTCTCTCTCTCTCTCTCTCTCTCTCTCTCTCTCTCTCTCTCTCTCTCTCTCTCTCTCTCTCTCTCTCTCTCTCTCTCTCTCTCTCTCTCTCTCTCTCTTTCCTTGCTTCCTGCAAATCTGGATGTAGAACTCACATCTCCCTCTCCAGCACCATGTCTGCCTACATGCTACCATGCTTCCCACTATGATGATAATGGACTAAACCTCTAAACTGTAAGCCAGCTCCAATGAAATGTTTTCCTTTATAATAGTTGCCATGGTCGTGTCACAGCAATAGAAATCCTAAGACAGACAGACAGATATGTTAGATAGACAGACAGACAGACTGGCAGGCAGGCAGATATAAATAAAATATGGCTCTGCTAGTCCATAAGCTGCCTGAAGAAAAGATAATTTTCTTTGTTATAGTATCTCTAGCATTTGTCAAATAATCATAAGAAAAAAGCACAGTTCAATTTATAACTCTTAATTGTAACCAAAGTGCATGAAAGTAGTCATTCATTCAAAATACTGCTTCTTGTGTTCTAAACACTAGAATTAAAGCAATAGACTATGTAATATATCATGAAATGAAGGGAGAAGAAAGAAAGATGAGATAGATGGGTGGTAGAATGGTTAAATGGGAATAGAGGAAAGAGGATGGAGGTGAGAAAATGAGATTTTGTTAAGTGCAGTAAAATAAAATACAGAATGAGAGAGAATAGATTAGTGATGGAGCAGGCAGTATATATTTAGAGGGAATAGGCAAAAAGGGGTCTCTAAGAAGGTACTGTTTAAACAGAGCTGATGGATGTTAAAAGGCAATTAAATAAAGACATGAAATTAGAGTAAGAATAAAAGGCCTGAGATGCGAACAGAAGCCAGTGTGTCTAAAAGAACAGTAGTTCACTACAGACTCAAACTACTCACATGGAACAGTTGCCAATTATTTTATTAAAGTTAATGTTACCCCAATGCAGAGACAAGAAAAAAAAGAGCAAAATTAAAATTAAAATTAAAAACCATGAATATGAGTGCAAAAATTTTAGTATTATCAAAAAGTGTTAGAAGTGTAGCTTAGTGTACAAGAGTTAGCCTAGAATGAACAAGAGCCTGGGCTTAAAAAACAATGGGTGGAAAAGGCAAATTGAACTCAGCAGTGTTTAAGAAGATTCTATACCATGCCCAAGTAGGATTTGTTTAGATAGAATTGAAGTCTGGATCAACAGGTAGGAAGCAATGTAATCCCCAATGTTGACAAGAAAAAAAAAGGATCATCTAAGTAGCTGCAAGAACAGATATAATTCAACACTTGTTTATAATTTAAAACATTAAAATCAAATGTATATATGTGTATATAATTTGATAGCGGCCATCTACAAAATATCAAAAGTCAACATCACATTTACTAAGGAAATCAGAATGTCTTCATTATAAAATAAAGACTTGGTTTTTCATTCTTATTTACCATATAGATAGATCTTTTAGCCAATGAAAGAACACATGAAAATGAGATAAAATACCAATGAATTGGAACAGATGTTTATAAACTGCTCTGTTTGCAAACAGTCATGTACACATAAAACTTGGGGAACCTACAAAAACTCATAGAACTTATTAAAAATTTCATCAAGTTCTCAGTTTATAAGAAAAATTTGATAGAAATCAATTAAATTTCTGTTCAAGCATTAAGCATACTCAGGGACTGTGGGACATAAACCCATGCCAGGAAGTTTGGTAAGGTAGAGTAGGTGGAGACCCAGAGACTAGGTGGGTACACACATACAGCGTAGGTGACTCCCAGCTCCCTGCCAGACTCTTGATTTGGAATACGTGCCATGATTATCACATAGACGTGACCACGGGTAACATAGACCCAAAACAAAGTTCTCCATGCTAATGAGGTACTAGAGGCCTGGAGGGCTTAGCCAATAAGCTTCCCTTCCCAGACATTCCTTCCCGCAAAAGGTATTTAATCTCAGGCCCACCCTGAGAAGTGGGGTATGATTTTACACATCTGATTTCTGCCATGACAATAAACTGTTTAGAACCATGGACTGACTCTTTTCACCAAGATTCACCATGGGGAACCATAAAGAAGGCCTTCGCCTATAGAGCCACAAATTAATCTCCCATAAGGCCCCTCTATGCTCCCAGTCACAACTGCCACCAAGCTTGCCTCCACCAAGCTAAGGACAATCCTCCATGTGAGACAAGCCAGTTCTCCCCTTCCCTCCCACCCCCACCCCACCCCTGGCCCTAGCTAGATGCTGTTTCTAGCCCATGGACCCAACTCTGTTCTTTCCTCTTCTGCAAGAGCCTGAAAAGCCCAGAGCCCTGGCCTCATTTCAGACCTGGGGACCCCGAACCCGCTCTAGCTTTCCTACATCTCAGACTATGCTTTCCTATGTCAGGAGTGGTGTCTTGGTATTTCCCTTCAGCCCAGCACCCGTCCCAGTGGCATAGGATCTTGCTAATATCTTCTTAGGAATTGTATAAAATACATATCAGTTTTGACAAAAATTGACATTTAGGCTCCCAGTCCCTTGTAGAGTTGATGGCCTGTGTCTGTTCCACAATATGATACTGAACCATCAACCAGAGAGTACCCATAGGACTGACCTAAGCCCTCTGCACATATGTAACAGCTGTGCAGCTTGCTCTTCATAGATCACTCCTAATAGCAGAGCAGAGGCTGCCTCTGACTACATTGCCTGCCTTTGGATTTCTTTCACCTACCTGGGTTGCCTTCTCTAGCTTCAATAGATGTGCCTAGTCTTACGGCAACTTGATAGGCCAAGGCATATTGATACCTATGGAAGGCCTCCCCTTGGGAGAGAGGAGAGGTGAGAAGGAGGGACTGGTAAGAGAGGAGTGAGAGGAAGAATTAAATTAACATCTATCACATACTCTAGCAATTATAGTTTAAGTCATTTAGCTTCTAAAGAGGCTTTATAATAGTAAAACCCCAGAAACATCTGAAGTACCTTTGCATTGGTGAATCTTTACATTGTGGTAAATCCACATCATGGAATAGTACTCAGTCATGAGAAGGAGTGACATGTCAATACACATCATGACTTGATGAACCTCCAAAATCACACGGAATAAAAATAATCATTGCAGAGGGTTTTGAATGAATACTTTTATTTATATATCATTATTGTGATTAAAAACTTACTTAGGGAAAGATGAGCTATTATCAAGATTTAAGGAGGGAGATGGGAGGACATGTGGAAAGAAAGGGGTAATGTGAAACATCTATGTGTTGTGACATACCTGGTACTGGTACACACTTAGGATCCTGGCTGGTATATTTTATTATAGCTCTGTAAGACTGTGGAAAATTAAATTAATGCAAATCTATAAGTACCCCAACACTAAAGTCAATTAAAAATATTTTAAAATAAAGTATTTAAATCAACAACCCCTTTTCTGAACTTTTGACTGATTCCATTTCAATAAGGTTGGCAATTCTTCAATATCTTCAAATACTTGTTTTATTCTCTTTATTTTGAATATTTAAATACTTATGATTTGTTCTGGTGCTTATTTTTGTGAATACTATTTACATTTTTTCTACTAAAAATAAATATGTTTTAAAACATTTTTATCCACTTATCCATCCATACCCTGATAGTTACAGTACCTTTATAACCACTTTATAACCATTTAGTATAATGGTTACAATTTTCCATTCTTGTTTATGCTTCTACATTCATTCATAATCTATTTTGTTAGGTTCATCGAATATTTCTTCATGATTTGTTAAAAGTCTTGCAATCAATTATGGAGAAATTAAGATATTTGTAATGCCTAATGATCCCATTCAGGACAAGGTCTTCCACTTATCCATAGTCTTTTACGTTGCCTAGAAAAATTTTATAATCTATCTGCTGGACTTATGCTTAGGCTTGGTTATGTTTGTTACTAAAAGCTATCTGTCCCTGTGCAGATGGTGTCTCCTCTTTCATAGTTTTATAGATTCTATGTTTCTAGACCTATTACTAAGTAATCAAGAACAAAAAGTGAGTCAGGTGAGAGCTCAAGCTGGCAAGATGCCCCAGTATGTAAAGGTATTTGTCATCAATCCCAGTGGCTCAAGTTCAACCCCTGTGTTCCATATAGTAAAAATAATCCATCCAGGCAAGTTATCTTCTGACCCCTACACACATACACACACACACACAAACACACACACATAAATAAATAAATAAAATGTCCTTCATTTTCTTCAGCTTTGAACTTTCTGGAAATCACTCCACACTATTCACAACTCTGTGGTCAGCCCTAATTTTAGATGTATGTTTTCCCTTGTCTTCCTAGACACTACAGTACAAGGCATATGGGTCCTTCCCAAATGTCACTGTCAACTGACTGTCTTTCTTCCAGTCTAAATACAGAGTTTCCAAATGGTTCCCAGTCATGCAAGAATTCCTTCAGTACCATGCATATTTAGCTCCCTTTTCCATGGTGACATTGTTACATGCCATACTCTTCCCCATATTTTCACAACACATGAGTTGTGTATCCCACATGTGTTCCACTGGATCAGTAACACTAGATCAGTAAACTTTCACAAAAGATGAGGTGGCTTTGGAACACTTTGCCCTGAGTGACTCCACAGCTTCCATCAGTCAACACATTCCTTTCAATGTGCTCATGACACATCTGCTCGAGATTCCTTCAGATTGGAAGGAATCCAAACTTTGACCAAATGTGTTTGTCCATAGTTGCTGAAGTGTTCTCCTGAGAGCTCATGACTTTTTCCTGTCAGCGCTCATGTCCTCTTGTAGAACATGATTTTTCAAAGATCCCCAGTGGTAACTCCTTGATTACATATCTACATTCCATCAACACCCAGGGATGAAGCTTGGCTGTACCTGAAGACATAACCTTGTGACACAAGTTAAAGCTGGCTCTCCTTTTCCATTAATCTTCCGCAACAATTCTCTGTCAGATAGTTCATATTATTTTGTCAGAGTTCTCAGACTTGAGGGAACCAGAAGCTGTTAAAGTCCTTGCCATTACCCAGAAGATTGTTTTAATCTGGCACAAGAAGCAAACTACCACTTAGAATGTGGCCACAGTGGCCTTCAGATTCATAGGAGCATTTTCTCTGGTCTAGATGCTTTTCCTGGTTCCCCCATGTCAGCACTTAGGCACCTGTCTGTTCTCCCTAATCAGATGAGCCCATAGGCCAGGCTTCTGGGAAAGACCCACCATTCTGTATCCCTAGCTAGACAATCCTGAACATGTACTATTTAAACAGGAACTTCTGATTCCCACCTCCACTAGCTTTCAGCATTGGTTCCACTGTTCTGTCATACTGTGAAGTCTCCTCCATTGGCCTGCAGAGCCTACCCCCGCTCTGCTGGTGTCAGTATGAACTTGTCAAATCAGCATACCAAACTGCTGTTTGAACATATGCTCCCATGGCCAAATGAGCTTCTTCCTAGTTACATAATGGGTCCTCTGACCCACGTACATGCTTAAACCGCAACCTATTCCACGTCACTCCTCCTGGTGAGTTAGGACTTGACAGGGAACCTTGTATGCAAGCTTGCACCCATCATAAACTGAAACAAATCACACTGAGATAATAAATATTGATGGAAATCAAGGAAATAGTTAACTACATATACTTTGGGAGAGGCTCTGTCTGGTCAATGGCTCCCTATTTCTACAAAACTTATACATCTTGCCCAAGCCAATACCACTCTTGCTAAAGCATGGTGAGACATCACAGCTACATTCATGGCATGTGTTGAAGCAAAACTTTTCTTCCCAAGATCCCCACCATACTGTACAGACATTTAAACTGGGCATATTCAGACCTAGATCATGTTAGATATCTCTTGTTCAGGTTTCATTACCTTAGCACCTAGGACCTCCATAGTCATTGGATAGAAACCATGCAAGAGACCTCAGATACAATGCAAGATTTGTGCCAGTTGTTGGTATCAAATGATTGCCATCAATGGTATCATAAACTAAAAAACTTCTAAGATACATGATATGGCACGCAGCTAAACAAATTTCGTCTAATCATAAGATTTCTGAATTCTGCATAGAATATTCATTTCATTATAACATTTATGCTGCCCCAAGGGTACTAGACTATTCTGCATTTTAGGAATACCTCCTTTCAATCCCCAACTCCACTTCTAGGTAAGTCAAATGACTTCCAAGCCATTAATAGAAAGTTCTGTGTAAATGCAGGCACTATTGTAAGGCTAATGAGTAGGGTATTCATTCCTTTATTGCCTGTCAACCATTGTAAGTGAGGATTTGAGGGGTATAAAGCAGAATTAACTGGGTTCTAATTAAATAATTTTATTACATCCATATAGTAAGAAATTTCTTTGTAATCAGAATTTATCATTCTAATTATGCACACATTCAATTTGCTCCTAATGTGCTGTACCAAACAATGCTCAGGAATAGAACACAGCTGCCCTCTTGTGTTCAGATAATTAAATTTATTCATGTTTAACTATCAGGGATCCAATTAGGTATGCATTTTTTCTTCTTTTTTTATTAGATATTTTCCTTATTTATATGTAAATTACTCCTTTCCCAGTTCCCCCTCCAAAAAATAAAAACAGAAACAAACAAAAACAACTAAAACAAACCACTGTTGCCTCCCTCCGTCCCAATGCCTGTCACCCCACCCTCTCCCACTTATTGGCCCTGGCATTCCCCTGCACTGGGGCACAGAACCTTCACAGGGCCGAGGTCCTCTCCTCCTATTGATGATTGAATTTGCAATCCTCTACTACATACGTGCTGCCAGAACAATCAGACCCACCATGTGCAGTCCTTGGTTGGTGGTTGAGGCCCTGGGAGCTCTGAGGGTAATAGTTAGTTCATATTGTTGTTCGTCCTACGGGGCTGCAAACCCCTCAGCTCCACAGGTCCTTTCTCTAACTCCTTCATTGGGAACGGTGAACTCAGTTCAATGGATGGCTGTGAGCCTCTACATCTGTATTAGTCAGGTACTGTCAGAGCCTCTCAGGAGATAGCTATATTTAGGCTGGCTTGTCCTTCCTTCAGTCCCTGCTCCATAGTTAATCTCTGCAACTCCTTCCATGGGTATTTGGTTCCCCCTTTTAAGAAGGAATGAAATGTCCACCATTTGGTCTTCCTTCTTCTTGAGTTTCTTGTGGTTTGTGGGTTGTTCTTCCTGTATTCCAAACTTCTGGGCTAATAACCACTTATCAGAGAGTGCATAGGTATGCAATTTTTAAAGGTTGACATGTATCACTAATATTCCCCTTTTGAAATTAATGGTACATAAGTGGTAATTTACAAAGAACAATATACAAAAATCTACCAGCTCTCCCTATCAGTTTAAACTGAACACGTTAAGATAAATTACACTCTACAATGTAACCTACTCTGTTCAGACCCTCCTCTTACCCTAACATTCAGCAGCCTTAACATGCTTTCATACCATCTCATTATACTTAGCTGAAAATTAGTATTTAATCTGTTCTTAATGAATGTGTGTCTTTCTAATAACCCTTCCCTACTGGAAAATTAATGATTCCATAAAGGATGAAATAGAAGCAAGTTCTTTTTTGTAACATGAGTACCCTTCACTGAGGACCACTTGTAGTATATTATACTGGAGTTTTGAAATAAAACCAATAGAATATGTGTAATTACAAACATGAATTTTTTAGATTGGATACACAGTTGGAGGCCACATAGGCACACAATGGCTATACACGTGATGAACAGCCAGAAAATCCCATAGATGATTGGTCCAAGAACATGGAAAGACTCAAAACAAGAGAGAGAAGAGATGCAACCCCAGGCCAATGCTAAATGCCTAGAACCCCACTTGAACAGTTGCAAGTATGTGTCCAATTTGAAATTCTGAAAAACAGGCTCCATCTGCACCCAGGAGCTAAGGCTGTTCCATAGCCATCCACACACAAACCCCGCCAAGAGAAAGCTAGTCTCCCAGGAGTGCTCTCACTCTGAAGCTCAGAGGTAAGATCACCACTGTTGCTCCAATAACTGTCCAAAGTGGGACCAGCCAGGATCACACAGTGCAAAGGAACAGTGGAGCACCTGGGGACAGGATCCTTCAGGGCTCCATCTGGACCCCAGAGCTAAGGCTGCCCCACAGCCCTCCACAAGCAAACCTAACCCCAGGAGAGCTGGTCTCCCCAAGACTGCTGACACACCTAAGATCACAGGAGGTCCACAGGAGGGACAAGCTCCAATCAGAGACAGCAAGACCAACCAACACTAGAGATAATCAGATGGCAAGAGGCAAGCTCAAGAACCTTACCAACAGAAATTAAGGCTACTTGATATCATTAGAACCCAGTTCTCACATTACAGCAAGTCCTGGATGACCCAACATTACTGGAAAAGCAAGATACGGATTCAAAATCACATCTCATGATGACAAAAGAGGAATTTAAGAAGTACATAAATAGCTCTCTTAAAAAAAAAAAAAACAAGAGAGGCAAGTTTGCTGTGGCTGAATGATACTCCATGTCCTCCTCTGAGCTCTGCTGTTGGGTGCTGTGAGTGTACCTCAAGGGGTCTCTGAAATTGAGACATGATACCCAGGATCAGAAGTGAGGAGGAAACATCTGTCCCAATAACGGGAGTGACTGGGACCAGCTGGACCAGGCACACAGAAACTCCGCAAGCCCAGTGGCTCAGGTTCCTTCCAGTCTCTCTGGGCGGGTGTACTGAGCAGACCTTGGGCACAAGCTCTTGCAGCCAGTCCCACAACACACAGAGGAAGCCCCACTCCCAGGTGCTCTGACAAGCCCAGGATCACAGGATCCAAGAATCACAGGATCACAGAGACAGCTTGACTCTCAGGAGTTTTGACATAACCAGGATCACAGGAAGGACAGGCTCCAGTGAGATTTAGCAAGGGCAGGTGATGGCAGGGGGCAAGCATAAATAATAAACAACACAAACCAAGGTCACTTGCCATCATCAGAACCCAATTCTCCCACCATAGCAAGT
>NW_022196897.1:5091471-5092508 GCF_008632895.1 Mastomys coucha
GAGTGAAGACTCCCAAGGTAATGGGCCAGTAAATATCTTCAACAAAACTATAGAAGAAAACTTCCCTACCTAAAGACAGAGATGCCCATGAATATACAAGAAGCCTACAGAACTCCAAATAGACTGGACCAGAAAGGAAATTCCTCCTGTCACATAATAATTAAAACACCAAATGCACTAAACAAAGAAAGAATTTTAAAAGCAGTAGGGAAAAATGTCAAGTAACATATAAAGGCAGTCCTATCAGAATTACAGCAGATTTCTCACCAGAGACTATGAAAGCTAGAAGATCCTGGGCAGATGTCATACAGACCCTACAAGAACACAAATGCCAGCCCAGGCTACTATATCCAGCAAAACTCTCAATTACCATAGATGGAGAAAGCAAGATATTCCATGACAAAACAAAATTTACATAATATCTTTCCACGAATCCAACCCTACAAAGCATAATAGATGGAAAAAATCAACATGAGCAAAACTACGCCCTAGAAGAAGCAAGAAGGTAATCTTTCAACAAATCCACACAAACCTAATTCTACCTCTTACAACAAAAACAATAGGAAGTGACAATTACTCTTTCTTAATATCCTAATATGAAAATTAATATTATGTACATATCCTAATCGATTGAAATCCAATAACACAAGGAATTAGAAATTTGTTGATTGTCATCCAATGCTCTCTCTAATTTGGCAATGGGAGAAATAGGTCCAATATTGTACAACCTATATATACACTTTTGTGGAAAGCTGAGCCCCGAGAGGAGCGAGCGGCCTCGTAAACAAAGCGCTTATTTGGCTAAGCTTGTTGCCATTGGTTGCTTCCGCATCTGGTGATCTATCTGCTTTTGCTACATGGCCCATTGGGATTGGCTAAGCTTGGGAGTACTCAACAGCCGAGGGTGGGCCGGGAGGCGGAGCTTAAGTAAGGGCTACAGAGAGGCAGGAGCAGAGAAGGCAGAAGCAGGAGAAGCAGGCAGGAGGAGCAGGAGGGAGAAGCATTGTTAAAAGTTTCCTGAAATTAAAAAAAAAAAA
>NW_022196897.1:5093395-5173972 GCF_008632895.1 Mastomys coucha
GGCTTGTACCACAGTAAGAGCCAAGATTTTAAGCTCTACTAAATACAAAACAAACAAACAAAAAGACTGTATATATTTATGTTCATTTAAGAAAATATTAGTAGTGATGTATTATTTTGAAATTTATAGTTAATATGTTTGGAGTTATTTAAAATTTATATTGAGAAAAATGTATTTTCACTATTGCTGTAGATAAGCATCTACATAAGACTGTAAAATTGATTGTTGTTTTATATTAAACAACTTGTATAATACTTATTTTTATTGTTACAATATTTTATAAATTTTAAGGAATATGACAAAAAAGATATTGTAGGTATTTAAGGGGGTCTCTGGGAGGAGTTGGGGTACAAAAGGGAAACAAGAATGTGATTTAATTCTATCTACTTAAAATATATTTTTAAATGTTAACAAATTCAGATAAATTAAAATCATGTAACTTTTCTCATCATAATGCAATAAAAGTTAAAAAAAATTACAAGAAGTCTCTGTATTTCTTTTCTGAGACTGTAGTTCCCAGCATATATCTCCTAACCTCTGAAGACTGTATTTCCTTCTTGAGATGATCTTTCCTAAGATTTATCTCCTAACCTTTGAAGACTCTGTATTTCGTTTTTGAGACTGTATTTCCCAGCATATGTATCTTAACCTTTGAAGACTGTATTTTGTTTTTGAGACTGTATTTCCCAGCATATATCTCCTAACCTTTGAAGACTATATTTTGTTTTTGAGAGTGTATTTCCCAGCATATGTATCCAACCTTTGAAGACTGTATTTTGTTTTTGAGACTGTATTTCCCAGCATATATCTCCTAACCTTTGAAGACTCTGTATTTTGTTTTTGAGACTGTATTTCCCAGCATATGTATCCTAACCTTTGAAGACTGTATTTTGTTTTTGAGACTATATTTCCCAGCATATATCTCCTAACCTTTGAAGACTCTGTATTTTGTTTTTGAGACTGTATTTCCCAGCATATGTATCCTAACCTTTGAAGACTCTGTATTTCGTTTTTGAGACTGTATTTCCCAGCATATGTATCCTAACCTTTGAAGACTCTGTATTTCGTTTTTGAGACTGTATTTCCCAGCATATATATCTACATATAATAAATGCTAAACATAAAAAGGGGGGAGGGGGATGGAGAGATGAACAAAACCATCCAGGATCTAAAAATAGAAACAGAAACAATAACAAAATCACAAAGGGAGACAAACATGGAAATAGAAAACCTAGGAAAAAGATCAGGAGTATAAGATGCAAGCAATCACCAACAGAATATAAGAGATAGAAGAGAGAATCTCAGATGCAGAACATACCATAGAAAACATTGACACAACAGTCAAAGGAAATGCAAAAATCTCCTAACCCAAAACATGCAGAAATCTGGGACACAGTGAGAAGACGAAACCTAAGGTATAGAACAGAGATTCCCAAATTAAAGGCCAGTAAATGTTTTCAACAAAATTATAGAAGAAAATTTCCCTAACTAAAAAAAAAGAGAGAGAGAGATGCCCATGAACATACAAGAAGCTTACAGAGCTCCAAATAGATTGGACCAGAAAAGAAATAACTCCTGTCTCATAATAATCAAAACACCAAATGCACAAAACAAACAAAGAATATTCAAAGCAGTAAAGGAAAAAGGTAACATATATAGGCATATCTATCAGAATTAACAGCATACTTCTCATCAAAGACTATAAAAGCCAGAAGATCCTGGTTAGATGTCATACAAATCTTAAGAGAACACAAATGCCAGCCCCAGGCTATTATACCCAGCAAAACTTTCAATTGCCTTAGGTGGAGAAACCAAGATATTCCATGACAAAATCAAATTTACACAATATCTTTCCACAAATCCAATCCTACAAAGGATAATAAATGGGAAACTCCAACACAAGGAGGAAAACTACACCCTAGAAGAAGCAAGAAAGTAATCTCCTTTCAACAAACCCAAAAGATGATAACCACAGAAACATAATTCCACCTCTAACAACAAAAATATCAGGAAGTAACAATCACTTTTTCTTAATATCTCTTAGTATCAATGGACTTAATCCTCCCCCCAAAAAAGACATAGACTAAAAGACTAGATACACAAACAGTACCAAACATTTTGCTGCATACAGGAAACCCACCCACCTCAGTGACAAAAACAAAGATAGCCTCAGAGTAAAAGGCTGGAAAAATTTTTTTCCAACAAATGGTCCCAAGAAACAAGCTGGAGTAGCCATTCTAATATTCAACAAAATTGATTTTCAACCAAAAGTTATCAAAAAGATAACTCATCAAAGGAAAAATCTACCAAGAAGAACTCTCAATTCTGAACATCTATGCTCCACATGCAAGGACATCCACAATCATAAAAGAAACTTTACTAAAGCTCAAAGCACACATTGTACCTCACACAAAAGTACTGAGGTACTTCAACACCCTATTCTCATCAATGGACAGATCACGGAAACAAAAACTAAAGAGAGACACAATGAAACTAACACAAGTTGTGAACCAAATGAATTTAACAGATATCTACAAAACATTTCATCCTAAAACAAAGAAAATATACCTTCTTCTCAGCATGTCATGGTATCTTTTCCAAAACTGACCATATAGTGAGTCACAAATCGGGCCTCAACAGGTACAAGCAGACTGAAATAATCCCATGCATCCTATCAGATCACCAAGGACTAGGTCTGGGTTTCAATAACAACAAAAACAATAGAAAGCCCACGTACACATGGGAGCTGAACAATGATCTACTCAATGATAATTTGGTCAAGGAAGAAATAAAGAACAAAATTAAAGACTGTTTATAATCCAGTGAAAATGAAGGCACAACATACCCAAACTTATCAGACACAATGAAAACGGTGGTAAGAAGAAAACTCACAGCTCTGAGTGCTTCTAAAAGGAGATATCATTTGAAATGTAAGTAAAGAAAATATCTAATAAAAAACTGGAGAGATCATACACTACCGCCTTGACAACTCATGTGAAAGCTCTT
Organism: Mastomys coucha; assembly: GCF_008632895.1. Lineage (NCBI taxonomy): Eukaryota > Metazoa > Chordata > Mammalia > Rodentia > Muridae > Mastomys > Mastomys coucha. The sequence goes on from NW_022196897.1 coordinate 5,096,402, forward strand.
GAACAAAACGAAGCAAATACACCCAAGAGGAATAGATGGCAGGAAATAACCAAACTCAGGGCTTAAATCAACCAAGTAGAAACAGAAAGATCTAAACAAAGAATCAACAAAACTAAGTGTTGGTTCTTTGAGAAAATCAACAAGGTAGATAAACCCTTAGCCAGAATAACTAGAGGGCACAGAGACAGTATCCAAATTAACAAAATCAGTATTGAAAAGGAAGACGTAACAACAGAAACTGAGGAAGTAAAAAAAAAAAAAAATAACCAGATCCTACTACAAAAGCCTATACTCAACAAAACTGGAAAATCTGGATGAAACTGAGAATTTTCTAGACAGATACCAGGTACCAAAGTTAAATCAGGATCAGATAAACCATATAAATAATCCCATAACCTCTAAAGAAACAAAAGCAGTCATTAAAAGTCTCCTAACCAAAAAAAAGTTCAGGACCAGATGGGTTTAGTGCAGTTTCTTTTTTTAATTTCTTTTTTAATTAATTTAAGTTTTATTTCATTATGATGAGAAAAGATACATACTTTCAGTTTATCTGAATTTGTTAACATTTGAAAACATTTTAAGTAAATAGAGTTACGTAACGTTCTTCTTTCCCTTTTGTACCCTAACTCTTCACAAAAACCCCCTTCAATACCTGCAATACCTTTTATTTTATTTTGTCATATTCTTTACAATTTATAAAATATTGTAACAATAAAAGAATAGTATAAAAGTTGTTTGATATAAAACAATTAAAGTCTTATGTAGATGCTTATCTGCAGCAATACCAAAAAATATAAATTTTTCTCAATATAAATTTTAAATAACTTCAAACATATTAGCTGTATATTTTAAAATAGTACATCACTAGTAGTTTTTTTAAATGAACATAAATAGATAAAGTCTTTTTTGTTTGTTAGTTGGTTTTTTGTTTTTGTTTTTTGGGTTGTTTTGTTTTGTTTTGTTTTGTTTTTTGTTTTTGTAGAGTTTAAAATCTTGGCTCTTACTGTGGTACAAGCCCCAAAATAAGAATTTTTAGACATTGGAATTCATTGTAATAAGACTGTACTTCAATGCCCCTCACATCACCAAAGGAGTTTACCTCCCTAGTAGCTAAGCTAAGAGTTGACAGTTCTGCTGTGCGAAAAAATGAATTGTAGGAAAGATTTTTGGATACAGATTTCCTGCTATGATCAAAGCTATTTGGCTGGAGTGATTGTCTTCATTCTCAGCCCACATAGAACAGGTTACATCCATTTAAGAAATGGTGCGTTTATAAAGACTGTATTAAGATGGTCTATCCGAAATGGTGTGTGTATTAAGATGGTCTATCCGTGACATCACTCACCAACTGTTTCAATGAACAATAGTTCTGCTTGGAGGGTGGCACAGACATTAGGTGAGGGTAAGAATCTGATTCACTGACTGTGATGATTTTTGAAAAGCATTCATCTCAGAGAAAGAGTAATTTATAAAGTTCTTTTCTTCAAAATTGATACAATAGTTACAAACATCAAGCAAAGTATTCAGTCTCACTCTTTGTTGTTTTCTTATAAGCCACCTCCCAAGTTAATTGTTTATGTTTCTTTTGGCTGTATAAATACTTTTGAAATATGTAAGCTGTTCTGAAAACCAGAGTATAGTGTTAAAACATGAAATAAACAATGCTACTATTGGAGAGACTGAAATAAGAGAAGCATGGTTCCAAGACCATTATGCGGTACCTGGCAAGACACTGTCAGGTACAAACAAGAAGAAAGTGTATATGAACTGTACAATATTGGACCTATTTCTCCAGTTACCAAATTAGAGAGACCACCAGAATATAGCTAACAAATTTTCAATTCCTTGTACTTTTGAATTTGAATCGACTAGGATAAGTTGGTAATATTAATTTTTATATTAAGAGACATTAAGAAAAAGTAATTGCTACATCGTGTTATTTTTGTTGTTGGAGGTGGAATTTTGTTTGTGTGGGTTTGTTGAAAGGTTAGTTTCTTGCTTCTTCTAGGGTGTAGTTTTGCTCCTTATGTTGATGTTTTCCATCTATTATCCTTTGTAGGGCTGGATTTGTGGAAAGATATTGTGTAAATTTTATTTTGTCATGGAATATCTTGTTTTCTCCATCTATGATAATTGAGAGTTTTGCTGGTATAGTAGCCTGGGCTGGCATTTGTATTCTCTTAGGGTCTGTATGACATCTGCCCAGGATCTTCTAGTTTTCATAGTCTCTGGTGAGAAGTCTGGTGTAATTCTGATAGGACTGCCTTTATATGTTACTTGACATTTTCCCCTACTGCTTTTAAAATTCTTTCTTTGTTTACTGCATTTGGTGTTTTTATCATTATGTGATGGGAGGAATTTCTTTTCTGGTCCAGTCTATTTGGAGTTCTGTAGGCTTCTTGTATGTTCATGGGCATCTCTGTCTTTAGGTTAGGGAAGTTTCCTTCTATAATTTTGTTGAAGATATTTACTGGCCCATTACATTGGGAATCTTCACTCTTTTCTATCCCTATTATCCTTAGGTTTGGTCTTCTCATTGCATCCTGGATTTCCTGGATGTTTTGTGTTAGGAGCTTTTTGCTTTTTGCATTTTCTTTGACTGTTGTGTCAATGTTTTCTATGGTGTCTTCTGCCCCTGAGATTTTCTCTTCTATCTCTTATATTCTGTTGGTGATTACTTTCATCTATGACTCCTGATCTTTTTCCTAGGTTTTCAATCTCCATGGTTGTCTCCCTTTGTGATTTCTTTATTGTTTCTATTTCCATTTTTAGATCCTGGATGGTTTTGTTCATTTCCTTCACCTGTTTGATTGTGTTTTTCTGCAGTTCTTTAAGGGATTTTTGTGTTTCCTCCTTAAGGGCTTCTAGCTGTTTACCTGTGTTCTCTTGTATTTTTTAAGAGAATTATTTATGTCCTTCTTAGTGTCCTCTATCACCATCATGAGAAGTGATTTTGGATCCAAACCTTGCTTTTCCGGTGTAATGATGTGTCCAGGACTTGCTATGGTGGGAGAATTGGGTTCTGATGATGCCAAATAACCTTGGTTTGTGTTGTTTATTTTCTTACGCTTGCCACCCTCCATCTGGTTAACTCTAGTGCTACCTTCCTTGGTTAAATATGACTGAGGCCTGTCCTTCCTATGATCCTGGTTATGTCAGAACTCCTCAGAGTCAAGCTGTCTCTGTGATCCTGTGATTCTGAAATCCTGTGATCCTGGGCCCTTTAGATCACCTGGGAGTGTAGCTTCCTCTGGGAATTATGGGTCTTGCTGCAGAATTTGCACCCAAGGTCTGCTTAGGGTACTGGCCCAAATGGACCGGTAGCAACCTGAGCCACTGGGCTGGTGGAGTTCCTGTGAGCCTGGGTCCCACTGGTCCCAGCTACTCCAGGTGTTGGGACAGATGTTGTGTTCTCCTTACCTCTGATCCTCTGATCCTGGGTGTGTTAGAACACCTGGGAGTGGAGCTTCCTCTGGGTCTTGTGGGACTGGCTACAGAATTTGCACCCAAGGTCTGCTCAGGGCACCGGCCCAAACAACCCATGCCACTAGGCTTTCAGAGTTCCCCTAGTGCAGAGTTTTATCAGACCTTCAAAGAAGATCTAATATCAATAGTCTTCAAACTAAAATAAAATAAAAATGGAAGGAACACTACCCAATTTGTTCTATGAAGTCACAATTACTTTGATACCTAGACCACACAAAGAAAGAGAACTTCAGACCAAATTCCTTTATGAATATTGATGTAAAAATACTCAATAAAATTCTTTCAAACTAAATCCAAGAACACATTAAAACGGCCATCCATCATGATCAAGTAGGCTTCATCCCATAGTTGTAGGGACAGTTCAATATATACAAAAATCCATCATTGTAATACACTATATAAACAAACTCAAAGAAAAAGGCCACATGATCATTTCATTAGATGCTGAGAAAGCATTTGACAAAATCCAATATCCCTTCACGATAAAAATCTTGGAAAGAGCAGGAATTCAAGGCCCATAGCTAAGTATAGTAAAAGAAATATACAGCAAACTAGTAGCCAACATCAAAGTAAATGGAGAGAAACTTGAAGCAATTTCACTAAAATCAGGGACTAGACAAGGCTGCCCACTCTCGTCCTATGTATTCAATATAGTACTCGAAGTCCTAGCCAGAGCAACTAGACAACAAAATAAAGTCAAAGGGATAAAAATTGGAAAGAAGAAGTCAAATATCACTATTTGCGGATGATATGATAGTATACTTAAGTGACCACCAAAATTCAACCAGAGAACTCCTAGTCCTTATAAACAACTTCAGCAAAGTGGCTGGATGTAAAATTAACTCAAACAAATCAATAGCCTTCCTCTACTCAAAGGATAAACAGGCTGAGAAAGAAATTAGGGAACCAACACCCTTCACAATAGTCACAAATAATATAAAATATTTTGGTGAGACTCTAATCAACCAAGTGAAAGATCTCAGAAGGTAGAAAGATCTCCCATGTTTGTGAATTGGCAGGATTGATATAATAAAAATGACCATCTTGCCAAAAGCAATCTGAAGATTCAAGGCAATCCCCATCAAAATTCCAACTCAATTATCATAGAGTTAGAAAGGGTAAGTCTCAAATTCATTTGGAATAACAAAAAAAAAAAAAAAAAAAAAAAAAAAAAAAAAAAAAAAAAAAAAAAAACCGGGATAGTGAAAATTTTCTCAACAATAAAAGAACTTCTGGGAGAATCAACATTCCTAACCTCAAGTACAAGATCAATTGTGTTAAAAACTGCATTGTATTGGTACAGTGACAGGCAGGTAGATCAATGGAATAGAATTGAAGACCCAGAAATGAAGCCACAAACCTACAGTCACTTGATCTTTGACAAAGGAGCTAAAACCATCCAGTGGGGAAAAAAAGACAGTATTTTCAAATAATGGTGCAGGCTCAACTGGCAGTTAGCATGTAGAAGAATGCAAATCAATCCGTTCTTATCTCCCTGTACAAAGCTCAAGTCCTAGTAGATCAAAGACATCCACATAAAACCAGATACCCTGAATCTAATATAAGAAAAAATGGGGAAAATTCTCAAACATGTAGACACAGAGGAAATTTTCCTGAACAGAACACCAATGGCTTATGCTCTAAGAATTAGAATTGACAAATGGGACCTCATAAAACTGCAAAGCTTCTGTAGGACAAAAGGCAACCAACAAATTGGGAAAAGATCTTTATCAATCCTACACCCAACAGAGGGCTAATATCCAATATATACAAAGAACTCAAGAAGTTAAACTCCAGAGAACCAAATAACCCTATTAAAAATGAGGCACACGACTAAACAAAGAATTCTCAAGTGAGGAATCCTGAATGGCTGAGAAGCAGCTAAAACAATGTTCAACATCCTTAGTTATCATGGAATTGCAAATCAAAACAACCCTTAGATTCCACCTCACACCAATCAGAATAGCTAAGATTAAAAATTCAGGTGATAACATATGGTGGTGAGGATGTCGAGAAAGAGGAACACTCCTCCATTGTTGGTGGGATTGCAAGCTGGTACAACCACTCTGGAAATCAGTCTAGTGGTTCCTCAGAAAATTGACATAGTATTACCTGAGGACCCAGCTATACCACTCCTGGGTATACACCCAAAAGATGCTCCAACATATAACAAGGACACATGCTCCACTATGTTCATAGAAGCCTTATTTATAATAGCCAAAAGCTGGAAAGAACCCAGATGCCCCTCCACAGAGGAATGGATACAGAAATTATCATACATTAACACAATGGAGTACTACTTAGCTATTAAAAACAATGACTTTATGAAATTTTTAGGCAAATGGATAGAACTAGATAATGTCATCCTGAATGAGGAAACCCAATCACACACACACACACACACACACACACACACAAACCCACACATAGTATGCACTCACTGATAAGTGGATACTAGCCTGAAAGCTCGGAATACCCAAGATACAATTCATAGACCATATGAAGCTCAAGAAGAAGGAAGACCAAAGTGTGGATACTTCGGTCCTTCTTAAAAGGGGGAACAAAATACCCATGGGAGGAGATAGAGAGACAAAGTGTGGAGTAGAGACTGAAGGAAAGGCCATCCAGAGACTGCCCCACCTGGGGATCCATCCCATATACAGTTACCAAACCCAGACACTATTGTGTATGCCAAGAAGTGCTTGCTGACAGGAGCCTGATATAGCTATCTCCTGAGAGGCCCTGCCAGAGCCAGACAAATACAGAGTCAGATGTTCACAGCCAACTATTGGACTGAGCACGGGGTCCTCAATGGAGGAGTTAGAGAAAGGACTGAAGGAGCTGAAAGGGCTTGCAGCCCCATAATAGGAATAACAATATCAACCATCCAGACCCTCCCAGAGCTCCGAGGGACTAAACCACCAACCAAAGTTTACCTATGGAGCAACCATGGCTCCAGCTTCATATGTAGCAGAAGATGACCTTGTCGGACATCAATGAGAGGAGAGGCCCTTGGTCCTGTGAAGGGGACTTGCCCCAGTGTAGGGGAATGCCAGGCTGGGTAAGTGGGAGTGGGAGGGAGGATGGGGGAAGCACCCTCATAGAAGCAGGGGGAGGAGAGAGGAGATAGGGGGTTTACAGGACAGGGAGAAATCTAGAAAGAGGATGAAAATCTTTAAAAAAATAAAACCAAAGTTCTGAAGAAGCTCCACTCTGATTGTCATAAACAATGGCCACAACAATAGGCACACTTGATCATGAAAAAAATGGAGCTTGCTTGTGTCCACTGGATTCTTCCATCTTCCATTTTGTTCTATCCCATAACTCAATAAGTTGGACAGTACTGGCCACATTGAGGGCAGGTTTTTTTTTTTCCATCATTGCTGCTCCACACACCAATCTTCCTCCAAACAGCCTCACAGACAGACACATTCAGAAGTAAGCTTTCCTGTCTCCTGAATGTGTCTGTCCAGCCAAGCTGATGATCAAGATAAACATCAGTGTCTGATGCCCACTGTGGGTGCTGCCATTCCTAAGACTGCATTGAAAGTAATTGAGCAAACCATGGACCACATGGACCACAGCCAGGGATCACTGTTCCTTTGTGTTCTCTGCTTCAGATCTTGCCTCTGGTTTCCTGCCTGAGGTCCAGCCTCGGGGGTCCCCTATAGATGAGCTGTAATATGACAGTGAAGGTCAAATGAACACTTTTCTCCCTAAGTTGCTTTGAATATTAGTGTTTATCACAGTAATGAGAAGCAAACTGATACAGCATCCCTCCATCGTAGAAAGCCATCGCCCAACAACTGACAGAAAAGCAGTCATTCAGCTTGGAGAATAATGTCCTATCAAAGCTATCTCATTGACAATGAGGATAGCTTCTCACCAACATTGATGCAAAGGATGGCTTCATTTCTTTATTGCATTGATCTAGCATGGATAAGTTGGGCATCCTTTATCCAAAACGTTCCTAAATTCAAATCTTTTTAAGTAACAAGCTGTCACAGGTAGATGTCGTAAATATTTGACATTGTGACAGGTCACAGTTAAAACACAAGCTTAATAAAAACATTATCTTGAACTATTTCATATTACATGTATAAGGTAAATGTGAATGACTGTTTCGACTTGCATCCAATTCTAATATTTTATTACATTTATGCATATATTCCAACATCTTTAAAATTCTGAAACACTGTGGGGCCTAAGCATTTTGGATAAAGGATGTTCAATTTGCAGAAGAGTTGAGTAGGCAGTACAGAGAAGAGCAATGTCTACAGTAGGTGTGGGTGGAAAGCCAATTCTGTGCAAAGCACAGCTTAGCTGCAGCAATTTAGAGTGGCTAATAGGAGAACATTCGATTGAATTTCTCTGCTACTGGTTGGCATTAGAAGAGAAGAGACACAAGAGTGAAGCAGGGCTCCCTTAGTGGGGTGGGACAAAAAGAAGCCAAGTAAAAAAGCCAAATCTTTAATGAGGCAGAGAAAAGAGAGGTTTCTTCAGTGTGACTAAGGAAATGTGGATGGAGGGAAAGATGCCCGGGAGCATCCCAGTTTTGGGTACTGAAGTGTAATTAAAATTTAGAGAGCCAGGAGAATAACCTAACCAAAGGGTACTTTCCCACGCCATTGACCCGTCTTTATGTGAGCTTTGGTCTGACCTTGAAAATTTGTCTGAAAAGTAGTTCATCTCTTTCTGGGACACAAATTCCCCCTGTGACCTGTGCCTTTTCTCTCTCCAGTAAGGAAATTGTCACTTCTCTAGGATACATAGTTGCAATAGTCTGGTAATCAGATCAAAAAACACAAGTATCTTTCAAGAATATCTTCATTTTTTTCCAGGGCCACTTACAATAATTAAGGCAAAATAAGATAGTAAGAACGGATTCTCTGCCAATGCAGCTGGTGTCCTTATAACAAGAGATTAGGACCCAGATAGGTCCAGAGAGAAGACCATGAGGACACAGAGAACGAATGGCCTCCAATAAAGGAGGAGTGAAGCAAATAACCAGAAGAATATCAGCTGAGTCTTAGACTCCCAGCGTCTAGAGTTGTGATAATGAGATATGACAATAACAAGAAAAAGGAGGAGAAAGAGGAAGAGATGGAGGAAAGGAGGAGGAGGGAGGAGGAAAGAGGAGGAGGAAGGAGGAAGAGGAGGAGGAGGAGGGGGAGGAGGGGGAGGAGAAGCAGGAGCAGGAGGAGGAGGAGAAAGAGGAAGAGGAAGAAGGAGGAGGAGGACACGGAGGATGATGAGGAGGAGAAGACTACGATGATGACTACAACAACGACCTTGCTAAATTTAGCCCTCTATCTGTCCTCTTTCTCCTTTGAGTTTCCTATTGATGTGTTCACTCATTTAACCATCTCAGACATATGAGAGCCGAATCCTCACTGCACCCTGTTCCCTGCAAGAGAATACTTCTGATTTGTTTACTCCTGATTTTAACAGACAACAGTTTTATATGCAGACACGATGAAATTAACTTGCACAATACACAAGGAGTTTCTGTGATTAAGGGAAAAATTCACGAAAATCATAACAAACTATGCTATTCAGTATCACAAAAGGCTTATTGTGTGAAGCTGGAGAGGGGGTCCGCTAAGTAAAGTGCCTACACTACAAGCATGAGTCTGGGTTTAAATGGTGTCCTGCATCTCTTCGTGGAGGCCGGATACTGGAAGTTTGACTGCATGCACCCCGCTCCCTGAGGGTGTTGGGCTGTGAGAAGCCGCAGGACCCTGCTCTGGGGGTGGGAAAATGCAGTCTAGGGTCCCCGCAGAACTGCCAGAGTTCAGCTTGGACTCCTGAGCACCACACGTGCTGCTGGGTGCTGTGGAAGAGCTGAGATCAGAGTGGGGGCCTCCGGGTAGGCTCTAGTCAAGGGCCAAAGGGGGAAAGGCAGGAGGAGAGAACTTTGGCTGGGTCCCACGGGGATGAGAGGCAGGCGGCTTGACTTGGCAGTGACCATGGCTGGAAGTGCTGAGGGGCCATCCTGCAGAAGGTTAGACTTGCCGCTCTTTAGAAGAAGAGCTGCTCCATTGCTCCAGTACAGTGGATCCCGATAAGAAGAGGCACTCCATGGTTTTCAGGCATTTAATGTCATGGCGGAGAGTTGTGATGAGTGTAACATTACCCCCTTTTCTCTGGGCAGGCTGAAGTTAGGAAGGGGAGCTAAGAGGGTAGTGGGCAGAGAAAGGCAGAGAGTTGGAGAGAATAGAGAAGTAGAGGCTGGCCATGGCCAAGTGGAGAGAGGGGGCAAGAGGGCAAGAGAGAGAGGCAAGAGTAAGAGAGAGAGGAGGGAGCAAGCAGCCTCTTTTATAGTGGACAAGGCCTACCTGGCTATTCCCAGGTCTGTAGGGAGAAGCATACCTGGCTATTGCTAAGTAACCGTGGGGGTGGAGTCCAGACCGAATACCTGGGGCTTGGAGCATTGCCCTACATGACTGATGGCCACAGAATTATGGAGAGCTGATGGCCTCATGTTAGGAGCCTAGTGTCTGGGGGCATGGCAAACAGCCTTCCATTCCTTGCAGGAACACCTGCTGGGTCTCCAGGGTTTTAACCTAGCTCAACCAGCAAACAGGCTATCTTTCATGGTTCCACACATCAGAATCTGAGTTGATCTCTAAAATGCCCCCCAAAATCCAGGTGCGTATGTCAGAAGGCATTTGTAATTCCTGGGGAGGCTGAGGTAGGAGGATCCCTGGGGCTTGTTGGCTAGCTAATTTTACAAAATGTATGAGTTCTACCTAGATTCAGTAAGAGACTGCTTCAAAAGACGAGGTGGAGAGTGATATCCAATGTTAACCCCTGTCCTCCACAGGCATATACACATTCATGTACCCATTTATATACATACACACACATACACACACACATACACACACACATACACACACACAAGCACACATACACACACAAACACACATACACACACATTTTCTAGGGGGATAATTTAGACATATATATAAAAAACATTTTTAAAAGCTCATGTTCAAGTGTTGATTATCCCATACAACAAAGTAAGTGCAACATTGGGAAGTAAAAGGAACAGAAAATGGACTGCAAAGCGGTCAGTCTGTCCAGGATTCTGTTGTTCTACATTGGTAAATCTTGCTAAATGACAGGTGAAGAATGTTTTATTAAGTGCCTTAGAATTATAGAGTCATTCTGCCTTGAAAAGCCTTTTAATAATTTAAGGAATTTAGCCTAATCAAATAATGAAAACATTAAAAAATACTCACTTCAATATTTCATTGTTATTCATTTTTGTTCTACTTTTAATGTTCTGAAGTATATAGTCATAATTAGAGTCTTGTAAATGATATGATCAGGGTATAAGTAGAGAAATATTATGTTCTCTGATAAGGCAGAAGGGATATCTAGGAAGGAGAGAGAAGAGAGGATGAAACCATACCACCAAGGTTGGCAAGGGTGTGACTGATTGCCACTGTCCCCAAACTTACCTTATGGATGCAGATGTGAACACTGCTGACTTTACATGGTAGGTGAGCATAGGTGTTTTAAAAAACAGGCATGGAAATCATATCACAACAATGTGATATGAAGCTGATGTGAAGCTGCTGTGTGGTTAACTCACACAACATAAAGCTTTGATTTTCTAGTGGATGAGAGCTTTGTCTGCTCTACTGAACCCTTCTTGGGAGAAGAAGGCAAAAAAGAAGAAAAACCTCATTCCATGAAATGCCCTGGAATCATCTCAGATGTCAGGCAGACAGCCTGGTCAAAGCAGAGCCGTGATCCCTTCATAATGATCTCCAACAAAATGGAAAAATCTACATAAATGTCCTAGCTTCTCTTCCTCTGGCTTGACTTAAAAAACAGTCATTTGGGGTCACAGGCCTGGGTGATGCATCATTGGCTTCACAATAGCTTTGCAATAGACAGCAGCCTCTGTGTGTGACCTATGATAACAACTGCCTAGATTACTTCACAAAAACGTGAAGATCTCTTTTGATAAAATCACTGAATCTACATTTGAACATGTTGACGTCAGGCTGGTAACTAAAATTGATGAAGAGGCTTGGTATCTCTGTTGTCTGTCCCCACTGTTTCCTCTACCTTTGGGTCAGATTCTACTTAACTCTGTATGTAATTGCGCTGATATAAGGAGAAACTGACCTGCTGTCCATTTGAAGTGTTATGTATTTCTCTTCCCTCATTCTCATCTCTTTCAGCAGCTCAAGTACCTAACATCCTCAACTTTATCATAGATCTCAAAATGGCCCAGAAGACCAGGATGTTTTAAGATGATGTCATCAACAGAAGGAGGAACTCAGCCATTCTTAGGTTAATCTGACTGCCCACTGACTTACAAAGCCAAAGCAAAAATAATAGCACACAAGAAGAAAATACCTCCCATGCTCATGGCCAACGGAAAACTGCCAAACTTCAGTACACATCAGCTAAACCCCATCCATCAGTACCGAATCCTATTGACTCCTCCTGACAATTTTGGCTTCGCCTGTGTGCCCATGGTACTTGACTGGGTCCTACTTCCACACCATGAGATCCCCTCCATGCTAAATGTGAAACAGAAAAAGATGTACCAACTGCCTGTCAGTATCCTGAAGATTCTGTGTTATCTCAATTTGCAGTGAGTGACAGAACCTTCAAGAAAATGAGAGCCTGCCTTTCTAACTATGCTCTGAGTGTCTGGACACAGTCAGAACTCCTGCTCTGTCTTCACTAAGATTCACCTGATTAAAGGTCGCTGGCTTCCTGGGCTATCTCTCTTTGGTGATGACAGCTGTGCCACTGCACAGCATTTCCAGGGACAAGTAGGGACTCTATAGATGACCAATTATTTGCCTCCCTGCTTTAGGTGAACTTCAGCTCAATGCTGTCAGGTGTAGGGAGGATCCGAGAGGAGTTGAGGGATGGGGAAATCATAATCAAAAATATATTGTATGGAAAATTAATGTAATTCAATTTCAAATTCTTTTTTAAAAAGTTAAATGCAACTGGCCATTCCAATGCAAACAGAAACATTTCAAAATCAGAGTACTTTTCCATAAATTACTTTATTTCCACAGTCTTGGAAGCCAAAACATTTTTCTAAAAGAAAAATGTACAGACCAGGAAATCTGTGCAAATACCAATAGGTGTTCTCATTGGATATTGATTAAGGGAATCAAATATGGCCAATCAATTATTTCATATGTAAAAACCTATAATATACAAGTACAACATCAGACTTTAAAAGGAGATGTCTATGTAACATTCTTGCTATAATTTAAAAAGAACACTATGACCTACCTTAGAAGAAGGTGAGAGTCTAAATAAATATCAACAACTTACTTGTACTGTGAATAAGTTTCCCTGTATTGTCCAATTAATGTGGCATACTATCTCAAACTATACATTAGATTTAAATGACAGTCCCAGAATCTGTGAATTCTAAAGGAAGGCAGAAGGCAGAAGTTGCATGTTAGTCAATGTTTGTGCTGTAGACAGGTTCAGTCAATACATACTTTCCACAACCATCCAAAGAGGTAATGGAAATACAGGCAAACCTATGAAATAAACAGTTACACTAAGAAAACTATTTATCATGACTATGCAGCTTCATTTATATTGTGTGTGTGTGTGTGTGTGTGTGTGTGTGTATCCTAACAACTTTCTGAATCTTTTATTAATAGAAGTTATAATTAGAGTGAAAAGGGTATGTTAACACACAAGTTCATATACAACATCTTCTCCCCACCAAAGATTTAATTTTATTAAATATGAAAACAATGTGCCATTGTTATTTAAAATTTGAGAGAAGGCTGGTATATTTCTGCTCCTGCCCACCAGTGACTGAATCTTCCCATTTTTCTAGTGCTGCAAAGAACTTCAACTGTCAGCTCTTCACACAGCTCCCAGAGCTCAGGTTAAACAGTCTCTACTTGGATATGTTTTCCAAGCACTCCCTGACATCCACAGCTCAACCTTTACAACTCTAAGTAATCAAGTACAGAAATAAGCAGTTAGTTGCCTGGTATCAATCTCCCACTACCAGCCTGAATGGTTGGAGGGAACTCTGAAAAAGTAAATGTGGAGTGAGTGAATTATAGTTACTACTTCTCCCTTTAATCAAAAGCTGTTACTGAATAGTAATGGAAGAATGGTTTCTTAATAAATGTCTGCAAACAGTTCAACTTCAGTCCTCTATCTGACCCCAGCCATTCCACGCTTTGTTGAACATTTAGAAATCAATGATAGTAGCACAGCTGTTATAGAGGTAACCAACTATGTTTGCTCTTAGATTGGGAGGGAATACATGCCTAGTACTGTAAACTTAGTCAAAATCTCATGGCTGTAGAGTCATAGACCCTAATTGGAAACTTGCCACTGCTGTTTAGCTAAATTCATATGGCACCAAACTATAGTCTAAACTATTCATACCAATAGACAAATGCTACTGTGATCCTTAATCAGAGAAGTCTCTCTGTGCACTGAATGAAGAATCTCATGGCTGTATAAGATGTTTAGGAGATAAGACCTAAACAGAACTTTTATACAACCCCAACTAAGTCTCAGAGAAGATCTTCAACCTATGAAAGGGAAATGAAAAGCATGCAAAAGCAGAGATGTATGGAGAAATGCTGTCTTCAGCACATGGCATACCTATTGAGAATATGATTTCATAGCAGTCACAGCTGCCTACACTGGACCTTAAAAAGAGAGTGCCTGTCAATAGCCAATTATGGATGGGGAGGATCTCAGAGGCCCTAATCCTTTTCTGATGAACTATTGGCAGCTGAGGGATTCTGGAGGAGTCACTATGTTGAGTTGTATGCCAAGCTGTGAGCCTACAAGTCTCTAATGACCACACAGAATATCATCATGGTTAAAATCAAATCAAGACTGTAATCTTAGCTAAAAATCAGTGGGCCACAAAACTAAACAAAAAGATGTGTCTTTAGGAAAATGGCCTTAAGGGGGAAGAGAGTATAACCAGAGTGAAAGGGAGATAAGAGGGCTGAGGTTGGGGGTAAATCTAATGCACTATATACACATGTGAAAAAGTCAAAGCAAAATTAATTAATAAAAAAGAAAAACCCAAGAACAGAACAAATAAAGAAATTGGCATCCTTTAACTCCCCCAAATCTTATTTTAGTCTATGCCTACTAATAAAGCTAAATTCTTAACAGTGTTCAATAGTATGACCAGTTAACCAACTCCTTTATTTAAACTTTGAAATATTTGCAATACCTAAGCAAGTTGGCACTCTTATCCCTGATGGTCAAGACTCTTTGGCATCCCTCCTGGATCACCTTGACCTAGCCAACTGTGGACAAGGACACAAGGAGGTCACATGAGACAGAATGTGATGACATACACAAAATGAGTGCCAAGTTGGAATGTGTGTCCTTTAGTTGGCAACCACACTGGAAACAGACAAACAAAAAGTGACTAGTGTGGTTCAAGGATCAGAAACAAGTTCACTGAAAGAGCGACCTCAAAACTAGCATGAGGGCACAGAAGTGAAGTAATAGACAATCAGATTTCACTCACATCACTGTTTTAATTTACTATTCTCTTCCACGGTCACTGTTCCAAAACTAAAGGGAAAACTCCAAAGATCAAAATGCCATGACATAAACCCAAGTCAGCACCTGAGCCCTTTGCTCTAGTGTTGACTTTCACCATGAGTCCATTCTCCTACTCTCCCTTGTCATCAGACTTCTACTGCTTACAAATAAAAATTACAATAGACAAAGGCCAAAGGTTTTTGCTTAGAACTACAGAAAAAAAAGCTGAAGTTCACCCTTGGACTTGATCCAGTTTTCTGCCATCAGAAAAATCTTTGTGAAAATAATAAAGATTTCCATTTCATCTTCTTTCCAGTGTATCGGGATGTATTTGTAGAGATGTGCCTTAGGAAGCATCCAGTATTCAGCCACATCTCAATTCTTCAATTGACTTCCAACATTTTTAAATTAAAATAATAAAATAATAAACATAAGACATTTGAAACATAAATTGAATTGTTATAGGTCAGTTACTCATTTCCTCTGTGGCCTAGATTTCAAAGAGTTCAGTTATAAAAATGAAATGAAAAAAAAGTATTGGAAGAAGGAAGGGATAGTAAGTTCTTCATGTAAATAAATGTCTGTATTGTTTACTTTATAATTTCAAAAATCATGAGTGTCTTTGATTCATAATACCACAGATATTCAATGCAAACTTACAGAATATGAAAAAACAGAACAATCAAGATTTGGTAGGAGTGTTTACTCTATTAGCAAATGCCATTTGCAAAGCTTCTCCATTGACCTGTTTTAAATGTATCAATCTAAAAGATTTATCAGTTTATAGTTTGGAAAGATTATGCCAGAGATTTTTACAAAATCGCACAATAAAGCCAAGATCCAATTTTTTGCAATGTAGATAAGGGTAAAAATTGGAACTACCTTTCTTTTCAGTTGTGAGAAAATCATGAGAAAAGCAATTATGTCCTATGATACAGAGACATGAGAAAAGAAGCAATTATGTTCTATGATAGACATTCTTTGATGAAAGATTAGAGTATCAATCTGTGCCTTTTCCCTCCGCCAAGTTGCTTCTGTTGCTGCTTTCATCTTTCAAATACAAGAAAACTAACACCAGACTAGTGAAGACTTCAGTTTTTAAAAAAAGTAAGCTACTAGGATGCATCCCAGCAATAATTGGGCATAAACATGAGAAAGATTGTGGGATTAAAAAGTATATTATTATTTCTTAAAAGTGTGTTAGTTTCAAGGAGGGAAACACAGTCTCCACAGCTGCCTGGCAGAACCAGGTGAGAGGGATGGTGTCATAGCTCTGATCTCCTGCCTCCAGAGAATAACCACCCCGGAGTCTGTCAAAGCAGGAACTGTTTTATTGTATCAATCTTCTCTTTATAAAGGGCTGAGAGAGAAGGTGGAGTTTTCTGCTGAGGCGAGATGACCTAGGGGGAGGGGAAAGTTGATGAAGGGAATGGGGTGACTAACAGAACCAACAGTTACTCTCTGTCAGCAGGAGCTAGGCAAAGGCAGGCTTAAGCAGGTTGTGCTGAGTCACTCCAGTACAGAAGTGACTGAGACAGTTTACAAAACTCGATCCAGGCTCTGGTTTGTCCTCAAGGCCCAAACCAGGGCCAAATAGGGCCCAACACACAGCATTTAAAATAAATACACTGTCTTACTAAACCTTTGATATGTCTGCATGTGAGCCATCAGGAGGAATGCCCAGTGCACTGCATGTACACAATGACCTGAGCTCCTAAAAACCAAGTGACAGCAAAGACATAGAAGCATTGTGTTACATCCTGAATTTATTTAAGCAAACCAAGTGTGTTGGTAGGAAATCAATTCATCATAAGGCTTTACAAATACAGATAGAAGACACAGAATACCAAGACCCTGGACAGAGAATATGTGAGAACATAGTTCTATGAAATTTAGTCAAGATGCCTGTCTGTCATTTTCCACCCAGAATCATTCAAGTAGCTTCAATTGATATCAGTCTGATTTACATAACGCTAATGATTTCAGTAACCTTGAAGGGATTGTGAGGGACTACAGGGCAATGCATGGGAGGCAGGGCTTCCTTTGTTATTTCAATACTGCTGTACATTATGAAGAGAAATAATGCCTTATCACATATTTACTGTGACATCAATATAAGATGTGAACTCATTTGCATAGGTTAGTCCTTTGGACATCACAATGTATCTCTGGTCCACCAAGGCTTAAGATTCACAGTGTAGAGGAAAAAGACATGAATTAAAGAATTTCTACTAAAATATATTTTAATAGCTGGTGTTCACAACTTGCATAACAAAAGCCAAATTATACTAATAACCTTATATCATTCTGTGATCCCCTTCCATTGGGGAGAAAAAAAACCATTTAATGTTTCTTTCAAAATCATGATGTTCTCAAAGTTAGTACAATTTTACAAATTAATCACAAACCACAACTGTGCATATTTCAAAGCAAACAGAAACCAAACTACATCATTCAAATTTGTGTTTTTATCACAGATCAAAAACCAACAGTTCCACAAATATCATGCCTGTTACACATTTACTGCAACTTCCAAAATGCTCAGCACTTCATTGTATGGACAGGAAGAAAGGATGCTGCGATGCAGTTTTCACTTTCCTTTAAAGGAAAACATCTTTAACAATCAATAATTGACACGAGTGAAGTGTGTACTATGCAACCAGCATACAATACACCAGACACAAGAAGCATGGGGAGCTCTGAAGATATACTGAAGTTACGGATGATTGGGAAGGACATTTGCCCAGAGAACCTTCCAGGCGTGAGGATTCTAGTGGTCTTATACATGCTGGAATGACAACCACAGAAGTTTCACTTTTGAAAAAAAAAAAGTTTTGACTTTTTTGGTCAGCAGTAATTGACAGCTACTTGCCTGGAGAAGGGTCCTCAGGGACATGGAGTACTTCAGAAGGACTTGCATTTTTAGCATCTTTAAATTAGTTTACATAGCTTTCTGTTTAGCTGAAGCTCTATCATCATGTTTTATTACCCCATACAATGCAATGATAATTCAGAATATCAGTGCAACACAAGCCACAAACAGATTATCATAGGCAAAGAATTAAAATATAATCAGGTCATAAAGTTCAATTATAAGGTGAATTCAGCCTCATAATGCAACTAATCTAACTCACCATAAGTATTTTAAACCCCAAACCTAAACTTAATGCTTATATAACTCAACTATATATAAATCCACAAAAAAAAAAACTTTTCAGAACGTTGAATAAGTCAGCATTTTCTAATATTATAAACCTTCAGGAGGAAAATACAACCAGCTACCACCTGTAATATCTTTCTTTCAAGGGCATCCTACTTCTCACCACAAAAATATCAATTGTGTATCATAAAATATTTTTATAGAATATGCAGAAGATTGCTTGGCTTCCTTTCCAAGACCATAATGATAAACAAGCATAATCAAAAAGGCACCTATTTTGTATATATCCATATTGTAACCTTACTATAAACTATATCTACTGAATATAGGGCTGTATTATTAAAGACCACACAAATTTTCTTTCTCATTTGACTGAAAGCATTCCACTGGGGGTGGATGATCCTGAAAAGTTTGTGTGTCACTTGCTCTCAATTATGGGAAAGGTTTTTCCCTAAGTCCTGGAGTGTTATAGACCCCCAACACAGAGAGGATCTGTAACCAAAAACATCCCCATCATCTTGAAGCAAAGGGTCTAGTGGCAAGAGAGAAACTGGACTAATCTCACGCATCCCCCTTACAAGATGCTTGTGGGAATTGTGCTTAGACATTCCTGGGTGCTGTATGGAGGCTGGGAGACATGGGAAGATGCAGAACCTCCATGGAAAATGAAAACCAGATCAAAGTTTCAAACTGGGCTGCACTGCCACTGTGCAAGCACAATGAAGACATGAAGTATTCATTTTATCACAGGTTAGAAACAGAAAGCTTTCTAGAGAACAAATGATTTTTCTTAAATCTACTACAAAAGTTTATAGCAAAAGCATTATATCCAGTTGCTAAACTTTGTTCAAGAGGAACATGAACCAAATCCATTTGTTTTCAGAGACTTTGAGAAGTGTACCAAGCAGCTTATTGTGCTTCCTTCATGCCTGGAATCCATCAAATAGGAAGAGATGTGTGCACTCTGGGCTCGGCATTTAGTCTCCTCGGACTCCAATTTCTAAGGGGCTTGTTCTTAAATTCTTCTGTAGCTGTCAATGTTACATGTGACATACTGGCTGCCAAACTGCACGTGGGAGGGAGGCATGTGGTAAGTGAAAAAGGTGCTAAGAATATAGTATTTTTTTTAAAGATGCTGCAAAAGATGGCACCTGGCTATGACACATTTAGGCTTGGTGTACAACCTCAAATCATGCCATATATTGCCCTGCCTCAGTCTGTATAGAAAACAACTGTTCTTTACTGAATTTAGATCACACCTTAATTCTGAAAGACTTGTGACAGAAATATCTTGCTATGCAAACATTATGCGAACCTCAATATTTAGGATGCCTATTTCCTAAATATGTACTGACTCTCACATTCATCAAGTCTGAGTTTGAAATTAATGAGTGGCAAAAACATGGACCTTCGAGCTGCTACTTGGTGGGGACTAGCAAATGTTAAGCATCATTTCAAATCGGCTTCTGTTGAGGTTCCTGAACACATACTATTATCAAAATCATACCTGTCCTGCATCTATCTTGACATTTTAATTAATGACTACTTTAAAAAAATAGTCACAAACACACACACACAAATGGTCTGCCTGGGGAAGCATAAAAGATATATCACATAAATGAGCTTATCACCCTTGTTTTAGTGTACAGAGTTTTGCAAATTATTGCAAGTGCAGTTTATCTTTGTAGGTATGTGTTCAAGACATGAAAGTAGTTAGGAAAGTTAATCATGACTGGTTATTTAAATTACATGAAATTAGGTAAGCTATTTACTTACGAGTCTATAAAAACAACCTCTCCAGAAAAATCTCTAGTTATTTGCAGAATTTTCCTTTTCAATTTTCTATCAGTGTCACATAAATGCAGCTTCATGTAATAAAACTTTTCTTTAAGGTAAATCTAAGAAATCTAATGGCTTTCAAAAGTATGGGCTCACTTTCCAAAGGTTTACATGAAAACCTTGGCTTTACTTGGGCTTGGCCTCATAAACATTTCATTCAAATGGTTTTCATTGTGGATGCTTTGTGTATTTCCTTAACAGATTGTGTAAAGTAGATATTCCCACAGTCCAAGTGTCCTCTTACATTTTCGTGACTTGGCTCTCTTCTGTTTTGGAGCCCACAAAGATGCCACCCAGCTGCAAGTCACAGTAAGAGGCATTATGAGAAAAACAGAGTTGTGACAAATGTTAACGTCCAGGTAACTTCAACTGTAGATTCCAGACAAGTTCAAGACAAGTGTAAGACAACTGTGTGAGTCCTGCATACTCATCACAAGACACTCATTTCTTTCTCAGTGGGTTATCTGTTGGACCCCCCGCCCCGCCAAAACAATCACTGATGACTCTTTTTTTTTTATCTAATCATGAAGGTGACTTAGAAAATAAAGCAGGAATGTGGAAAGGAAGCCTTTTATGAACATATTTAGTGGTTAGATTTCTATTCTAGTGTCTGAAGACTGATTGCCAAATTATGAGACCAGATTGTCTAATTGTGGAGCAAACTTTTCCTGTTGTGTGTTTTTGGTTTTCAGCCTCTTTATAGTCCATTTGCTTTTACAGTGGAGGATGTTCAATTCACTCCACTTGTAAACCAATGGTGGCATTAAGTGAGTGAAGGCTATCCAGTAAATACATAAATCTCCTATTTACTAGAATATATATGCAGTTTCTAAGGCATGAGTCTTTCAAAACTAGAGTGCAATACAGCAAGAAAGCCTCAAGCAACTTTTCAAAATGTTTTCCAATAAGCGGGCAACTAGAAGGAAGGGCAGGGAGAGAGTGTCCATACGGTTGACTTTAGTAACAAGGGTGGGCAAGCCACTGCCATGTTACAGAAGCTGGAGCCCACAAGACATGCAACAGAATAGAGGCTACGGGGGACATGATACAGATGACATTGGACTTTGCCCTTTGCAGAGAAGCTGGGAAGTTACCTTGTCCTGACATTCTGGGGACCTGAGCAGATGCACTGCTCCACAGAATGCAAATGGAGATAGGCTACACCATGGAGCACATGAGAAATAATTAGATCCTGCTCAACCTAGGACTAGGGGAAGTTCCCTGGCGGCTCCCTAAGGCTACAGTCAATATTATTTTAACCAGACTCATTCTGCCACTGTTTCCATTTATTTATTATATTAGGCGATTCTCACTTGAATTGAAAATTACCCAATAATTTGATAGCTGAACAGTTTTTAAATTATTGGCTGTGTTGCTAGACTACGAGAATTAGCTATGGATGATTCCAAGTGACAGCTATGAAGTTTCATACATTTGTTACATTTAAGGGACAATCAACATCTCTATTAAAGTCTACAAAAATACATTTCCCAGAAGGGTTGAATAGCCGATCTAATGAAACCACAAACACAATTAGCAGCACCAGGTCTCCAGACCTAATGGTTTTGTTTACAGGAATTACTATGGATGCTGCCATTTCCAGCCCGAGAGTCAATTCCTTTTTCCTGGTACCTGTGTGTCTAATTGTCAAAGTAAGGATACATTATTGTAAAATAATTGCCAAGTTATCTGAAAAGTATCATCTATCTTTTAAAAAGACTGAGTTTGGAATACATCAGAATAAAGCTCAAAGGGCAAGGAGAAAGAATTAATTCACAAACTCAATGTAATTTGCTGGGAGCATGCCCGTTCTCCCGGTTCTCTGCACGGTGCCGTACATCCAGCCATCATCAATGGGCTGCACATTGACAATGTAGTCACCATCTCGGAAGGAGACTTCATCTTCATCCTGGGCACTGTAATCATACATAGCTCGGTAGGTCCTCTGAAAAAGAAAGAAGTGATTGTATGTTGTATTCCAAAGTAGGAAAAGTCACAAACCTGGACCCCAACCAACCACCACACACATGGTGAATATGAGTGTCTGTGGGTGCTGCTTAGCTTTGGGGAGCTATAAACCAAGTATATCACCTATTCTATAAATCTTAACTTTGTTCATCTAAGCAAAGATATTGAAGGTCAAAGCAAGGATCCAGAAAGATAGCACAGTAGCTTAGCTTTTAAAAGACAATAAATAAGCTGGGCGTGGTGGCGCAAGCCTTTAATCCCAGCACTTGGGAGGCAGAGGCAGATGGATTTCTGAGTTCGAGGCCAGCCTGGTCTACAGAGTGAGCTCCAGGACAGCCAGGGCTACACAGAGAAACCCTGTCTGGAAAAACCAAAAAAAAAAAAAAGAGAGAGAGAGACAATAAATAAAATAGTGTGCCTCTCTAAAAGTAGCCTTCCAAGGATTAACACCAGGTCCTGCATTCAAAAAAAACCACAGAAGTAGATTTAAATCCTTAGATGATGTAGATTTTCTTCTGTTCTACTCATTTCTCAGGACATTAAGCCTCCCCTCCCCCATGAACAGCCTGTAGTCTAGTGGTTCTCTGCCAAGAGCTTCCCCTTGCACAGAAAGTGAACTTTCCCTAAGGAAATACGAAGCAATTTTGTTCCCCCAAAAAAGTATTTTAAAACTCATCTATTTACTTAAACATTACACATTTCAGAACACAGGGTCATAAGTTCCCTACATAAATATTCTGATTTTTAAGACACATATAAAGAAAATTTTATTATAATGAAAAAATTTAAATCGCATTTTTATATTTGTTTTAGTTCAAGTCTAAGAGTTCATCTAATGTTAATAATCAATAAATCTCAAAGCCAAGAATATTCATGGATCAAGGAAACTGAGGAAACTGGCCGGCACACAGTGGACCTGAAAGCTATTATCTTCTTGTCTTCTGCTTCGAAATATCGAAGCAGTCTCAGCATGAGACACCACAAAGCAAGGCTCATTTCTGAACTTTGAACTTAATGATGAGTATTTCAAAACTTCTATCAGGGATGTTTGAAGGATACTATCCTTAATAGACTTTAAATTGACATACATTAATTGAATAGATTTGGGGGTGTAGCAGGGCTTTCAATACCTGGATACAAACCATGCCTGTCAGATTAGAGTAACTGGGATATCTATGTACTACTTCTAGTGGAATATCTATTTATTGCTTCTTTACAGTCTCATGTTGTTTCCTAAACATTCTAAGCAAATGTTCTTTAATCAGAACATTGAAACTTATGCTAGCCTATGTTCATTAGACTACTGAGACCATTATGATGAACAGTAAGATTAACTCTTTTAACATGAGTATCATATACCTGTACCTTCTTAGGCCTGGATGAAGATCACAACTGGATCTTTCCTAATTATGAAACAACAATTAGGATGCTGTGGTGGTTTAAACGAGAAATGTTCCCCATAGGCTAAAGTATTTGAATATTTGATCTCTAATTGTGACAAGGTTTAGAAGGTATGGCTTTGCTAGAAAAAATATGTCACCACAGGTTGGCTTGGGCGAATATATCCTTGCCCTAGTTCCACTTTCTCCTCTCTGCTTTATGCTTACAGTGATATGTGATCTCTTAGCTTCCTGTTCTGGCCACTATGCCTCCTTGCCCTCATAGGCTCTTATACACCTGAAACAAAGCCCAAATAAACTCTTCCCTCTATAACATGCTTTTGGTCATAGTACTTTATCACAGTAACTAAAAGTAACTAAAAGAGATCTCATAATTGGCAGATGTCTTGTTTGTGTTATTGTTTGTTGTGATGTTCACTAATACCATTTTTCTCAGCATTTTACCTCTGTAATAGTTTTGCTTCCATTGAAAGGACTACGTAAATAGTAATACCATGTCATTGTTGGTCTATTTTCCCCAGTTCTGGAAGTTGGGCTAAGAACCTTACACTCTTCACAAAGCTAAATTCATGGACTGCAGGAATGTTTGAAATCAGCACTTACTAGATTTGCTGAATGCTGCATTGACCTCATGGACGACACGCTGGTCTGATGCATGTACCCATAGCCTTGAGAATGACTCTGCTGGTAAGCTCCAGGAAGGACAGGTGCTGCACATGGACACACAGAGATATCTCAGGTTAATCCTCAAATACTCTACCCAAGCCAAAGTGAAGTACAGCCAGTAAAAGAAACTGTCTTCATTGTCCAGTGAAATCCGAGTGGCAGTCGCACAGGCAGTCTCTACGTTAGTTTAAATCTTAGTATTTAAAGATGTTCATGTAAGAGATCCAAGTGACAACCGTACCGGCAGTCTCTACATTAGTTCACGTCCAAGTGGCAACCATACAGGCAGCCTCTACATTAGTTCAAATCTTAGTACTTAAAGATGTTAATGTAAGAGATGCGAGTGGCAGCTGTACAGGCAGCCTCTATATTAGTTCAAATCTTAGTGTTTAAAGATGTTCATGCAAAAATTAATTTACCATGCAGTTAACTGTTTCTTTAAAGAATTTTTGTCATTGCTTTTTAAATTCCATACAATTTATTTTTATTATATTCACACATACCTTCGCCCAAATCCTCTCTCACAACTTTGAGTTTTCTTCTGGTTTTGTTGTCTATTTGTTTGTTTTAATCCCTCACGTCCAATCTGTGCTGCCTAATCATTCTTGAGAATGTGATGTACTCACCAGGTATCACACCACTAAAAAAACTAACTCCCCCTATGCCAGGACCTCAAAATGTCAGTCATTTTTTTTTTTTGATATTTCTGTTACTCTATTGAAGATGCTATGGTAAAACAAAATAAGTGAAATAAAAAATTTATCACACTCTTTGCAGAAATAATGGTTATTTGTCTACTTAATCCATAAGACATTTAAAAAACAATAAAACAAAATTTTAAAAAGTGAGCATATAAAGGAATTTAATTAGACCACCGAATCCATGACAGAGCATCAATGTTTTCACAAGGATACATGGAGTAATAGATACATGGAGTACATATTCAGAGACATACAGCTTAACAAAACTGGTAATCCCAACATGCTTGGTCATACATGATGCTTCTTCAGCACTTAATACAGCCAATAAATACTCTTTAAAGAAACCTGTATTTAGAGCTTATGGGAATATGTAAGTGAGTTGACTTTTGACTTTTACTGAGACTTGAGAAAGCAGACCACCTGAATAAATGAGGGTAGAATGCTTGGGCCTATTGTTATACTATCCCCTTCAATGCTAAAGGAACACTGTGAAAGAGGGGGTCAGAAAGAATGTAAGAGCAGACTCTGGGAGATGTGCTGCATAAACACAGCACAGGGTACTTAGCCTCATTTGGTATGTCTATAACAAAAGTCTACACCTAAGACTCAGGGAACCCCAGAAGAGAAGGCAGAACAATTTTAAGAGCCAAAAGAGCAAGACATCTGTTGTATGTGGTATCTTCTAGATGCACTAGAAAACCTGACCTATAAAACAATGTAGCTGTCTAAACAAAACCTGCATAATGATAATTCTAGTTCTAATACATATGGGGAAATTTCACAGGGCCCCATCCCCAAAGAAGACCTATAGGCCATCAGTGGCTCTTAAAAGATGAAGGACAGTCTTCTTCAGGGACAGGTGCTCTGATAGGTTGTATAATCCTGTGGTTATCTCTAAACACATACACATATGAGCAAAACAAAATGAGATCAGTGTGTGTGTGTGTGTTTGTGTGTGTTTGTATATATAAAACAGTAACAATTATAGAAGAGTTATAAATTGAGAAAGAGTGGTGTTGGGAGTAGGCCAATCCAAGCCACCTTTCTTAGAGGCCCTGATGAAAAGACAAAGGAATGTTAGTTCTGTGTCCTTGTCCAGGAGCACACTTAGCAAGCTGTGGGCTGGGGCTGGAGCCAAGGCCAGAGGAATTAAGGGGTTTGGTTCCTGGGAAACTGACTCTTCCCTGCTACCCCAACGGAGGGCTGTTGTTATCAGTCCCAAGTCTGCAGTGCGGTTGCTGTATTACACACTTGAGATATCCTGTGACCCTTTTGTGAAACATTGCTTGTTTAGTTTCCTGCTGCCTCCATCCCACTGTGTGATAGCTTTCTGTTGACTCTGGCCTATTTCCCCTTGCACCAGTATATATAAAAAGCTGTACTTTTTATCAGACTTCCTGAGAGGAGTCACCTGAGTCATGTAGACCTCTTGAGTCTGGCTTTCTGTCTTCTTTACTTTCTCCTCCTTTGTTCTCCCCTTAATATCCCACAGTTCTGGGCCCTTATTGTACAAATTTGGGTCATGGTGCAGAAGGGCCACAGGAGGCATTAGTAAGGGATTAAGTGAGGGGTTGAAATAATATAACTGCAGTAGTCACAGATGCATTTCTCAAAACAAATAAAAATTTAAATGATAAAAGATGTCCTCTGAACATGACACAGCCATCACACCGAGGAACTCACTACATCTATGATAAACTGCATTAGACCCAAATAAGATTTGACCAGTCAGTATTTAACACAGATAAGAGGAGCTCATGAGGCTGTATCCCTCTCGGAGAGATTATTGGCAACTAATGGCTGCTTAGGGAAGTAGGACTGGTTTCCCCAGTGAATATAACACTGATAAAACACCCATGCTCTGGTAAATAACCTTAACCCATGCTCATTGCAGCAACCATAACTAAACTCAATTATGTCCAGTGAGTTATATGCACAGACACACATATACACACATATATACATACACACACATACACATTTATACATACATACATATATACACATACACACATACATATATGCACACACACTATAAAAATAGGAAAGAGACTTGTTGGGAAAAAAGAAAAAGTTTCAGTGGCAGAGGCAAGAGGGGAGAGAGAGGCTAATGGATATTGCAAACAAATAAAATTCATTATAAGCACATATGAAACTGTCAAAGAAAAAATAAAAAATAATTTTAAAAAGTTTTGTAGCTATCATTTTCCTATGTTAAAATACATCAGAATGGTATTCACAAAATTTTTACCATCTTCAACACTGATTAGGGCAACCGAAGACATAGTTTCTGAGCCAAACACAGTGGTACACGCCTGTGACTATCAGAAGTCTGGTGCAGGAGGATGATAAGTTTAAGCCCAAGATGATCTGCATAGACTGTTTCAGGGAAGCCTGAGTTACAAATCAAGATTCTGACTCAACAAAACAAATGAGACTTAATTTCATTCTTGATGAACTCTGATTTCTAAATGAACCACCCAACACAGATGCAATAAATAAATAAATAAATAATATTCACAAGCCTACTTCTGTGTAAATTTCTCAAAATGTCTGTATATTTAAAGTATTTGGGAGTAAACAGTCTATGAGTAAAAGCATTCAGCAGCATGGCCTTCATTCTGTTTTGAATAATGATATAATTTATTAGAGAAGATGTACAATACAGATGCTTATTTAACTCATAATAGTTTGCCATTTTAGTTTAATCAGGTTGAATATATGCCTATAATAGGTTTATTTGTTCAGGTTAATTTTTATGATAAAAAGAATGAGCAGATATAACTCTTGGTTATTGTGAATTTAATAATTTATAAATGGTAAATGCATTCTAATGGTGCATGAAATCAGTACATTAAAGAAGTTTAATGATTAGCAGATTAAAAATGGTAATATGTTCTCTGTAATAATATTTGTTTGAGTGGGGAATTCTTCTTAGTAGTTCATGAGTGATTGTCTATTACTATATTGTTACAGATTGCACCTAGCATCCAGATAGGGCATCACACAGGTTGCCAAGGTCTTTATGTGACTCAGAATTGCTATAAACCTAACTAAACTATGATTAAATATCAGATCCAGAAAACAGCCCTGTTTAAGATTATCAACTCAATTTACATATTTAATACAAAGGGCTGTCAGGAAGATTGTCAATCTCTACCCATGAGGTAAAAATAATGAAATCACCATAAATATGCAGGCTCCTACTCTCTCCAAGTAAGAGGTTTCCTTGTGGGGCACAGAGGAAGCTGGAACAATGAATGTTCACTTACCTCTTCAACTCTGATGAGCCAATGCTCATCAGGAAATCTGCAGCTTATTGCTTTGCCAGCCATAGAGTATAAATCTTTACAGCTATTAACAATGATTATGACTGTCTGCTAAGTTGTAGGCAGGCGAGGCATAGAGAAATGACAAAATATTTGCCCTCTTGGAGCTATGATGGCCCTGGGCAGCTAGCCCCTCAGTAGATTAGGGAGAAGGTTCTGGCTACTTATGTAGGGTATATCCAATTAAATACATAAATTAATGATGTAGACTAAAAAGCCCCAAACTTGTTTTTCACCATTTAGATTGGTAATTTCTTAATTATTTATTATTTGAACCTATTCATGAACTTTGAAGATTTTTTAAACACTTTTTCTCTTTTATCTGAAAGAAAAAAAAAACTCTATTCCAGTTCAGTGTTCCACTGTTCCAGAGCTGCCCTTCAGAAGGAGGGAAGCAGCAGGTACTCCTGCTACAGTCAGCTCAGTCCTGAGACTGTGTGGGTTGGGAAGCAGGGCAAGAAGTCAGGAGGACTGCAGAGTGAGTGAGCTCCACCCAGACCTGTGCTTCCTCATCACACCGACACTGATGAGCCTCATTTCCATGAATCCCTTAGTGGCTTCTCTGGGATCAGAAAGCTTTGTTATCTGTTGACTATTGCACTAAAGAGTTCTACTAGGACTCTGAAAAACATCACTGAAAGATCAGGGGAATCATTAAGTAAAAACAATCAACTTTATTTCACATTGGTAAGATATACTGATCAGAGATCTGGAAGCTCACACTCAATTTTGAACATAATACAATATTTATAAAGCTAAAAATGTCTCTTCTTCTGTACCAAGTAGTTCTTCCACATACCACCAGTCTCAATACTTTCTAACTAAATGTTATTTTTTTTATTTTGGGTTTATTCATTTATATGAATATTTTGGCTGAACTTATGTGCACCATTTCTGTAACTAGTGTCCAAGCAGCTCAGAAAGCGGCATTGGATTCCCCTAGAACTGGAGTTACAGATGGTTGTGAGCCACCACGTGGGTGCTGGGAATTCTACCTGGGTCTTCTTCAAAAGCAATAAATACTCTTGACCACTGAGACATCTCTCCAGCACCTAAGTATTATTATTATTATTATTAAAACTAAAGAATACAAAACTGAAATAAAGAACTGAGTAGATTTAAAACCTAAATGTGAAAGAACTGGGGAGGGGGGGAAATTGATAAAAGTGTACAAAGATGAAAGCAATGGAGTGCATTCGTAGTAAAGGGAATATTAACCCCAGATAAGCTCATTTTGGGCAGGTACCACGTTTAGGGTGGAGTAAGAGAATGAGCACTGGTCAATGCCCTTAGTGTACATGTTGTTGTTATTAATTGTCACAGCTATCTAAAATAAGTGTCACTCCCAGTCAATAATAAAGCTGAAGAAATAAAGGGTTAGCATGAAGGCTGGAGAAGAGTCCCCTTCACTGGAGGAGAACAGCAGGACAGGGCTCAGGACACCAAAGACAAAGTAGAGGCTTTGAAGACCAAGCCTGAACAAAGGATAGCAAAAGGCCAAAGTCTCATTGCTGAAGAAGAGAAAGGCTTGATTGGCTGAGGATATGATGTAAATTGAGAACATAATTCAGGTTTTGTTTTCTCTCAGTGGTTCACTGTTTTGTAAGTTCAGAGCAAACAGAGACCTGTCCTTCAGAAACTTTCCAAGTTCATGACACAACAGAATGAAGTTAATGTCATCATTGCCCAGCACTTCAGATTTATCAACTAACACATGTTGAAGAAGTTAATGAGATTATGTTTTGGTTCAGATTTTAGAACAATGAATCTTCATTTTGACAATCAAGAAAGCATTTTCAAGAAAAAAAAGAAATGAAGGTTCTGCTGTTTATTTGAAAGTGAATATTAATGACTGAAGTCCTATTTAGATCCCTTTTGTCCAGGAGCAAGGAAGCTGAGACACTAGAACCGATGATTTTAAAAATATAAAATAAAAAAATAACACCCCCCACCACACTCCAAAATAATGTGGCGCTTTTGATCAAATAGATTTTAATTTATTACATTTATTTATTTTGGGGTGCATGCAATGACATGCTTGTAGAAGTCAGAAGACAACTTATAGGAATCAGTTTTCTTTTCCAATATGTGGGACCTGCAAGCCTGGGTATGCTTCTGCCTTCAGAATGTCCAGACACTGTTGCTCACCAGGCCTGACTGGAAGGCAAGAAGCTTAGCCAGGCCCCCAGGAGGTCACGTAGAACCTGGATCACTGATGAGTGCTTAGAGAAACAGCCT
Organism: Mastomys coucha; assembly: GCF_008632895.1. Classification (NCBI taxonomy): domain Eukaryota; kingdom Metazoa; phylum Chordata; class Mammalia; order Rodentia; family Muridae; genus Mastomys; species Mastomys coucha. The sequence goes on from NW_022196897.1 coordinate 5,126,733, forward strand.
TCTCCAAGACGGTTTCCAGTGAAACAGTTCTCCTTTATTGGAGGTGAATAAGGACTATTTAAACCTTGAGAAATAAGCAGGGATTTCCAAACTGAGTGTATACCATTGGCTGGTGCCAAGGTGCTGGGAACCCTTTATTTGCATGAAGAGGAATTCCAGGTGCTTGTAGGTAGAAAGGAAGTTAATCCTGTGAATGTGGCCACCAGGCTACATGACTACCTCAAGAGTAGCAGAGGTGGGAGTCGTACAGACTAGGTGTGCCCCAACACACAGGTGCAGAGCAGGGTGGAAAACAGTCCTACTCCTGCTGGTCTCAGGATGAGGTTTGTGGGGTTTGGACAGGTCTCAACCTCACTCTTGTTCCAGACTAGCTCCCCAAGTCACAAGGCTTTCTAGCTCCACAGGGACCCAGGAATTAAACTTAGGTCATCAGGCTTCGTGGCAAGCACCTTTACCCATGGAACCATCTTGCCAGCTCTCAAATAGCTTTTAAACATATCTTTTATCTTTGAGTTTCACTTCAGAACCTCAAGGCATCGTGACACCTAGGTCTCCATACACCATAAGTGGAACCTAAATCCACAAAGTTTGTGCTCGATTCAACAGCAGCACAGTATTTCGTAACCTGAGGGAGCACTTTGCATAATGAGAAATTCATTGCTCCTTCTGAAGAAGGCAGGAACACTGTAGATGGGACATAGGTTTTAGTTAGCTTGTTTTTGATGATGAGCTCTCATCAGACAACTACTTAAACAGATTTTTCCACCAGGTAAACAAGGTGTTAGTAAACCTTAATTTAAAAAAAGAGTCATAGTTTAGAATTTAGTTAAAACTGTGAAGCCTTGAAGGCATACCCAACCATCACTGTGGGAGACAAATTGCTCAAATCTGGAAATCAGGAGCCAGGAATGATGCCACTGAGGGCACCCGACGGCATCAACCTTCTCCTTCACTGAACTAAAAATCCACATACAAATTAGAGGACCAGAAGCCTGTCATCTAAGTCCAGACCCAAGTCTGTCATAAAATAAAAATAATTTCAGAGGACTGTGAGGTCAGCTTCTGAATAACCAGAGCCATTTTGGACTCTGACAAGGAGAGATAGGGAGCAGAGAGTAAGATGGAGGGAGAAGAAGAAAAAAGGCAAAAGGAAAGGGGAGTGAAAGGGAGGAAGAAAGAGTGGGAAAGATAAAGAGAGGGGGAAGAAGGGAATGAGGAAGGGGGAGGGAAGGAGGGAAGGAGAGAGAAGACACCTTGTTTCTCATTCAGATTGCAATATCATCCTATTTTACCCAGAGAAATTATCAATCTCAGGTATACTTGTCCACTTGATAAGCTGTACATACTGATTAAATATAATGCTGTGTTGATCTACTGATTGGGTTTTACATTATAAGAAAACAAGAACTCATTTTTTCCTATCAATTAATTTTACAACAGAATTTTTTTGTATCAGTGATCAATTCTTCAAAGATTCCTAGAAAATACTAAAGTATCAATTAGCCAGGTGTGAGAACACCTGTGATGACAGCACTAGGAGGGTGAGGCAGGAGGATCTCCATTTACAGGTCAACATGAGCTATGTAGTCAAATACTATCTTAAAATTCAAAAGGTATAAAGCATCATGACTGAAATAAACAAACTTTTCAAATTCAGTTTAGAAATAGCACCCCAATTCAGTTGGGAAATAACCATTGAGAGCCTATAGTTGAAATCATTGTCTTTATAAAATTCTAGTGAGAAAGAAATTAGATTGAAGAGGATGAGCTTGGGGTCATGAAATTGAAATATGACTGAAAATAGAAACACATTTATTTTAAAATGAAGGGGAATATTTCTAGATCAGAAATTTTCTATTGAAAAATATTTTACATCTGAAGTCTAAAAATCTTCAAGTAAAATAATTATCATAAAGAGAGAGATTAACACATCTTTCATCTCAAGTACTCTATATCAAAAACTGCTGAAGCCACTTCTGTGACAGAATCCTAGGGTCTATTCATGGCGGACATTAGGTCTAGCTGTGTCGCTCTTGCATCTCTGCTACTTTGCATTCCCGAGTCATCACCAATTTTCTTTTCTTCTTCCTTCCCTAATTACCATAGCGACCACTGCTCTCTTTCCTATCTGTATGTATTGGATCTCTTTTTAACTTACAATACAAACACAAGTGAGATCATGGGATTTTTTTCATGTGACTGCTTATTTTGCTTAATGCAGTGTCCTCTAGCTCCATTCATGTTGTATATAATGGCAACATCCTCTGTTAAAGGCTGAATGATATTTCTTACGTGCTTTATTCTGCATTCTGTGTTTTATGCATCCATCAATGGGTATTAATGTTGTTGGCCAAGCAGGAAAGAATGCTGGGTTGAACGTGGGGATGCTCTATGGGATATGATTTCATCCCTTTGTGGATTATAATGTAACTACTTATACTTTCTTGGGAACTTCCATATTGTTTTCTGTAATTTCTGGAATAGTCTACACAACACCACCCCCAGAGTTCATCACTGTTTTATTTTCCCAAGGATTATTCTCCAGTATAATGAACTTTCTAATTTTAAAATTATGGTCATGATAGAAGAACCCTGAAACAGGAGGCAAAGCTTGGGAACCTCTAGGAACCATTCACATTAAAAGATATGTGGAAAGACAGCTAAGTGGACATATTTACTATTACTTGCATAAATTTATTGATAATGGTTATTTTTATTATTATTATTATTATTATTATTATGTGCCTGTTTTTGATACTGCTGCTACAAGTTTAATGGGAGTGTATTAATAACACTGTCCTGGGAAACATGTTCATCAGAAAGGTCTTACTGTTTGTACTCAGTCTTCTGTCCATCTCTCTTCACTACACACTTCCCATTTCTGAGGACAGCTAACTGCCATACCCACGCAGCCATTGCCCTTCAGAGTTCATGACCTCACAATAGACCAGAGTTCAGCAAGAGAATTCTAATGGACACAACTATTTTTTTTGAGTCCCTATGGAGAGCAGATACCATGAGCAAAATAAACTGCTGAGTTCAGAAGTTGTTACATGAAAGCAGAGTCTCAATGTAGGACTTATTTACTGATTTCTTGGTTATAAAAGTTGACTCAAGATTTATAATAATCATAACCTCCCATTTTATGTCCTAATGATCCATTTTTTTAATATTTTTAAAATTATTAATAGTATTATTTTCAAATTCAAATAAGCTTTAATTAAATAGCATAAATTAAAAACTGACATTCAGTCTGGCAAGATGGCTCAGTGGGTAAGAGCACTGACTGCTCTTCTGAAGGTCCTGAGTTCAGATTCCAGCAACCACATGGTGGCTCACAACCACCTGTAATGATATCAGACACCCTCTTCTGGTGCGTCTGAAGACAGCTACAGTGAATTATGCCAGAGTAGGCAGGGCCTGGGCGAGCGGGGTCGGCAGAGATCCTGAGTTTAATTCCCAGCAGCCACACACATGATGGCTTACAGTCATCTGTACAGCTACAGTATACTCATACACATAAATAAAATAAATCTTTAAAAAAAAATTGACATTCAGTTTTACTGATTTAACACATATAGCAAAGCTGCTTCTTTATATTCCAGATTAAACTTTAATTTGAACATATTTATATACCTACTATATAAATATATAAATATATATATATATTTATTGGTGATATATATTCCAGGTGACAGTTCTAGGATATAGATTAAACAAATAGTAAGCAGACAAAAATATTATCTTTTAATTGCATTTAGATTCTGGAAGAGAAAATTTGCAAATCTGCTAATAAGATGTCAATATATAGGGCTGGAATAATGACGGCTCAGTCCTTGAGGGACCCAGAGTCAATTCCCAGACACACATGGCAGTTCTGTACCTCCAGTCAAAGCATATCCAGTACTCTCTTCTTGTCTTTCCTTTTCTGGCCTCCATGAGCACCAGGCATGCAAGTAGTTCACAGACAACACACAGGCAGAAACAGCCATACATATAAAATTAAATTTAAAAATTTTAAATTTTAAATTTAAAAAATTAAATTTAAAAATTAAATTTAAAGATTTTATGGAGTATATGTGTGATAGTTGAACAACAAATGTCTTTCCAATTAGTTAACATTTAATCAGAAGCCTGGAAGATAAGCATGCTCAAAATCCCTGGAGGGAAGAGTGTTCTAGACAAGGAGGGCAGTAATTGGAAAGGTTAAAGGCAGAAATATACCAGGCAGGCTGAAATGGCGACGAGGGCTGCCTGGTCAGAGGGAAGAGGCTAATGAAGAGGAAGTCAGAATCACCTGCCAGGTTGAAAGGTGTTTCTGATAGTGGGGTAAGGCATGGTAGAGCAAAATGACGAAGATTGGAATGAGAAAAAAACAGGAGCCTAGTTCTATAAGCTCAGTTCATCTGTTCTCAGAGTACAGTAGAAGTTATGAATAGTATCTCATCTAGGCTAAATCCTAAGTACTGGGGTTACTTGCTGTTAGACTGCATCTCTGCCAAAGGGACTCTGTGCTGCCCATTAATCTACTTGGGCATCTACTCTACTCACAAAGGCCTGGGAACAGGAAGTGCCAACATGGTCCCCAAAGTACTCCAGTGTTTAATGTCTCCAAATCCTTTTACCTATTTTTTTTCTACTTGGTCATGTTTTTCTGTTTTGTTTTTTTAGTTTTTTTGGTTTTGTTTTGTTTTGAGACGGACTTTTTGTTGTGTGTGTTTTTCGTGCACTCGCAGGGGTGTGTGTAGGGGGCTGGGTGTCTTGAAACTTACTCTGTAGACCAAGTTGGCCTCAAACCTGGAGATCTGCCTGCCTCAACCTCCCAAGTGCTGGAATTAAAGTTGAGTGCCACCATTGCCCAGTGCCTTGATCAGGTCTAATCAGAAACAATCTATCAGTGTCTTCTATAGCACAACATATCCGTCCACCATTCAGAATATGGTAAGTTCATTGAAAACATAACTATATCTTTTACTTGTGTGTTCCAGTATCTCACTCATTTGGCATATGACAGATAATACCAATATACAGACAAAGTCACCATAACAACTGACTTACTTAGTGTAGTGCTTTGTTGACACCTGTTGACAAGTGGGTAAGAATTTCAGAAAATACCGAAAGCTCTCTTACAATCAACTCTCCTCTGGAAACACATAGGTGGTGCTGGACACGCATCTTGCCTGGGCTGGGTTAAACCCACAGAACTCTGACATTTGCTTTGAGTCAGGAAAGGGGGAAAGTTCACAAAGTTGGAAAGCTGAAGTGCCTGCTTTGAAAAGTGTACCTGCTTTTCATTCCCCATCACACCCCTACGGCCTTCAATGCTCCGCAGAAGAAACAGAAACATGGAAAATACCTGAAGCTAAACGGAACACATGTTCAAAGGGAGGCAGTAAAGAATACCAACAATTGCAAACACATTAAAAAGCCCCTCATCAACAGTGGACTGCAAGAGAAGGAAAGCCAACGAAACACAAAACAGTACCAGGAGGCAAATACTCCATGCAGACACGAGAAATAAAGACAAGCATAACATCAAAGGAGACCTCAGCAAAATCAACAAAGGACATAGCAATGTCCCCACCAGACCACATGTGTCAGGCCATGAGCAAGCAGAGTGCAAGATGGCAAGGCAATAAAGATGATTTCAGCTATTCAATAATCAAAATCAAACTAGATGAGGTTTAAATAAAACCCTCTGTTATTGAATCAAATAGCACAATAGAGACATTCAAAGAAAACCCTCTGGTAACTTAATCCATTGAAGAGCAGCCTGGTGAGCAAATATTCAGCAATCAAAGCAAGATGGGCAACTGGTGTGAGAGACATGAAGCCCAGGCAGTGAAAGAAATTGAAGGAGAATTCTTCTAGGTTAACGCTCATAATGCTCATGAAAGCTGAATGCTGCGCTGCTCTTTAAGGAAACAAGATAACTATCTAACCCTTTGTCCTAACATCAGCATTTCCTCTCCTATGAGCCTAGCCACCTAATTCATAAAGCTGAACAGATGGCTTTTAGAACATAACCACATTGTCATAGGGATGAGGAAAAGAGAAGAAAGGAGTTAGCTGCAATTTATGGCACTTAGCTAAGGAAGTATAAAATATCTGAGATCACTCCCATGCCTACAGTCCTGTCTGATGGGCACAGGAAATTGGAGCCAGGAAGTGTCAGGACCCCAGCCCCAGTATCCTGTTTCACAGCATGGCTTGACCATACATGTCCTCCCTACAACAGTTGACTGACTTATATAAAAGGACAATTTTCTAGGATACAACATATTTTAATCATATTATAATCCCACACACATAAGTAAAAGAATCAAGAAAAATCTTCAAGAAAGAAAAAAGGCCACTTGAAATACATAAGACCATTTTCCATTTTCTTTGGCGGCGTTCTAGCAAGTGTTATGAAATGCATTTCAATTTCTAGGAACGGAGTTTAAACAAAGGCACACGTTTGACTGTTCCTGCTAAAGACACTAATTATTTCCACCAAACACTTGTCATCGCCTTAAGGTTCTGTCTTCCACTCAATCAGCCCCTCCTCACCAGAGCCCAACCCAGCATGCATTTTGAAGGGATCCTACATTTCAAAGCCTCCAAAAAACTATGGATACTATCTCTTCCCTTCCTCACAGGGAGGGGTGGGGTTGATGATTTGGGTGACACCCTCTGGGAATGTTTCTACCCAGAAAGTTTTCAGCTTTGCTTCAATATCACAAAAACATCAAGACACTGAAATCCGAAGTGCAAAGGTTTCCTTCAAGGCCTTCTACAAGAGAAGTTTATTCCCCAAAGATATTTGTGTGTGTGCACGTGCACATGTGAGAGTGCATGGAAGCCAGAGGTCAATGCCAGGTGTCTTCTTCTGTGGCTTTCTACTGTATTTATTGAGGCAAGGTCTCTCAGTGAACCCTAGAGCTTGTCAATTAGCTAGGTTGGTTGACCAGCAAGCCCGCTGAATCCTCTTCTTCCGTGGCTTTCTACTGTATTTATTGAGGCAAGGTCTCTCACTGAACCCCAGAGCTTATCAATTAGCTAGGTTGGTTGCCCAGCAAGCCCACTGAATCCTCCATGCTCTGCTTCCACCACTGAGTCTCCAGACATGGATCACCACACCTGAATTTTTACATGGGTGCTGGGGATTTGAGCTCAGGATTTCATATTTCATGCTTATGTAATAAGAACTTTACTCACTGCAAAATCTCTCAGGCCCCATGGCTCTTATTTTCTGGTGCTGTTCTAGGTTATAGAAGCTTTAGGAAGCAGGGCCCCATGGAGGAAGTAGGTCATGGGAACGAGTGGCTTTTGAGAGTTATAACTGAACCCTGCTTGTGGTTCAAGCTCTCAGCTTCCTGCTTAGCCAAGATGTAAGGAGTCACAGTTACAAGCTTCTACAACCAAGAATACTACCCTGCCTTTCCTGACATGATGCTTTCTCATAAACCCTGTGCTAAAACCAATCCTGCCTCCCCTGTATCATTCTGTATCACTATTTGCTCAGGTATTTTCTCACAGCATTGAGATGAGTAGCAACAGGAACAGTGACAGGAGAGCTTTGCCATGGTAGAGCTGATAAGATTTTCTAATGACTTCAACACAGAGAAGGCATAAAGGGCAAAAGTGCAGAATGATTCCAATGAGGTTGGCTCTAGAAGCTGAATAGCTGTAGCTGTCATAAGCCCAGGGAAGTACAGATTCACAGGAGACAGGATAGTGTGATGGCTAGCACTAGGTTTTAAGTTTAAATTACTATGCTTAAGAGATCTATGAGACAAAAATGCCTCTAACATGTAAGCCCCACTTGTCCACAGACAGATAGCTTCCTAGAATGCTGTGGTTCATGCAAGATAACAAGCCACATGTTTTTGCTTCTGTAAAGTTTGGTTACTCTACTTGCACAGGATGTGTGCTTGATCACATGTAGAAAGGAAGTACATAAGCAGGATGTATGCTGGCCTCTGATTGTACAAAGGCAGGAAGTGCATAGCCCTGTGAATTTTGCCTTTCTTATAACCTGCTGGCTAATGTAATATTCTAGAGTCATATTCTGAGTATGAGTCTTGGATACAGACCTGGCCTGTATCCATGTTCGTCTTACTAATGAAAATTTATTCATGGTCAGAATGGCAAATCTCCAAAAGACCTCAGCCCCATAACAGTAGTTTGCTAGTTTATGGAGGCAGGCTAGTTTTGAATGTATAAAGTTTGTATGTCACCATTCACTTGAAGAGACAAGGTCGATCTCATTCATTATGCTTTGTTTCACCTAAAATTAAGAGAATTAGGGGCATATTTTCTTGTGTCTTAAAAACTCTTCCATGAAACACAGATACCTCCTGGTGTTGAATTGCCTGAGTTGATGTCATCAAACTTACATGTGCATTTTAAGTTCTGCTTCATACCTCTATGCCTACCTGCAAAACTAGGAAGTGGCTCTAAAGAAAGAGTGTATTAGTCTTATAATGGGTGCCTACCAATGGCACTTATAAATACATCTCCAAAGAGTCAATTTGACTTCATAAGGCCTTCTTCAATCTAGTGAGCCATCACTGCCTGCCAAAAATCTATCTCTGTACCTTCTTCATTTGAAATAAAGTTTCTGAGTTAAGTATGTAGTAAAGTGCTTGCCTAGCAGTCAGGAAGTTCAAGATCCTACTACACTACCACTCACTCACTAACTAAATACAGAAACAAATAAACAAGCAAACAAACAAACATGTTGTATGTATATATGTTTATAGTATAGTTGCAAGCATGTATATGTTCTCATGTATTTTTGTCAATATGTATGTAAAAGCACAAAGTTGACATCTTCCTCAGTAGCTCTTCACCTTATTCACTGAAGTAGCATCTCCCAGTTGAACCCAGAACTTACCAATATAGGCTAGTCTAGGTAGACAACCTGCTCCAAAATTCCCGGTCTCTGCCTTGTCAAGCTGGAATTACAAAGGCACTGGGTATTTCTGTGGTTTCTGGGGATCCAAATTGAACTCTTCATGTTAATATGCCAAGTGTTTTATCCATGTAATTAAATATTTTGAAAGCTCTTACTACAAGGGCCTATAATCTCAGCAAACTGGAGGCAGAGGTAGGAAGATAACAAGTCATTTTCAGCCATATTCTTCAACATCTAATATAAGTGAAAAAAATATTTGTTTGTACTTTTTCTCAGCAGAGACATCTCATTCCATCCAGCTTCAAACAGGAATGGATCCTATATGAAATAATTTGAGTAAAAACAGAACAGTGATTTGAAAAAGCAAGAGGAGATAATATGCAATTAACTGCAGTGGGTTTGACAACCTTGGGAAAGAAAAAGTGTTGACCCAGTCCAACACAACCATCTCTCACTACTGCAGATGGGCAACTGAAGATGCTAGAGTGGGCATTTCTGAATTTTTTGTATCTGTATGGAGTCATCCAAGATCATAGACTTGAAAGAAACCTTCAAAAGATACTTCCAGCGCAGTCTCTGAACTCCAAGCATCTAGCTAACACTTGCCAGAGCCCTGCAGTGCTCTGTTCAGTCAGAATCCCTTTCCTGCCTTGAAGAAGGCTACACTGACATCAAGGCTAAATGTAAATGCCTCTTAACTACCATGCCCCATCCCATCTGCTCGCTCACTCATTCTGTTTATAATTATGTAGTATCATTTTTGTGTCTGTTTAATATCAGAGTCTCCCACCAGAGGCTATGCCCTCTCCCCACAGCAGATCCGTCTCTTTTGTTCACTGTGGAATATATTACAGATCCAAGCTCTCTGTCTGTCTTTGTTGAATGGATAAATAAATGAGAGAAGGCTGTGTTGGTGTGCAGGCATGGAATACAAGAGTCACCACCGAAGCACATGCTCCATGGTAAGTTATAACTCCAGTATGCTTAACTGAGAGATGTTAAATGTCACTGACCACAGCTAGTTCTTACATTCACTCCTTGTTTTTAGCTCATCAGGTGTCAACATTAGGATGGACATCCAGAACTTTGAAAGGAGCTAAAAAGAAAAAATCAATATCTTACACTCGGTGGGGGGGGGGGGAGAAAAGGACGAAGGAAGGAAAGGAAAAGGAAAAGAGAAAGAAAGGAAGGAAGGAAGAAAGAAAGAAAGAAAGAAGGAAGGAAAAAAAGAAAGAAAGAGGAAAAGGGAAAGAAAAAAGAAAAGAAAAAGAAAAAGAAAGTTATGGAACCCTTCATGATTGAGCCAGATCCAGAAGAAAAAGACCAACATGCATTTTACAATAAAACAAAACTAACTTGTAATTGTTTCTTTGAAATTGCATTTTAAAAAAGCTGGGCATGATCTCTCAGGCACCTGCAATCTTAGCCTTGAGAAGCTGAGGCAGTAAGACTATAAGACTGAAGCCTGACTAGGCTTATAAATAGCAAGATTCTGTCTTGGGGAAATGAATGTATAAAAGGGAGTCTCTTACATGCTGACAAGTGCTCTAGAATTCTCAGGACAGACTGAGTTTACAGTGCAAGCATAAAGAGTATGACTAATTTTATGTTCATTAGAGTATTGCTGTGATAAATATGGGCAACGACTTTACTACGAGAGCTGTTCTTGGAAAAGAATACTTGCTTTCCCCAGGTGTTAAACTACTTAACTCCGAAGTCCTGCCTAGAGACTTCAGCAATCTGATCTTTGAAAAAGAAACTCATAGTATTAGAGCTGTCCCCTTACCATTCCATAGCACTGAATCTTGCCTGTAAGGACATCTCTATCAGCAACTGTCACCATTTAATATCCTAATGGAGTTCACTGAACATTCTAGAAGCAATCCACTAGCTTTAATGAAGAAAAGAAAAAGCACAGGAAAAAGAGTAAAGTTCACAATAAAGTGATGATTATTCATACCAACAAGATTTTCTACTTAAAAAAAAAGAATTGTATATCCCAAAGACTACAATGCCATTTCTTTCTTTACAAGCCCTAACTCAATAAATATATATCTGGAATTACACACCAATTTACACCAATCTCTTAACCAGTCAAATGTTCCTGTAAGATTGGCTCCCTCCTGCCCCCCACCTAATGGAAATCATACAGAAACTACCCATAAGTCTGGTGTCTACTAAGACTGTGGAGATGCACAACATACCCTCCAGGCATGCATTCATCTAGCAAATCCCAGGATCTTTTGTCATCATAGATCCATTACATGGACAATACAGAAGCATGCAAAACTACAAATTAGTTGCTTTAAGTAAAATAATCTTAACTTTCCAAACTTTGAATTAAAATTTCAAATACACTCAAGCTGTTTGTTTGTGCAAAGGTGAAAGTATGCAAAACACACTCTGGTGCATATCTGAGAGGTGAGTTAATATGAATGGCTGCAATTTGATACCTCCTTCATCAGATGCTCTTGTAACCTCACTGCAGCATGAAAAGCTAGGGTAGAGCTCGGAGATCTCTGACTTGTCATCTCCCAGACCTGTACCAAACGTGCTGCCGGAATGTGAGCGAGACAGGCGAGTCTGGTACTGGCTTGCTTTTTCTACGTCAGAGGGAGAATATTCAGACATGTGGAAGAATGACTTATAAAACAGATAAATTCCTTAAAAGCTTCCTTGGAGAGCAAAAACAATCTCTAATTAAGTAATAATCCCTAATACCTGCTATCATAAGGCTGTAGTCAACCATCCCCAGACTAGCGTGGACTGTATCACATGCATATGAGACCTAAAAGATGTTTCCTATCATTTAGACTGGTTTTATTAAGAGGCAGGAGACGGACAATAACCAAGCAAACATTAGAAGAGAAATTTCTTTGAAAGCAAATATTTGTTTTAAATGTTTGCCTTCAAGTAGCCCTTGAACATACAACACTTGGACAGTCATTTTTCAGCCCATACTTTCAATTGTTCTATATATAATTTTGAAACCTCACTCTAAAACACTATAACCCTATATTTCATGAGGCAAATCTTCTTTTTGTCCCAGAAGCTCTTGGCAATCCAAATAACTAGGTCTGTAGTCCCAGAAAACCTATAGAATCCTATTTACCAATAAAAGACCAATGTAAGTATGCCCTAGACACCATTTTAAGTGAATCTAGGACAAACTAATGCAGGATTTATTTTCAAGCTCCTTTGTAAATTTTGTTTTCATAAATAACTAATGCTATTTTAAAGTGACATGGTACATTACTTGGGTTTTCTGAATTCTCAACTTCAAATTCACACAGCATGTTGGCCGCAATGAAAGTCTATAATTCATCACCATTAGCTTTCAGGACAAACCCCAGAGAAACAGAGGAACTCAAACAATACCAGAGAGCATATGGAGACTTCGGGACTGAATATTGTCCTCCAGGGGGTCAATGTCGAAGATGGAGCCAGGGTCTGTACGCCACACTTTAAAGTCTTTCACCAAAAGGAAGAAACCAAGAGATCAAGTGGGAACTTTGGAAAGCCAGCATTGAAGTCAATCAACCAAATGCAACAGATTAAAAGTAACTCAGTGCACTGCAGAGAATGGTGGTAGCGGTAGGGTATTCAAGGTAGGCAGAAAGTCAGAACTCACTTTCCCATGTAGCTGCTAAGGAACATTTGTCATCAAATTTGAGTTGCCTGACTTCTTCACTGCCCATCATAGAAGTTACCACAAAGCACCTGTGACTCCACACAAGGCAGGTTGACACATGGCTGTTATATTCAGTTCTACTGCATCCCCAATCCCCAACCCTCCTTGCTCCACCCCAAAACAGTCAACATCTGCTTAAAATTCCTGACTGAGGAGAACACTTGAGTATTCATGGGAAATGACAAAAAGGGTTTTGTTTAAAAGCCTTCTCTTCCTTAACAGGAAAGGATGCTGGGAGTGTAGGCAAATGGCAGGACCCCTTTTCATTCCAAGTCTGTCTATGGGAACAAATAAAGCCATATAGGACATACTTATTATCAATTCTATAGAAAGGATTCTAACACAGAACCATGGGGAATGGGGGAGAAGGCATAAGAAAAGTGATTCTCTCATCAGTGGACCACACATTAATTTACTTCTGCATTCAGTTTGCATGCTATTGCCATGGTTTAATTCTGAAGTGTCCCTAGAGGTACATGTGTTAAAGACTTCACTACCCTGTGGCATAATTCAATGTTGTGGAAACATTAAGAGGTGGATCACTAGTGAGAGAAGGTTAGATAGTTGGGGGAGTTCCCTTTAAGATCAGCATTTGTGATGTAAATAAATAAATAAATACCTTGGAACAAGCCTACCTGTATATCCTTTGCTTCCCAGTGGCTGTCTTCCTTTCACACACTCTGACTGACACACTGCACTGTCACAGAACCAAAACTATAGAGCCAAATGACTATGGGCTACAACTTCATACCACCAGCCAAATTAACACATTCCTCTTTTCAGTTGATCTCTCAAGTATTTTGTCACAATGACAGACATGTAACTAACAGACATGGAGGCCAATGTACCCTTGCTCTATTTTGCTGAGGGCAAAATTTAAGTTTAATAATTTTTGAATGAATCTGTTCTTAAAAATTGATGAATCTAAAATGACTGTATGGTGACAAACAATTGGGAAATAAGTACCAAGTTGTGACAGAAATGAGGTGAGGTTAAAATAACATAAGTAGTGAATTAAAAGAAAAGACTTTCTTACCAATTGTATACTGTTGACTATATGCCAAGCACTATTTTCTATTATGACCTAACTCATTACCATCATATATACTACTAAAGGCACTGGTGTTATTACCATTTCATAGGTGATGAATCTGAGGCTCAGATAGACTGAGTAACATTGCCAAAGTTCATCCAGCTAGTAAGAATCAGGTCCCCACAGTGAAAATAGGACTAAGATCAACTGCCTTGATCTATACTAACTAGCAAATCTACAAACTTAAATTTAAATGCATGGTATAAACCCTGGATCATTGTGAAGTTTACTGTTGGTTAAATGTACTTCACTTTATAATTTCATAAGCAAGCCTTCCTGGACACTGACTTTCCCCATAAGAAACTGACTTCTGGATTGCCCACCACATACATAATAATCTTTAGTTATAAATCTTATATTTAAAAAATAGCAATAACTGCTATTGCAAATACTATAAATACTAACTCTGAGAGCCCTGTCTAGACAGTTGCATCATTTTTAGCAGTGATTTCCCCATCAGTCCTGGTGTCTGGTCTTTGTAAGACCCCAGGGTGAGATGAATCACATCACTCTCTTATGAGTTATTAGCACAAATCAATGAAACTCTACTTCTGCATTACTTTTACTGAAAACATCACAATTCATCCATCCATCTTATTATGACCCCTTTAAGCAATCAACCTGGAAAGATGAGTAAAGCCATCAATTGCCTACAAATTGGTCTGGAGTGTTTCTTTGGAAAATACTCCGTTTCACTTTGGTAATGATCCAAGTCACTTAGGGCTTTGATGTTAGCACTTTTGCTTTATACTAAACTGTTTCTTTGTCAAATGCATGCTTCCCTACCCACTAACCTCCCTGTGCCCTTTACTGCCATGACTCTCAAGCAGCAGCTCTTCCTCTTGAAGAGGAAAGTAACCTTACATCAAGGTTACTGAGAAGTATACACCATGTGATATGGCCACATAGATTCAAGTGTTTGAATGCTTGGACCATAGGGAGTGGAACTATTAGGAGGTGTGGTCTTACTGGGGAAAGTGGGTCTCTGTGGAAGCCAGCTTTGTGATCTCATATGCTCAATCTATGCTCAGTGTGGCACAGTCTCTTTCTGCTGTCCACAGATCATAATGTAGAACTCCCAGCTCCTTCTCCAGCACCATGTCTGCCAGCTTGCCAGGCTTCCTGCCATGGCATGGTACTAATAACTCATAAGAGAAAGAGGTGTGATTCGTCTCACCCTAGTGTCAAAGATTTGCCTATATAAGAGTTGCCTTGGTCATGGTGTCTCTTCAAAACAATGAAACCATAACTAAGACACTATGGTTGCCAAAAGCTCTGATTATAATGGTTTGCATTGTCAATTTGACACTAGCTAAAATCTCTGTGGAGACAAATCTTTGGATACACCTGTGAGGGATTATCTTGATTAGGTCAATCAAGGTGGGAAGACCCACCACCCTAAATGCAGGTGGGCCCATTCTATGAGTTGTGGCTCTGGACTGTGGGAAAGGGAGAGAGCTGAACATGGTATTCACTACTCACTACTGCCTAGCAGGGGATTCGATGTGACCAGCTACCTCAGCTACTCCCACCATAACTTTGTGGGATAAACTGTGCTTTTGAACTGTGGACCAAATGAAATCCTTGTCTTTGTGTGTGTGCATTTTGTCATAGCAATGCGGAAGGTAACTGAATAGTTAGCTACACAGCTGGAGTAAATATAAAAACTCAGATGCTAATGGTCTCAAAGGAAACAAGGCTCAAAGTTTTGATCTGTACTGACAATTTGATGGTTTTCCTCTCCAGCATACATATACTTTAGTCTAATTTCCACTGATATCTCAAACCATATTTCCCAGTATTTCCCTGGACTAAATGTAAGGAAAAGAAACAATGAACAGAGAGATGATTCCTCCCTAAATAACCAGGCTTTTGAGTGACCCTCAAATATTCTAGTTAAGAAACACTATTCAGGGGCTGGAGAGATGGCTCAGTGGTTAAGAGCACTGACTGCTCTTCCAGAGGTCCTGAGTTCAAATCCCAGCAACCACATGGTGGCTCACAACCACCCTTAATGAGATCTGATGCCCTCTTCTGGTGTGTCTGAAGAAAGCTACAGTGTACTTACATATAATAAAGAAATAAATCTAAAAAAAAAAAAAGAAACACTATTCAAAAATACAAGTGATTCAGGCTACAGGATACCATCAGATTCTCTGTTGAATGACAAAAGGGCAAAAGTGAGAAATGACTAATTTTGTCTCCCATGTACATGATGTCTACAGTACAACACTTTCACCAAGCAACTACAGAAGATAGGGGAAGCAAAACGTTCAACTTTGTGATCACTTCTCCCTGGGATGCTGCTGTTTAACAAGGCAATATTAACCAGAACATCTGAGAGTAGGAAAATATCAGCAATGTTATTTTCTAGATGCCCTGGATCCTTTGAATTATGGAACATAAGTCTTCTATCTATGACCTAGTTGAAATTTACATCAAACCTCTGAGGTCAGATGAATATGGAAGCTAGTTCTAGAGCAGGCATAGCCTTTTGACCAAGCATACCCATGGGAAGACCACACGCTTACCAACAATGATGCCAGGTCTTCTGTCCATCTCCACAACATGAGGCTGGACACCTTTATAGGCAGCATCGCTCACAACCTGGGTGTTCTTCCTCACCCGCTCCGTCACAGGATCATCCACAATAGGAGTGAAGCCTCTTCCCTTTGTCTTCTCAAAATCTTCATGATATTTGACCTGAAAAAGAAATTATTCTTAATTCAAACTGCAATTTCTAATTATCTCACAAAGCACTTATAAAAGAATAGGTCACATAAAATATATCTGGAGTATTACATATAATGATAAAATATAATTTCCTCAAGTACTCCCAAACACTGTCAGAAATCAAGTGCTGATAATTTTAAATTTTTAAATACTATAAATAGTATCTCCTTTACATGATATGCAAATCTATATATCAGTGAGGTATAAAAGACAGTTACTTTAAAACATTTGTTACTTCTTAAAACACACAATTTGACTACAGATTGATTTCCAATCTTTTCACCTACAATATACAATAGTAATAAGTTATTCAAGCACAATTCATCAACACAATAGTGCCATTTAAAATTAGATGAAGAGAGTTCTATATGTTCTATAAAAATTTATGTATAATTACAAAAACAATCTTCTAAATTATACTAGCTTATATTAAACATTTTAAATGGGTAAACTTCATGGTAAAAAAAATTACATGAAATTGTTCTTGAAACACACTAAAATTATTCTTTATAATATTCAAATATAAGAAAGTCTGTCTTAAAATTAAATGAAAACAAAAGTCTAGGTAAATGTCATTCACAAAATGTATTTATAGTAGTCAAGTTAGAAATAAGAACACACCAGAAATCACTGAGGGAAAATTATTTTATTAGAGAAAATGTTTTCATTACATTTTGGTATAAACTATAACACTGTGCCCCCAAGGGCTCATTCAAATTCCCATGCTTTGTTAGTTGTTCAGATTAATAGTGAGTGGATGCCATCCAAATACAGATCTTGCCATTCCTTAGTATGTTTTAGTCATGGAGACAGTGATCCATTGCATCCTACCATGGAAACATGATTTTGTGCTTCTTTAACATGTCTCAAAGCAGGTGTATCTAAGATCAGACATGCTCTACCTTTCATTTGTTTATGGTCCTGAGTATATTTCACCTGCAATAAATAAATAAATAAATAAATAAATAAATAACAAAAGACACCCATATAACTAGCTAATATAATCTAGAAATTGCATAAATTCGAAAGCTTTTCAAATGGGTGTGTCATGTCCAGCCTACTCAAAATTATTCCCCAAGTAACTTTTCTTTCAGTGGATAACATCGTGTTCCAGAATAGTGATCCAAAATCACACTCTTGAAGATTTCCCTTAAAAGTTATTCTATAACTGTCAATAAGAAACAAACATATGTGGCCAACCATCAGTGAATAACCACCAGAGAAATTGCTTAGAGCACTTAATCAGGGCAAATAAAGCATGAAATCGAACACTATGCATTTTCTGTTTCTAAGTAATTTTCTGCTCTAGCAGTGTGGAGGGAAACAGACTAGATGGTTTCTGGTCTCCTTTAGTTTTTCCTCCCTAGAGAATGAGGAACAACCAGGAACAAATCTATGCTTTCTTCTGAGTAGCTACCTCTTAAAAAGAATTGATGCTGAATGTACCTGATATTTTTGGACAGGAATGCTCTAAGGGAGCTGTCAATTATGAATTCCAAATGCTGACCCACAGGCATGGAGACTCTGTTGGGTGTGCTTTGAGCAGAACCTTATACTTAGATCTGCAGGCATTAGAGGGATTTCCGTAGTGGGGTATGAAATCTACTAAGGCAACACATACAGTGGACAGCTTTCCAGACTAACCGAATTCTATATTGAATGTACTAAATTTTTTATCTTCTGAACTCTTATTTTGAATTACTCATTTTTAAATTTGTCTTTGGAAGAAGCATTTAACAACTCATGTTCAGTGAAGTACATCAGTAAAATGACATTTTTTAAACTTATACATCAAAGACTTCGCCAATTTCAAAAGTACTGATTAAAATAACATGAGTCATTACTTAAACAAATAGAGATATAATACATTTTGGAATATTAATAAAGGATTGTACAATTAATGTAAATGTACATGATAAGAGCTTTTGGGATTCATCTGTGATAGCATACATGTTTGCTGGAAATACATTTTATTTGTAAAACAATAAAAAATACATGTAAAATTTAAAGGATACATCCTTTGCAATGGTCCAAAATGAATTAAAACCACTTGCCGAGCTGATATTTTCTTGATTCTTCTTTACTCTTTCCATTTCGGGAGTTACACTCAAAGCCGTAGCCCTTCCCAGTTGACCTTTATAATAAACCTACCATTTCAGAGGGAAAAAAAATAGAGGAGTATGAATCACTTTAACAACAGAAGAATCACACCATATGTAATTTTAAAGGGCTAACCAAGGAAGGGAACTCATTAAAACAGAGGAGAAAGGAGAAGAAGGGGAGGAGAAGACAGAAAATACTTTCATCTTCCAGCATCTATTTCATTTTTGGATAGGATTGTCCCTCTTCTCAATCACCATGATAGGCTCAAGTAGATCACCAGTGAGCCTATAGTGAGCTCAAGTAGATCACCAGTGAGCCTATAGTGAGCTCATTCACAGGTGAATATGAGAAGGAATGCTTTGTGGATATTACAACTCTTCTTTAAATAGAATGGTATTGTGTTTTCTCAGAAATTAACTACAACATGGTATTGAAAGGACTTTATCCCAATACGTGACCATAGCAAGCCATGTAAAGAAAGCATGCTTCTCTGTATACCACTCCTCCTTCTCCCTAACCATAGCCTTCTTTAGAGTAATAGAGTCCCATCAAGTATGACTGGGAAGAAATGGATACTACTTTTAAAAAATAGATAACTGTTAGAGAAAGTATTTAATGATAACCTGGCATTGGTTCATAAACTGGCCAAATGACTTTATGAGTTTGAAGAATAGATGATTACTTTGAAGATAATAGAGTTTCAAATTTCCTCTTCTAAAGAACCCATTCTGTATGTTAATGGTTTCCCAAAGGAATGCTCCCAGTGAACTGTGCATGAGTTAATATAAACAGAGGGATCTAGAGTCGTCCATGAGTCTATGTCAAAATGCTGCCTTGGGCCAAGTGCCCATTAACTGGTCTATTTCACATGATATATTCTGTCAACCACACCTACTTCACCACTCCCTCCCAGAAACACAGTAATAATCATCATGAATGAGAGAAAGGGCCCGGAGGGGCCTGACAAACTAGAACTCAGGTGGGTAGAAACAGCAAGAAAGCTGGACTGCAGGACCAAGATGCCAGGAACTACCCCTGCCTTCGGTGGGGAACCACAGCAATCACCAGCATAAAAATGAGATGAATGAGAAGGGCATGCCACAAATCCCTGGACAGTCACCACAGGATAGTACTTGAGCCTTGATGTACCTACAACCCTAAAACTGTCTTCTGAGGAAGCTGCCAGTCAACTGAGACTATCAACTCAGAAAGGAAATCTCTAATACAGCAGTTTTCAACCTTCCTAGTAACATGACTCTTTGATAAAGTTCCTCATGTTGTGATGATCTACAACCATAAAATTATTTCATTGCTACTGATATGAGTAGTAATGTAAATATATTATATCAAAATTTGGGGGAAAGGTGTTGCAATCCACAGGTTGAGAACCATTAATCTAATCTCATATCTGCATATTGACACATTTGATAAGATTAAGTACAAGTAATAAATACTAAGATGTTCACACATTGCTGATATTCTTCTGGTTTTCTTTCACTCTCTTCAGCTCTGGCAGATCCGAAATGGAAGTTGCCTGTTTTAGCTTTCCTTTGTATTTGACCTACAGAGGATACATAAGAATTTTAATAAATAGTATAAAGGGCTCTGAATGAATACAACAAAGGCTGGCACTCAAATCCACTCTTGCTTTTTACACATGGGCTTTCACAGTTGCCTCCTGTTGACTAAACTCAACTGATCAAGAAGTGTTGATTATGGTGCTTAAAGGGGGGATGTTTGGCCTGGAGTGGTGGTGCATGTCTTAAGTCCCAGCACTTGGGAGGCAGAAGCAGGTGGATCTATGAGTTCCAGGTCTACAGAATGAATTCCAGGACAGGCAGAGTAGCACAGAGAAATGCTGTCTCAAAAAACTAAACTAAGAAGAAGGGGGTTTGTCTTTTGTCAAGACTAACTAGAAGCTCTAAAATGGAAGTGAGGGAACACCTTAATTAGAAACGGCAGAGTGATTCCAGGACAGTAAACTAGAACGAAGTCCTGTGGCAGGCTGGGGAGGTGCTTTAGCCTGCTTCTGGCCCTCGACTTTCCATCTTTATAACATCCCTGGCTTCTTCCACCTTCGGAGGTATTATTCAAGATAAAATATATTGACCTTGATTTTCCTCTTCCTGGGAGAACTTACTTTTAAATTTTAAAGTCTTTCAAAATACCAATTTTGCAAGAATGAGGCTATTCTTGCTATTGGAGAAAGTTCCATAAAAGGACTGAAAAAAGGTAAAAATCATTACTTGTGGTTTCTCTAAAGAGATTTCTAAATTCCAGAGGACTGGAGTTCAAGTCCCACATTTGCCCACTTGCAATGGATCTTGGCCATCCTCTCTGAGTCCTCAAAATTCAGTTTTTCTCATCCATGTCAAAGAAATGAGTGATTCTGAACTCAGTTGTTTGCATATAATATTAAAAGAGGCCCTAGCACAGAGCAGAGGTCCCTCTCCATTGTTAACTAGGGCTGCATTATGACAGTAGATTATAAACTGACTGGCTGATGTCTTCTGTGTCATTTATAAGGTGCCTACATTTGGTACTGCATCCTACATTACCAGTCAAGCCAAATCTTCCCTTGCTCCATTTCTAATCGTGTTTTCCCTTTCAATGCATAAGTCCCAGCTCTTTATCTACATGTATTTTTAGAGATTTAGCAGTAAACTAAAAAGTTCACATGGAAAAGATGTGGCCCTTATAGATCCTCGTGTCCTGGGTACTTAATGAAGACCTTGTGAGTCAGATACATAATGCAAACTTCCTGACTCACCCGATGTGTGAAAGAATGCCCAAATGCATAGAAGAATCAATGATTCACAGAAAGCATTTCTGTTAAATAAAAGTACATAATGTTAGATAAAATATAAAAGAAAGCAGAATGACTTGCCACACTCAGCTGCTCCTGGTTCCTCTTCACTCTCTCTATCTCTGGGGTCATGGTTACTGGAGTGGCCTTATAGGTTTGCTCTTTATACTGGAACTGGGAAACAAACCATAAGCCAGTTTGGATTCATGGGAAATTAATGAACATACTAAAGGAAATATCACATGTCACAGATCGTTCATACTCCTCCCCCCATTATACCAATACCTTCTTAAAATGTTTATTTAACTTTTTCAAAAATAAAATGTATTTTGATCATATTCTTTTCCTCTCTCAATGACTCTCAAATATTTCTCACCTCCCTACCTATCCAATTTCATTTCTCTTTCACAAAAAAAAAAAAAGAAAAAGAAAAGGAAAAAAAGAACAAAAAATAAAAACAACTAAAACTACCAAAACAAAATGCACACACAAACAACAATATGGAGTCCATATCGTATTGGCCAACTACTGTGGCTATGAAGTCTACTCTAGAATGTACTTGATACTCCATTAGACACAGCTGATTTTCTTTGTCAGTAGGTATCAATTAGAAATAGCTTGTTGAGTAGGAATAGGATTTCATGTCCACTTCTTCCAGACTTCATCTTCCTTGAGAGACCCTACTCCTCAAACTTTTTTATAAATCTTCTAATTATTCATTTCACTGACAATCTTTATACTACATAACTTATTGATGACTTCTTGATTTTGATTTCATCAGTAATAAGAAAGTAGCCTTTCTGTCAGTCCACCAGTTCCTGACATCCAAAGGATGTTTCCTAAATTATGATCTTATGTTTAAAATGATTTACTATTATCATCATTTTAATAATGATTAGAGTGTAAAACAGATTCTTTCCATCACTCTCAGCACTGAGAATGGAGGTCAAAAAAATCATACGACTGCTCTTTAATAGCATGCTGCCTCTAACAACACTCCTCATGGGGAATCTCAGTTTCTCTCCTTAACAAGTTCCTGACTTCTGACCTAATACTACAGAAGATAACCTAACCTACTGCATAGAGATCTTCATTCTTAGTGGGGAGAAGAAAAGGGTGATAACTTCATTGTGTATGGTCAACTGTCCCAACAATTCTGCAACATATCAAGAGATAGGTCTGTTCCACAGCCCTCTGTGTACCTTTTCTACCAGGAGAGAGCTGGTCTCCAGGGAGTACTCTGACCCCAGGACTCAAGCAAGATTGCCATTTTCTCTCCAGATTCAGTACAAGGCAGGACCAGTCAGGAGCATACAGGTCACAGAAGCAACAGAGCAGCTGGGACAGGGTCCTTCCTGTGTCCATCTGCACCTAGGAGGTATGGCTATTCCGCAACCCTCTGTGCAAGGATCTTGCCATGACAGAGCTGATCTCACAGGAATGCTGACACAGGCTTACAGACCCACAAGCTTGTTCTTACAGGAACAAGCTCCAGCCAGAGAGAGCAAAAATATCTAACACAAGAGATTACCAGAGGGTGAAAGGCAAAAGCAAGAATCTTACCAACAGAAACCAAGACTACTTGACATCATCAGAACCCAGTACTCTCACCACAGCAAGTCACAGACACCTCAACACACCAGAAAAGCAAGATTCAGATTTAAAATCATATCTCATGATGCAGATACAGATTTTAAGAAGGACACAAAGAACGCCGTTAAAGAAATACAGGAGAACACAGGTAAACAAATACAAGCCCTTAAAAAGGAAACACAAGATCCCTTACAAATTTTCAGGAGAACACAGGTAGAAGCCCTTAAAGAGGAAACACAAAAATCCCTTAAAGAATTACAGGAAAACACAACCAAACAGGTTAAGGAAATGAGCAAAACCATCCAGAATCTAAAAATGAAAGTAGAAACAATAAAGAAATAATAAACAGAGACAACCCTGGAGATAGAAAACCTAGGGAAGAAATCAGGAGCCATAGATGCAAACATCACCAAAAAAATACAAGAGATAGAAAAGAGAATCTCAGATGCAGAAGATACCATAGAAAACATTGACATAACAGCCAAAGAAAATGCAAAATGCAAAAAGATCCTAACCCAGAACATCCAGGAAATCTAGAACACAATGAGGAGACCAAGCCTAATGATAATAGGTATAGAAGAGAGTGGAGATTTCCAACTTAAAGGGCCAGTATATATCTTCAACAAAATTATAGAAGAAAACTTGCCAACAAATGCACAAAACACCAAATGCACAAAACAAAGAAAGAATACTAAAAGAAATAAGGGAAAAAGGTCAAGTAACATATAAAGGCAGACCTATCAGAATTACACCAGACTTCTTGCCAAAGACTATGAAAGACAGAAGATCCTGGGCTGATGTCATACAAACACTAAAAGAACATAAATGCTAGCCTAGGCTACTATACCCAGCAAAACTCTCAATTACCATAGATGGAGAAACCAAGGTATTCTGTGACAAAAACAAATTTACACAATATCTTGCCATAAATCCAGCTCTTCAAAGAATAATAAATGGAAAATTCCAACACAAGGAGGGAAACTACACCCTAGAAAAAGCAAGAAAGTAATCTTCTTTGAACAAAACTAAAAGAAGATAGCGACATGAACAGAATTCCAACTCTAACAACAAACATAAGAGGAAGCAACAATTACTTTTCCTTAATATCTACTCATATCAATGGACTCAATTCTCAAAAAAAAAAAAAAAAAAAAAAAAAAAAGACATAGACTAACAGACTGGTTACATAAACAGGACCCAAATTTTGCTGCATACAGGAAACCTACCTCAGTGACAAAGACAAATACTACCTCAAAGTAAAAGGCTGGAAAACAATTTTCCAAGCAAATGGCCCCAGGAAACAAGTTGGGTTAGCCATTATAATAGTGAATAAAATCGAATTTCAACCTAAAGTTATCAAAAAAGAAAAGGAGGGACACTGCATACTCATCAAATGTAAAATCTACCATGATCAACTCTCAATTCTAAACAGCTATGCTCCAAATGCAAGGGTATCTACATTCATAAAAGAAACTTTACTAAACCTCAATGCACACATTGCACCAAACAGAATAATAGTGGGAGACTTCAACACCCCACTCTCTGCAATGGATAGATCATGGAAACAGAAACTAAACAGAGACACAGTGAAACTAACAGAAGTTATGAACCAAGTGTATTTAACAGATATTTACAAAACATTTTGTCCTAAAATAAAAAGATATATCTTCTTCTCAGCACCTCATGGTACCTTCTCCAAAATTAACCATATAATCAGTCACAATACAGGTCTCAACATACACAAGAAGACAGAAATAATCCCATGCATCCTATAAGATCACCCCAGACTAAGGCTGGGCTTCAATAACAACAAAAACAATAAAAGCCCACATATACATGAGAGCAGAACAATGATCTACTCAATGATAACTTGGTCAAGGAAGAAATAAAGAAATTAAAGACTTTTTAGAGTTTAATGAAAATGAAGCTACAACAAACCCAATCTTATGGGACACAATGAAAGCAGGCCTAAGAGGAAAACTCATAGCTCTCAGTGCCTCCAAAAAGAAACTGGAGAGAGCATACAATAACAGCGTAACAGTTCATCTGAAAGCTCTAGAACAAAAAGAAGCAAATTCACCCAAGAGAAGTAGACAGTAGGAAACAATCAAACTCAGGCTGAAATCAACCAAGTGGAAACAGAAGGAACTATACAAAAAATTGACCAAACAAGGAGCTGGTTCTTTGGGAAAATCAACAAAATAGATAAACCCTTAGCCAGACTAACTAGAGGGCACAGAGACAGTATACTAATTAACAAACATAAATGAAAAGGGAGACATAACAACAGAAACTGAGGAAATCCAAAAAATCATCAGATCCTACTACAAAAGTCTATACTCAACAAAACTGGAAAACCTGGAAGAAATGGACAATTTTCTAGACAGATACCAGGTACCAAAGTTAAGTCAAGATCAGATAAACGATCTAAACAATCCTATATCCCCTAAAGAAATAGAAAAAGTCATAAAAAGTCTCCCAACTAACAAAAGCCCAGGACCAGATGGTTTTAGTGCAGAGTTTTATCAGACCTTCAAAGAAGACCTAATACCAATACTGCTCAAAATATTCCACAAAATAGAAACAGAAGGTACTCTACCCAGTTCATTCTATGAAGCCACTATTACTCTGATACCAAAACCACACAAAGACCCAACAAAGAAAGAAAATTTCAGACCAATTTCCCTTATGAGTATCAATGCAAAAATACTCAATAAAATTCTTACAAACCAAATCCAAGAACACATCAAAATGATCATCCATCATGATCAAGTAGGATTCATCCCATGGATGCAGGGATGGTTCAATATACAGAAATCCATCAACATAATCCACTGTATAAATAAACTCAAAGAAAAAAAACCATATGATCATTTCATTAGATGTCAAGAAAGCATTTGACAAAATCCTACACCCATTCATGATAAGTCTTAGAAAGGTCAGGAATTCAAGGCCAATACTTAAACATAGTTAAAGCAATATACAACAAACTAGTAGCCAACATCAAACTAAACAGAGAGAAATTTGAAGCAATCCCACTAAAATCAGGCTGCCCACTCTCTCTTCCTACCTATTCAATATTGTACTGGAAGTCCTAGCAAGAGCAATTAGACAACAAAAGGAGATCAAAGGGATACAAATTGGAAAGGAAGAAGAAAAAATATCAGTATTTGCTGATGATATGATAGTATACTTAAGTGACCCCAAAATTCCCACCAGAGAACTCCTAAACCTGATAAACACCTTCAACCAAGAGGCTGGATATAAAATTAACTCAAGCAAGTCAGTGGCCTTCTTCTACAGAAAGAATAAACAGGCTAAGAAAGAAATTAGGGAAATAACACCCTTCACAATAGTCATAAATAATATAAAATACCTTGGTGTGACTCTAACTAAGCAAATAAAAGATCTGTATGACAAGACCTTCAAGTCTCTGAAGAGAGAAATCGAAGATCTCAGAAGATGGAAAGATCTCCCATGCTCATGAATTGACAGGATTAATATAGTAAAAATGGCCATTTTGCCAAAAGCAATCTACAGTTTCAATGCAATCCCCATCAAAATTACAACTCAATTCTTCCACAGAGTTAGAAAAAGCAATTTGCAAATTCATCTGAAATAACAAAAAACCTAGGATCACAAAAACTACTCTCAACAACAAAGGAACCTCTGGTGGAATCACAATCCCGGACCTTAAGCTGTACTACAGAGCAATTGTGATAAAATCTGCATGGTATTGGCACAGTGACAGACAGGTTGATCAATGGAACAGAATTGAAGACCCAGAAATGAACCCATGCACCTATGGTCACTTAATCTTTGACAAAGGAGCTGAAACCACCCAGTGGAGAAAAGACAGCATTTTCAACAGATGGTGCTGGCTCAACTGGCGGTTAGCATGTAGAAGAATGCAAATCAATCCATTCTTATTTCCTTCTACAAAGCTCAAATCCAAGTGGATCAAGAACCTCCACATAAAACCAGATACACTGAAATTAATAGAAAAGAAGGTGTGGAAGAGACTTGAGCACACAGACACAGGGGAAATTTCCCTAAACAGAACACCAATAGCTTATGCTCTAAGACCAACAATAGACAAATGGGACCTCATAAAATTGCAAAGCTTCTGTAAGGCAAGGGACACTGTCAATTGGAAAAAACGCCAACTAACAGATTGGGGAAAGATCTTTACCGATCCTACATCTGATAGAGGACTATTAGCCAATATATACCAAGAACTCAAGAAGTTAGACTCCAGAGAACCAAATAACCCTATTTAAAAATAGGGTATAGAGCTAAACAAAGAATTGTCATCCGAGAAATACCAAATGGCTGAGAAGCACCTAAAGAAATGTTCAACATCCTTAGTCATCAGGGAAATGCAAATCAAAACAACCCTGAGATTCCAGTCAGAATGTCTAAGATCAAAAACTCAGATTTTTGGAGAAAGAGGAATACTCGTTCATTGCTGGTAGGATTGCAAGCTTGTACAACCACTCTGGAAATCAGTTTGGTGGTTCCTCAGAAAATTGGACATAGTACTACCAGAAGACCCAGCTATACCACTCCTGGGTATATACCCAGAAGATGCTACAACATGTAATAAGAACACATGCTCCACCATATTCATAGCAGCCTTATTTATAATAGCCAGAAATGGAAAATAACCTAGATGTCCCTCAACAGAATAATGGATACAGAAAGTGTGGTATATTTACACAATGGAGTACTACTCAGCTGTTAAAAACAATGAATTTATGAAATTCTTAGGGAAATGGATGGATCTGGAGAATATTATCCTGAGTGAATCAATCACAAAAGAACACACATGGTATGCACTTACCAATAAGTGGATATTAGCCCAGAAGCTTGGAATGCCCAAGATACAATCCACAAATCACAAGAAATTCAAGAAGAAGGAAGACCAAACTCTGGATACTTCGATCCTTCTTAGAAGGAGGAACAAAATACCCATTGAAAGAGTTGCAGAGACAAAGTATGGAGCAGAGGCTGAAAGAAGGACAATTCAGAGACTGTTCCACCTGGGAATCCTTCCCATACACAATGACCAAACCCAGACACTATTTTGAATACCGGCAAGTGCTTGCTGACAGGAGCCTGATATAGCTGTCTCCTGAGAGGCTCTACCAGTGCCTGGCTAATATAGAAGTGGAGGCTCACAGCTATCCATTGGACATAGTACAGGGTCCCCAATGTAGGTGCTACAGAAAGGACCCAAGGAGATAAAGATGTTTGCAGCCCCATAGGAGGAACAAAAATATGAACTAACCAGTAACCCTAAAGCTTCCAGGGGCTAAACCACCAACCAAAGAGTGCACATGTTGGGACTCATGGCTCCATCTGCATATGTAGCAGAGGATGGCCTAGTCAGTCACCAATGGGAGGAGAGGTTCTTGGTCCTGTGAAGACTCTATTCCCCAGTGTAGGGGAATTCCAGGGCCAGGAGGTGGAAGAGGGTGGGTTGGTGAGCAGGAGGAGCGGGAGAGGGATCAGGGTTTTTTTTTTCCATAGGGGAAACCAGGAAAGGAGAGAACATTTGAAATGTAAATAAAGAAAATATCTAATAAAAAAAGAAATAAAGGAACTTCAAACGCAGAAGAAGGGGATGTAGGAGATGGCATATCTGTTGAGAGTTTCTGACAGCTATAGTAAAGCTGAAAGAAGAGCTATATGGCAATAGTTAATGAATTTTCAAAGTTTAAATTCAGCCTTAGAGCATTGCTCAGGCCTTGTTCTTGACATGTATTCTCTTATAAATGAACAGAATAATAAAGAAAAATTTGAGAAGTCTAGAAAATAAATGGAAAACTTGGATTTCCTCCAATGTACCCTCCTCTCCCTAAGGAGCAACATTCTTGGTTCTGTTTCATGTGAGAGTTTAGGCAAGTTCAAAGGGCTAGAATGATGAGTTACAGTGAGGAATATTTCACTTAACCATTATTGGTAGCAATATCATTCCTGTTAAAACTTGAACAAAAGCTTTGTGGAGCAGCATTACTGACAGGAAGAACCTACAATTGCTAGTGAAGGTAAACATCAATTCAATGGGAGAATTTTGTCCTGATTCTCCTATTCATCACTTTGTCATGTGCTTTAAAAACAATGCTTCTTTAATACTAGAATCTCTGTCTCATTGGAGAGGAACTTTTATAGGTGAGGAGTATCTAATGTATGAATTCCAGAGCTGGAATCAAGCCTATCATGTTTGATTCCATGTTCCTCTCCACCACTTCACTGTTTATTATACCTCTTGGATTCCACCATCTGCAGGCATGGCATGCCATGTAAATTCTATAGCATCTATGCTATTGTGAACTTATTTTTCAAATAAAGTTGAGACATTGTTGTTTTTATCATACATTTTTTGAAGGAGAAGAAAAAGAACAAAGAGGAAGAGGAGGAGAAGAGGAAGAAGAAGGAGGAGGAGGAAGAGGAGGAGGAAGAGAAGGAGGAGGAGAACTTCAATAAAATAATTTAATCACTAAGTCAAATACTGGCAATAACAGAGCTGTTAGCATATTCTTGAATGAGCTATGAGCCACAGTACTAGGATTCTCCACACTACAGTCTTATGATGAGTACTTCAATTCCTGTCCTTCCATCATCTCCTGCCACCCCCATCCCAAATACCCCTCACTTAAGTCCTCTCTCCCTTGAATAGGCCTTGGATCCTTCAAATACTGTTTCCCTTCCAGGAAGGACCTTACTCACAAAAGCCACTGGAAATCATTCTTGAGTCTCTAAAACAACATTCCGGAGTTCCTCCTTCTCCAAGGCTGTTCAGCTCACCACCACCTTCCCTCCCTCTGACATACTAGTCCTCCTCCAGAACACTTGGCAAGAAGTGTTCTAAAAAAAAAAAAAGATTGTACTTGTCGGGTATGCAAAGAAACAGTAACTACTCAACAAGTACAAGTTATGGTGACAGACAATGCATAACAATAATTTATGCCCTGTTCTTCCTAAAGACCTTCAGGTTAGCCACAGTCCCATGCAGTCTTTCTTACTGAACTTTCCACGGGGCAAGAATGGAATGAACCTATAGAAATAAATGCCCAAAGGCCCATAACATGGGGGCACAAATCAGTATGGAATGTTACCTCCACTCCCAAGTAATGACAGCAGCACCATGGCATTCTTTGTGGTGAGATTTCACCTGTGCTTGTACAATGCTTCTGTCATATACTGGCATTTCAAGAACACAGAACAAACAGTTAAGGAAATATGATCCCACTGACTATGTCCTTCTGGTTTTCTGCAATTCTCTTTAGCTCAGGAGGATCAGAAATGGCTGTTGCATGTTTAATTCCTTCTTTGAGTTTTACCTGAATAACTTATTTTAAAATATAGCTAATTTTTTCTATACACAGCTTAAAATAATTAAGAATTCTTCAATTGTAACTGCTGTATAATTGAATTTTTTTCCAACATTATATTCCCTTCAGTAGAAAAGCAGTTTCTTATATTGTTTGATGCTTTCTGGCTCTTTATCCTGAAGTGCAAACACATTCACATTTATCCATCATTATAAGCATCCTCCAGTTAATATGAACAAACATTGCTTATGACCATAAGCTTTATAATTAAGTAGATGTACAAAATGTCTTGGAAATTATCACAATATAATGATTTGTTATTTTCTATCTGGGAAGCAGTTTTATCTATTAATGTGTTAATTAGAATTAACATGTATTTAAAGGCAAAAATCAAATGAATTGGCCTCAGAGTCTTGCAAGTGTTGCACACACAAACAAGAGCACACAGGTATTCTAGAACAAGAGAGGAAGAAATGTGGCTACCAACAATGAGAAAGGGAAGAGGAGTGATGGACACTGAAGACATAGACCAGCGTGCCTTGTCAATCCTAGGAAAGCAAAATGTCAGAAGTTGGGAAGTCTCCTCTACATGCATGCAGACTGTAGAGCACCTGTGTTGTGGCTTGACTGTGAAATGTTTCCCACAGGCTTGTGCGTCTTTACATCCTCCATTGGCTGATGTCAATATCTTGGGAGTCTGAGAAACCTTTGCACATGGGAAGTAGCTGGTCTGCTGGGGATTGGAGACTAGAATTATAGGTGTTCTGGTTCTGCTTTCCCAGTTAGGTGCTGATACGGAAGCAGGCTACCACATACTCCCCTGCTCTGCAATAGTGCAGTCATGCATTGTCTGCCATGATGGATTGTAGTCCCTCAAACTAGGAGCCAAAATGAGCTTTCCTCCTAGTGGCAGTAAGTGGCTTACTGCCAGGTATTGGTCAGACCATGGAAAGAGGTACACCCTGTATCCTGACTTTCATCCCACTCAAGAATTTCCCCTTCAGGTAGGTCTATTTAGAGGAAAATTAATGGGAAAATGGTAATACAGAGGCTATAAAAGGAAAAGTAGCAAGGCCTTGCTTTGTAGGTGGTATTTTATAACTAAAACTCAGAGAAGACTGGACTCCAGGCAAGGAGAACAAGTACACACAGAAATTTAGCCAAGATTTAAATGTACAATATTTTTAGAAATCACTCAATACTGGTTAAAATGATTAAAGCTTAAGTCTAGACTGGCATAAAAACACTACTCTCTCAGGTATCAGCTATCTTGGTGTCTGTGGATTTAATATGAGTAAAGATCCCAGGAGCAACTCAGACCCAAAATAGTTAAATGCAAAGTTCACTGAGACAGGTTTCCTCCAAATGAAATTCAAAACCAGATCTTAGTACAGAAAGCTACTAGCAAAAAGACCTGTCCTCAGAGGGGGAAAATGTCGGGGATGTTTAAATGTTAGTGAATCACCTCCTGGTTTGACAGATCAGGCTAATTTTAAAAGGCCAAGTTTCCACTTGAATATTAAGCAGGGTGTTATGGCCCAACCTCAGAAATACAGAACTACACATTTCTTGATTGCTGGAAAAGACTAAGGAGAAAAGATGATATACTGTACTGTTTTGTGTTATTTTTGTTCGGGTAAAAAGCCCAACACAATTAAAAATGAACTTTTGCTTCTCAAGATTCTTCATAAAATAGCACAGTCATTTCCCTGTAGGAAAATGACTAGATGCCATATATACCACAGACCACTTATAGCTGATGTTTACATCCATGGATACATGCCAAACGTTGCCATTGCAAAGTGAAGGAAGGTAGCATTTACACTTCTTTTCCAAACTAACTTCTCTGTCAGATTCAATTGTCACATCATTTAGATGCCCATAAAACAGAACAAAATATCACTTACTCAAATCCAGGCCTTAGGGCTATCCTCAGGGCAGGGCTATCCTCAGAACAGGACTTCCTTTTGTGGCACAGGGATTTGACTGCACTGGCATTCTGCATATCTTTTTATAATTGTGTATTAAAGTAAAACATCACCTTGCCCTTCCTGGAATTCCAACAGAAACTACCACTGGATGACATGCTCTGGACACCACCTAACACTGAGTTAGCACTGATACATGTCATAAAAGCAGTTTTCTTTGGTTGGTGTCTTAGTCAGGGTTTTACTGCTGTGAACAGATACCATGACCAAGGCAAGTCTTATAAAGGACAACATTTAGTTGGGACTGGCTTACAGGTTCAGAGGTTCAGTCCACTATCATCAAGCTGGGAGCATGGCAGCATCTAGGCAGGCATGGTGCAGGAGGAGCTGAGAGTTCTACATCTTCATCGGAAGGCTACTAGTGGAAGACTCACTTCCAGGCACTTAAGCCCATGGCCACAACGGCACACCTACTCCAACAAGGCCACACCTCCTTACAGTGCCACTCCTGGGCCAAGCATATACTAAGCATCACAGTTGGCTTAAAGAGAAAGTCTGACAGATTGTCTGTCCAAGACAAAAGATGAAGAGATAGATCAGGGAAAAATGTTAAGGAAAAGCATTTTTCATATCCACAACAAGAAACTAAATATATTAATATGCACAAACACAGATGAATCTCACTCCTGGAAGGATAATAATTATCTGTTGTTCATGTCAACCAATAAATGGGATACATTTTACATATAGTGTTAAATACCTCCCCTACCATTCCCACAGTCAAAAGTGCCATAGCATAAGGTCTTTATACAATTTATACACAACTGATGTGTTCTTTGTTGAGTAAAGTAAAAGGGAAACGAGTTCAGAAAACAGAAATACATGCACAGACCTGTGTCAGAGAAAGCCTCAGGAAAGGGACTGACACAGAAAAATAAGAATTGGTACTACATTAAAGTCTATACCTTTGCTTCAGCAACCAAATAAATGTGTTAAGGCCTTTGATCATTTCATTGGGGTAAAATTCATTTGCTCCAAGAGGTGGGACAATATTCTACATACCCTTTCTCTCTAAAATATAACACAGCTAAAATTCTGATCCAAAGGATGAATCGTAAACCTAGATTCTATTAAAATGGCCTGTGTCTTCTTTGCCCTTCTTTACTGAAATGAAATGGAGCTCCATGCTCAATGGGAGCAAAACTGATGTTTTCTCTTTGGAAGGGAGACCTCTGATGGCTGATGACATTGATGACATCATCTCTCAGGAAAGTAAAGAAAAGGTAAAAGGCAACATATTGAGAACTAACACTAAAGCCACTCGCGCAGTCCCTGTCTCTTTCAGAAACGATAACTAATGCTGTGGAGAACTTACTGAGCTAATATTGTGCTGGTTTTTCTTCACCCGTTCAATCTCTGGAGTATTCCTTACAGTTGTGCCAGCTCCTACTTCTTCATTATAAGATACCTTCATAGTGAGCAAAGGAAAACAAGAACTGTACGCTTATTAAGATTGAAGTCTTAGATGTGCCTGTTACAGGAGCAAGGTTATTTCTCAGGTCTTATAGTAGTGTGAATACGGGTCTCATTTGTGACTAGCAATATTACACAGATCAATGAAATAGTCCATTATAATAATAAATGATGACTTTGGTTTCAGATCTCATAGCCACTTAGCCCAGTTCATACTTGCTCTAAAGCATGCTGAGTACCTTAGCTGGGGGCAGATTATTTGCCCTAAGAATATAAATTGGCAATCTCCAGTTTCCTGCTTCAAATTATATATATGTGTGTGTATATGCATATATGTAGATACATATATGTATATATATGGAGAGAGAGAGAGAGAGAGAGAGAGAGAGAGAGAGAGAGAGAGAGAGAGAGTGTGTGTATTTGAGGGAAAAAAAACAAAGCATATATTAAAAAAAAAATTTCATTCAGCAGCTAGCGTTTAACCCGAAACGAGCAAGGCTTCACAGCACTGCTCATCTAATAGAAAGGTCCCTCAGTGTCTCCTAAGGAAATACTAATTCTCCTCAGTATCTGCCTTAACTCGCTTATTTTTCTTGCCTTCTTCTTTCTCTCCACCGCTGACATCTACTTCCAAACAGAAAGAAAAACAAAAACAAACATTTGCCACAGATAAACAGCAGCCCTAGAAAGTTACCTGAGGACAGGATGATTGCTCTTCAGATTGGCTTATCCAGTGAGCACCAAGCGTGGGCGGGAGGAGGGGATGGATATAAGACTTAACCTTAAAGAGCCTCAGGACATCAGGTTCACGGGAGTTAGGGCCATCCTTTCTCTGACCCTTCCACTGAGAACTGCCCAGCTCTTGGCACAGCCTTGCCCTTCTTAGGGCAATCCCTGCCTTACCAGACGACCTGTCTGTTCTGAGAATGACTTGGCCAATTAATTAGGAAGTGGAGAGTATTTCAGAAGTCCTCAAACTTGATGGCACTTGTCTTATGATTCCTTTTGAATAAACATGTGCTTAAGTGCTACATGACTGAGATAATTCTATATTATAATGTTTGACTGTATGACTTAATAATTTCATAATGCAATTCAAGTTTATTCATTTATCGATTAGCAGAGGCCTACTATTTTTTTTTAAACAGCACACATGCAATTCTTGTTCTTCAAATAAAACCAGGAAAGTTTATGGGTCTGGAACCAGTAAGTCTCTAGGTAAGTCATCCATGCAAATTAAGTGAAAATCAGGAGGGAAGCCCTCATGTCTCTACTCTCATCATTGCAATTAAATCAGTGGGGAAGAATTTTCCTGAGGTAAAATACAGTAAACACTTGTCACTGATACCTAATACAAAATTTGGATTTAAAATTCCAAAGCAATTCTAAAATTAGAATTTATGAGAATAATTATTTTTATTTTGAAGAAATAAATCCATGTGATAGAAAATACAAGTCATAGAGAAAAAAATCAGACGATGGGGAAAAGACAGTCTTACAAATATAATATTTTAGAATTGAGGGGTGGAAAGTTGTTAGGATTTAGTTCCCAGAGCATTGCCTAGCATGAAAAAGGCCATAGAAAAAACCTCGAGAGCCACAAAAATAAAGAGATAAGCAAACAAAGATACCATAATTTCAACTGTGAAAAAATATAGATTGGGGATTCCCCAACCAAAATATCTGAAACAGACTTTCTGACAGCTAGCAATTGACTTGTCTCCTGTGGTGTGTCTCAGGCATAACACAAGTGCACTAAAAGTAACACATGGCATTATCTTAGGCTGTGTGCATACAGGGTATATGAAGCATAAAGGGTATATAAAGCACAAATGACTTTTATGTTTAGACCTACATCTCCTCCCCACTATCATTTATTATATACATGCAAATATTCCAAAATCCAAGCAAAGTCTGAAAAACATCTAGCCCCAAGCTCCCCATAGAGCAACTACTCACATTGCTAATGTTTTGCTGTGTAGTCTTGATTCTCAGAATCTCTGGAGTGACTGCAACAGTGGAATAGTTGGAAAGCATTTTCTCAGCTTCATCTTTATACTTTTTCTAAAATTATAAAATGATTACAAATTGAAAACTCTGTGTGGTGGGAGGAGAAAGGGATATGGTGACATCTCCAACTCTACCACACCATATGGCTGCAACTCATAATTTGAGATTCAAAGTAGCTATTGACACAGCCATTAAAGTCAAGGGTGTTGGTAACCTGTCATAGCAGGCCTTGAGACGCCTCAGAGAGACTGATGTCTGTGGTATCCTAAACTTAGGACCAACTCTTCTATGTGCGAACAGACTCTGCCCCCGTATGTGCAGCACTCCCGCTGTGACCCAACTCTCTCCATTTACCTTGTTACAAGCTTCTGGGCTGGTGCACTGTTCCCTACTTTTGGTAAAGATCAGTGGATAAGAATAACGTGCTATTATACTTACAGGTAAGATTATTACACATCTCAAGTTCCTCTCCAGTAAATGAGCTACAATGGGCTCCTTTAATAAAGCCTGGGTCTATGTTATGATATAATTGACATCATTGTAAATACCCAAGACACACTTATTCAATCAGTTCCACAAATAGATATCATTGTGGGATGGAGGAAATGAGGCACCAGCTAGTAATCATGGGAAATGAAACTCAACTCAGGCATTCTAGTTAGTGTGGGTAATTATAATGCACACCACCAATTACTACATGAAGTAAGTATTTGACTTGGTGATATGCAGCTGCCATTGTGTCCTTCCTCACTGAATCAGTCTCCATTTGCGTGTTTCATGCACTACCCTAAGATTTGAACTCAACTTATGAAGACACATCCAGTGTCTCCAAGTTCATTGTCTTCATGCAGCCTGGGGGATGAGGGACAGAAAGCCGTGACCTTTAAAACTATTCTACCTGTTGAGCATTCCTAGGTAACCGAGGAGCAGACAGGTCCTACACTTACCACTTTGGTTTAACCAGAATTTGAACAACTGTGCTCAATATGGGTTGAAATTATTTCCATCATTAATTCCGTTAATCAAATTTAATTCCCTGCTTCCAGAACAATTTCATGTTTCTCATTTGCCTCTGTTACTTTTCCACTGGGATGTACTGCTCAGGTAACTTTATAGCAAAGATATGATTAAATAATGTGTATTTTCCTCCAAATCAGATTTTACAAGCAAACTTGTTCCTCTATAAATATTTTCTTTTGACATAGTATCTTTCTCACATTTATCTTTTCAAAAGAAGTGGTATATGACTTTCCTTCACCGTTATTGCCTTCTAGGTCCTTCTTCCCCTTTCACATTCAACCCTTCTTTTCTCTACATACAAGGCCTCCCTTTCAGCCCTCTCTCTATGTCTCTATTTCTCTCTGTCTCTGTCTCTCTCTGTCTGTCTCTTTCTCTCTGTGTCTTTGTGTCTCTGTGTCTCTCTGTCTCCCTCTCTGTCTCTTTCTCTCTCTCTCTCCATTTCTCTCTGTTTCTTGTTTCTGTCTCTCTCTCTTTGTGTGTGTGTGTATGTGTGTATGCACAAGCACTTGCATATTTAAATCTAGATTCCTCACATGTGAGAGAAATGAAATATTTATCCTTTTCAGAATGTTACCACCTTTCTTTCACATCCAGAATATGTGAATATGTGACAGGTATATTTGGCAAATAAGTTTTATTAAGAAAACTTTGCTCTTCTAATTATTAGCTAACATTAATTATCAAATGATAATATAATCTTTACTACTTTATTTTATTGAGAGCTATTTAAAATATTGTTCATTGTGAAATGGACATAAAATATTTTTGCAGTTATGCTTCTGTTGTATGGACAAAGACTATTGAGGAAATGTATACAATGGAGTTAAGAATAAAAGTAAGGTCAAATTTTTCTTGGCCTCAAAAAAATTCCCCCTTTTTCAACCATGTGGGACCTTGGCACTTCATAATGTCTACTTAATTAGATCTATAGCCACTGTTCTAATTAGTAATGCATATCATGTTTGGTTATTAAGGTCTTAATAAAAATGTTCTAACTTTGAAGGCAATGTCTTCAGAAAGATGTCAATCAAAGACTC
This sequence comes from Mastomys coucha, assembly GCF_008632895.1. Lineage (NCBI taxonomy): Eukaryota > Metazoa > Chordata > Mammalia > Rodentia > Muridae > Mastomys > Mastomys coucha. The sequence goes on from NW_022196897.1 coordinate 5,164,459, forward strand.
TGGAAGCAGGCAGTGATTGGATTCGAGGAAATTACTGCAAGCATCTTCATCCTCTACCAACCTGGCTGTAGATTTCAGATGCCCTCTTGGCTCGAAGCATATCTGGGATATCCATGTTCACTTGCATTCCTCTCCCCTTAATTTCATTCTCCAAGTCTTTCTTATATTGCTTCTAAAAGAACAGAAAATAATCTCAGCTCTTTGCTGAACCTTCCAGGGTCTTGTTCTTATTTATGTGTTTTAATAGCAAGGTGACATTTACATCCTTCCAGATCCTTATGTTCCCTTCCAGAACTTTCCTTTTATGCTCACACCATCCTTACCTGGCTGGCCATCTCCGATGCCCTCTTAGCTCTCTGAACATCCAGAGTGTCTGTGCTGACCTGCATGCCTTTTCCTTTAATTTCTGTCTCCAGATCTCTTTTATAGTCTTTCTGTAGAAAAAAACACATCATGCTCTGCAGTCATTTCAAAATAGTGCTGAAAAAACATGACGACATTTTGACATCCAGACTATATGTTATGAATTAGATTAGACCTTATTCTTTTACTTCTCTATAAAAAGACAGAAGTATGACATGCAGTGACACGTTTATACCATGAGGCTTTGTCTACTAAGCTGCATTTAAGGAAAAGCACAGAACTAGACTAGGGAAATTTTTGTATTCAAATGATAAAACTGAAAATGTATTGGTAACTGTATAATTTGGTTGGTGACTATCAATAAAGTGACTATAAATCTGTCGCTGTTCTCAGTTATTGCAACTTACTACACGTTTGTTCTAAACTACTGGGTTTATATAATATTAGCCCAAGTCCCAAGTCTCTGGACCCTATGGGCCTTAAGTAAATCATTCTACACCAACCTTGGGTTTATATGGTTAGTTCTGGGATGGTGTGTACTTCCTTTACCATGGAGAATTTCAGAAAAGCCTTTCCTTTTCTTCCTGGATCTGAGTGACAACAGATACACTCTGTCTGGGAACTAAGTCAGGAAGGAAAACTGAACCATATGACCTTTAAATAATGTAGAACCTTTCAGAATGACTAGGTACAAACTGGAAAAGGTGTCACTAGGCAACTTCATCACTGTATGAACAAAACATCTTCAAATTTGGGTGGTTTAAAACAGCATATGATAAGAGATTCATTCCAAGAGAACAAGTATACTGAGAGTCTCAGTCGGAGTTCAGTTTGCTAATGTCTCATTGACTATGGGAAGTCACACAATTAAGACCATAGAAACAGTACAAATTTGAATATTGGAGGACACTAGCCTAACAATGAATGTATCTTATTGACAATATTTTTAAGCTCATCTTTGGATATTAAAATTAATAGCAAAATTCCAAACTTTAGTCATAAAGGATTTGAGAGCCTAACAATTTGGCAAGACGGACCATGTGTAACTAAGATTATGCAAATGAATTACATAGAGTATAAAGAGGATGGCAAATGCAGACATTCCCAGGGCCACATGGGCCACAGCTGATCCCTCTAGGCCTATCCCCTCACCTTCTACTCACTCCATACTTCCTGCTCTAGGAGGATGCTTTCAGTTCCAATGATAAGGATTTCAAAAGCTCCTCTTTCTAGCCCCAGATGCCCACTCTAATCTGCAAAAGTGAACTTGATGCAGCATCTGATACAGAATAAGAAAGTTTCATAAAAGTATAGCTGTTCTGGTGAAGCAAAAACAAACAAACCAAACTGCACATTAAGTGGGCAAGAATTAAGACAGAATCCAGGCTAAGAATTTACTATACCTGTTGAAATCATGCTATGCCCTACTTTAAACCACTCTACATTGTATAAAACTGGCTTTCTAGGCTCTGCCTTGCCCTCAGACATTCCATTATGCAAGAAGCTTCTGACTTTGTTTTGAGTATGGCCCATGGGAGGCCTCAAAGCCACATTCTCTATCAGGCATTCCTTACCTAGCACACACTCATCAATGGTTCATTCCAAGGTCTAGAAAGGGAGGCAGCTGAAAAGTTTAGTAGAAGGAATTGCAACTGTGGACACATGTGTATGTCAAATTATAGCAGGAAAATCAAAAATGTATGGGGTAGACCAGATTAAGCAAAGGTGTACAAGCGATGAATACCTAACACTGGGACAGAATGGTCCCAACCAGCCAATAACTTGATACCTGATGTGTATCGGTGATCAAGAACTCCCTGACCTGGCTCATCCCCGGCTATTTGAAACAGCTACCTAACTGCTTACTCATCTACCTGCTCACCCCATCTGGACCTGAACTGACAAGCTGATCCCTGCTCCTGATCTATTTTCTACTTGAGACCCATCCATGTTATAAATTATAGTCATACAATGTTTCTAAAGGAGCTAGGCAAAGTATATAGAAAGTAATGAAAAAGGATTTGTAATAGTAAATGAATATAAAGCAAAGGAAAGCATACAGCATTCAAGATTTATTTAAGTCTCTGTATATACAAGATCATGCCTGCTTACATATCATGCACACAGATCCAGAAGTCTCTACAATAAACTTCTGACAATGACCAGTTACACTAGAAGAGTCACAGTAGCCCCAGAATAGCCCCAGTGAAGCCCGACCACCAAACCTTGAGAAAAGCAAGTCACTCTCCTTAATCCATGCTACGCACACTTGTCTACTCCAGTCACATCCAAAATATCGGGGATAAAATCCTGATAAAAGATAAGAGGCAATAAGATTCCAAAAGGACTTCTGTGCCTCCTGGATTCCAGACAGTCGCTGGTATCCCCTAACTCAGACATGTTCCAGATTAGTCTTTCCAATCATCAACACAGCCTCATATTTAGGCATAAAGGTACCCCCAAGTAATGATTCGTAAATGGCTAAGATTGGGCACTGTTTTCTGGCCATCACAATGTTTCCAACTATCCTAGTTTAATACCAAGCTGTCCATAGCTTGCAATTTCTCTCAAAGCATCTGTCTCGCTAGAGCTAGCAACAGAGGTCGAGTACATTCCCTAGGGCAATAGATAGTTTACAATAGTTAGAAATGTTTTACATACTAGAGAGTAATGAAGGATTTCCCTCACTCAAGGATATTAGCTAAAAGTGTTAGATCAGAACTCCCCACTGCTTGCCCCCAGCTAGACCCAGAGAATTAGCAGGAAATGCTAGATTGAAACCTCCTGGTCATTGCCTCCAGCAGAATCAGAGAATTATCCTAAGAATATCAAAATGCCTCAACCGGGAGAGTTCCACTCCTCTTCCTCCTGCTTCACACCTAGCTACCAGACCCTACTGACCTTGCCTACGTGACTCTTGACATCTGCCCTGTTTGCTGTATGGTATTTAAGCCTGATTCTCACCTTGCACAAATACATTCAAATTCACCACACCCTTGTGTCTGGAGTCTTGTTTGTCATCCGCCGACTTATTGCCCACCTGACCAGAATTCTCATCCCGTGGAAATTGGGGTCCCCATAACGAACCCGGTCCGTGGCAAATCCACACCTCAACTTTCTATATTACTCTTAAAAAATGTAAACACCATCACTCTAGTCACTTTTTCATATTCTCAAAATTATTGGGAGAGGTTCAGGAAGCATGGTTCCTAATCTCAGGTATCTCCCTAGAAAATGCAAATATGTTCTGCCCTCTACAACTCTGTTATGCCCACATCTTCATATATATTGCATGAAGAGAAAATGGCACTGAATGAATGTATATGGTCAATCAAAATATACCATGTCTTAACCCAAAAGCTAACTCTAGAAACTTCAAGCAGTGGATATAAAGTGATCAAAGGATATCTTCTAAATATATAATCACCCAGAATCAAAGATTATACTCAAATTAAAATCTCTATATATGGCCTTTATATTTCCCTCAAAACATTTGAAACACAAATATGCCAAGCAGAATATGAGCTATCCTAGAGAAAATGTCCTACAAAAATATTTATCATACCCTAGATTAACATAAAATGTGTTGTATTACAGCAATAATATATATCGGTGTGTGTTTCCCTGTGTGCATGTATGTGTGTGCATTCTACTAAAATGATTTTTGTCTGAGCTTCCTTTGGTACCTTCAAAGGCTACGGGCATTGTGGAGACTATAAATTTCCAAATAAACATCATGATTTGAAATAATTTCCATTCCAAACACCAATGCTTCCCATGGAGCTTTGAGAGATTCCATGCACTCATCCAGTGTTGGTATGATTTGCTGAGTACAAACGTTGGAGTTTCAAGGTCTGGGTGATGCTCTCCACTCACCTCACTAGCTATCTTGGCAGCTCTTTTGGCACGTTGTATTTCAAGGGTATCAGTGTCAATTTGCATCCCCTTGCCTTTAATTTCCAACTCCAGATCCTTTTTGTATTCTTTCTACAAAATCAACATTCAACAGAATTTAGTCACTCTGCGGACAATAAATGCTTTTGCAGTCAATGATACCAAAACAAACAAATAAGCGAACAACCTGAACATTTTTATATGACCAAGAGAGGACTGCAAGATGGTTCAGTGGATAAAGCACTTGTCATATAAGCAGTAAGGCTGAAGTTTAAAATCCCTCAGAAGCCAAGCAGACACTCAAGCAGACAGAGCAGCAAGCTCTAGGTTCAGCAGAGCCCTTCACTTAATAAAGGAGAAAGCAGTCAAAACAGATACTCCACACCAACCTCTGGCCACATGCCACACACAAGTGCACTCACACATACAAGAATGCACACACAACACACACACACATATGTGCACTTATAAAGAAAGGAAAAAATGACCAGTGTCCAACAGAATGTGATGTTTATTGCTGTGCATGAGCACTCAGATCTAAGTACATCGTGAAGAATACAAAATTAGAATCACTATTCTCACTGGAGAGGTTTTTATACTGTTAAAAATTCAGTCGTCAGTTGAGAGTCTTCATGGAGTGCAATCTTGGAGGCTGGGAGACAGGCAAAAGGGTATAGACAGATTCGTACTACAGGAAGAAAATCAAAAAAGAGGCCAGCGCACTCAGCGGCCCAGCTATGTGACTCTACAGATGATTTGTACCATTCCTGTGTGTCTGTGAAACGGGGGATGAGCATGGCTCCATGCATGATCCACAGTGAGGAAAAGGAGGCAGTGACAGAGAGCCCAGCATGAGTGGTCTTAGGAACACAGGGATGCCTTTCTCTGCTCGTTGCTCCTGTATGGCTACATTTTTTTTTTCCTAAGGCCTGGTGTGCTGGTATTCCCTCTGCCATGTTACCACTCAGAAGTCAACTGGCCTTGCCTCCCTAAGTTCTACAGTAAACTTTCCAGATATAACTGACAAACAATAACAAGATGGACCCCTGGGTGAAGACTGACTACACTAAGAAGGTTGTTCCTGCTGTTAGCAGTCTGCCCTGTTTCCATATGAACTTCAAGTCTGTTTGTTTGTTTGTTTGTTTGTTTTTACTTCTGTGAAGAATGCAGACAGGAACATTTTGACTTCTTTACCGATGCATACCTCTTGTATTTCCTGATCTTATCTTACTGTTCTAGCAAAATTCTAAGCACTGTATTGAACTGGAGAGGAGATAGTGGCTAGCTCTGTCTTGCTCCTGATTTTGATAGAATTGCTTTGAGGTTTTCTACACTTAGCATAAATACTATGGGTTTGACATATACAACAGCCTTTTATAGTGTTAAGGTATGTTTACTCCGATCCTATTGTCTCTAAAATTTTTATTATGAAGGGATGCTAGATTTTGTCAAAAAAAATTTCTCTGTCTACTAGGATGATAATGCCTTTAAGTCCATTTACATGATTTATTAGATTTATCAATCTTGCATCTCTGGGAAAGAACAACTTGGTCCTGGTGAATGATCTCACTCATGCCTGTGCTCAGTTTGCTGTGGAATCTCCCTATCATTTCTAAATTTATCAGTTTGCATCTTCTCTTTCTTTTAGGTAATTTGGTTAAGGTTTGCCAATCTTGTTCATCTTTTCAAAGAACCAACCCTCATGTAATTGGTTCTTCCTATTGGCTTGTTTGCATACTCATCTGTAGTTCTTTCATTTCTGCCCTGGTTTCAGTTACTTGCTCCATCTATTGCTTCAGTTTGATTTGTTCTTGTTTTCTAAAACTTTTGAGTACATTATTAAATTATGTATTTGAAGGCCATCTCATTTTTATTACATATTTTCTTTATTTACATTTCAAATGATATCCCTTTCCCATTTTCCTCTCCGAAAAAATCCCCGTAACATCCCCCCTTCCTCTGCTTACCAACCCACCCTCTCCCACTTCCTAGCCCTGGCATTCCACTACACTGGAGCATAGAACCTTCACAGGACCAAGGCCAATAAATGGGAGGAGATCACTGATGACCGACTAGGCCATCCTCTGCTACATATGCAGCTGGAGCCATGAGCCCCACTATGTATACCCTTTGGTTGGTTGGTTAGTCTGAGGGTACTAGTTAGTTCATATTGTTGTTCCTCCAAAGGGGCTGTAAACCCCGTTGAGTCCTTTCTCTAGCTCCTATATTGGGGACCCTGTGCTCAGTGCAATGGATGACTGTGAGCCTCTACTTCTGTATTAGTCAGGTACTGTCAGAGCCTCTCAGGAGACAGCTCTATCAGGCTCCCGTCAGCCAGCAATTGCTGGCATCCACAATAGTGTCTAGGTTTGGTGATTGAATATAGGAAGGATTCCAAGGTGAGGCAGTCTCTGGATTGTCCTTCTATCAGTCTCTGCTCCATACTTTGTGTCTGCAACTCCTTCCATGGGTATTTTGTTCCCCCCATTAAGAAGAATTGAAGTATCCACACATTGGTCTTCCTTCTTGAGTTTCTTGTGGTTTGTCGATTGTATCTTGGGTACTCCGAGCTTCTGGGCTAATATCCACTTATCAGTGAGTACATACCATGTGATTAGGTTCTTTTGTGATTAGGTTACCTCACTCAGGATGATATTGTCTAGTTCCATCCATTTCCCTAAGAATTTCACGAATTCTTTGTTTTTAATCGCTGAGTAGTACTCCATTGTGTAAATGTACCACACTTTCTGTATCCATTCTTCTGTGGAGGGACATCAGGGTTCCTTCTAGCTTCTGAGTATTATAAATAAGGCTGCTATGAGCATAGTGGAGCATGTGTGCTTATTACATGTTGGAGCATCTTCTGGGTATATGCCCAGGAGTGGTATAACTGGGTGCTTCAGGTAGTAGTATGTCCAATTTCATGAGGAACCACCAAACTGATTTCCAGAGTGATTGTACAAGTTTGCAATCCCACCAGCAATGAAGGAGTGTTACTCTTTCTCCACAAACTTGCCAGCATCTACTGACACTGAAGTTTTTGATCTTAGCCATACTGACTGTTGTGAGGTGGAATCTCAGGGTTGTTTTGATTTGCATTTCCCTGATGACAAAGGATGTTGAACATTTCTTTAGATGCACATTAGCCATTTGGTATTCCTCAGCTGAGAATTCTTTGTTAGCTCTGCAGCCCATTTTTTAATAGGGTTATTTGTTTCTCATGAGTCTAACTTCGTGAGTTCTTTGTATATATTGGATATTAGCGCTCTATCAGATATAGGATTGGTAGAGATCTTTTCCCAATCTGTTGTTTGCTATTTTGTCCTATTGACAGTGTCCTTTGCCTTACAGAAGCTTTACAATTGTATAAAGTCCCATTTGTCAATTTTTGATATTAGAGCATAAGCTATTGGTGTTCTGTTCAGGAAATTTTCCCTGTGCCCATGTGCCCGATGCTCTTCCCCACTTTCTTTTCTATTAGTTTCAGGGTATCTGGTTTTATATGGAGGTTGTTGATCCACTTGGACTGGAGCTTTGTACAAGGAGATAGAAATGGATTGATTTGCATTCTTCTATATGCTAAGTTCCAGTTGAGCCAGCACCATTTGTTGAAAATGTTGTCTTTTTTCCACTGGATGGTTTTAGCTCCTTTGTCAAAGATCAAGTGACCATAGGTGTGTGGGTTCATTTCTCGGTTTTCATTTCTATTCCATTGATCTACCTGCCTGTTACTGTACTAATACTATGCAGTTTTTATCATAATTGTTCTGTAATACATCTTGAGGTCAGGGATGGTGATTCCACCATAGGTTCTTTTATTGTTGAGAATATTTTTCACTATCCTAGGTCTTTTTGTTATTCCAGATGAATCTGCAAATTGCTTTTTCCAACTCTATGAAGAATTGAGTTGGAATTTTGATGGAGATTGTATTGAATCTGGATTTTGACAAGATGGCCATTTTTACTATATTAATTCTGCCAATCCATGAGCATGGGCGATCTTTCCATCTTCTGAGATTTTCTTTGATTTTCTTCTTCAGAGACTTGAAGTTCTTGTTATACAGATCTTTCACTTGCTTAGTTAGAGTCACACCAAGGTATTTTATATAATTTGTGACTGTTATGAAGGGTGTGTTTCCCTAATTTCTTTTTCATTTGTGTAGAGGAAGGCCACTGATTTGCTTGAGTTAATTTTATATCCAGTTCCTTTGCTGAAGTTGTTTATCAGGTTTAGGAGTTCTCTGGTGGAATTTTCAGGTCACTTAAGTATACAATCATATCATCAGCAAACAGTGATAATTTGACTTCTTCCTTTCCAATTCCCTTTGATCTCCTTTTGGGGGGAAGCCAGTCGCCATTCCAAGATGGTGCTGACTGCCTCAGACTTGCCTGGTAAATCTCGTGCCTCTCCCGAGCAGGCTCATGCAAATTAGGTGTCTTGCTGGTGGCCTATCAGACAGACCCACATCTCCCCTGGGGCTATATATTGAGAGGACCTTCTCTGCTCGGGGCTGCCCCCAGGGAAGAAGAGACAAGCGCTCCTGCAATAAAGCTGCTGAGAAGAATCCAACCATGCTGTGTCCAGTTCCTGCTGGCTGGGGGTTGAACGCAACACCTTTTGTTGTCTAATTGTTCTGGCTAGGACTTCAAGTACAATATTGAATAGGTAGGGAGAGAGTGGGCAGCCTTGTCTAGTTCCTGATTTTAGTGGGATTGCTTCATGTTTCTCTCCATTTAATTTGATGTTGGCCACTGGTTTGCTGTATATTGCTTTTACTATGTTTAGGTATGGACCTTGAATTCCTGATCTTTCCAAGACTTTTATCATGAAGGGATGTTGGATTTTGTCAAATGCTTTCTCGGCATCTAATGAAATAATCATATGTTTTTTTTTCCTTGAGTTTGTTTATATACTGGATTACGTTGATGGATTTCCATACATTGAACCATCCCTGAATCTCTGGGTTGAAGCCTACTTGATCATGATAGATGATCATTTTGATGTGTTCTTGGATTCGGTTTGCAAGAATTTTATTGAATATTTTTGCATTGATATTCATAAGGGAAATTGGTCTGAAGTTTTCTTTCTTTGTTAGGTCTTTCTGTGGTTTAGGTATCAGAGTAATTGTGGCTTTATAGAACGAATTGTGTAGAGTACCTTCATGTTTCTATTTTGTGGAATAGTTTGGGGAGTATTGGTATTAGATCTTCTTTGAAGGTCTGATAAAACTCTGCACTAAACCCATCTGGTCCTGGG
>NW_022196897.1:5173982-5210530 GCF_008632895.1 Mastomys coucha
TTTTTTTTTTTTTTTTTTTTTGTTGTTGGGAGACTATTAATGACTGTTTCTATTTCCTTAGCAGATATGGGACTGTTAAGATTGTTGATTTGATCTTGATTTAACTTTGGTGCCTGGTATCTGTCTAGAAAATTGTCCATTTCATCCAGGTTTTCCAGTTTTGTTGAGTATAGTCTTTTGTAGTAGGATCTCTTGATTTTTTGGATTTCCTCAGTTTCTGTTGTTATGTCTCCCTTTTCACTTCTGATTTTGTTAATTAGGATACTGTCTCTGTGCTCTTTAGTTAGTCTAGCTAAGGTTTTATCTATTTTGTTGACTTTCTCAAAGAACCAGCTTCTGGTTTGGTTGATTCTTTGTATAGTTCTTTTTGTTTCGACTTGGTTGATTTTACCACTGAGTTTGATTATTTCCTGCCTTCGACACCTCTGAGTGAATTTGCTTCTTTTTGTTCTAGAGCTTTCAGATGTGCTGTCAGATTGTCCGTGTATGCTCTCTCCAGTTTTTTTTGGGGGGGGGGGGGCAATTAAAGCTATTAGTTTTCCTCTTAGGACTGCTTTCATTGTGTCCCACAAGTTAGGGTATGTTGTGGCTTCATTTTCATTAAACTCTAAAAAGTCTTTCATTTCTTTTTTTATTACTTCCTTGACCAAGTTATCATTGAGGAGAGTGTTGTTAAGCTTCCACATATATGTGGGCTTTCCATTGTTTATGTTGTTATTAAGGACTAGCCTTAGTTTGTGTTGATCTGATAGGCTGCAAGGAATTATTTCAGTTTTTTGTATCTGTTGAGGACTGTTTTGTAACCGATTATATAGTCAGTTTTGGAGAAGGTATCATGAGGTGATGAGAAGAAGGTATATCCTTTTGTTTTAGGATAAAATGTTCTATAGATATTTTTTAAATCTATTTGTTTCATAACTTCTGTTAGTCTCACTGTCTCTCTGTTTAGTTTCTGTTTCTATGACCTGTCCATTGATGCGAGTGGGGTGTTGAAGTCTCCCACTATTATTGTATGTAGTGCAATATGTGCTTTGAGCTTTAGTAAAGTTTCTTTTATGAGTGTGAGTGCCCTTGCATTTGGAGCATAGATGTTCAGAATTGAGAGTTCATCTTGGTAGATTTTACCTTTGATGAGTATGAAGTGTCCCTCCTTATCTTTGATCACTCTAGTTTGAAAGTCGATTTTATTCAATCTTAGAATGGCTACTCCAGCTGGTTTCTTGGGTCCATTTGCTTGGAAAATTGTTTTCCAGCCTTTTACTCTGAGATAGTGTCTGTCTTTGTCACCAAGGCAGGTTTCCTGCATGCAACAAAATGTTGGGTCCTGTTTACATAGCCAGTCTGTTAGTCTATGCCTTTTTATTTCAGAATAGAGTCCATTGATAAGAATAGATATTAAGGAAAAGCGATTGTTGCTTTCTGTTATGTTTGTTGTTGTTAGAGGTGGAAGTCTGTTCATGTAGCTCTCTTTTTTTAGTTTCATTCAAAGATTGCTTTCTTGCTTTTTCTAGGGTATGGTTTCCCTCCTTGTATTGGAGTTTTCCATTTATTATCCTTTGAAGGTCTGGATTTGTGGAAAGATATTGTGTAAATTTGGTTTTGTTATGGAATATCTTGGTTTCTCCATCTATGGTAATTGAGAGTTTTGCTGGGTATAGTAGCCTGGGCTGGCATTTGTGTTCTCTTAGTGTCTGTATGACATCAGCTAAGGATCTTCTGGCTTTCATAGTCTATGGAGAGAAGTCTGGTTTAATTCTGATAGGTCTGCCTTTATATGTTACTTGACCTTTTTCCCTCACTGTTTTTAATATTTTTTCTTGGTTTTGTGCATTTTGTGTTTTGATTATTATGTGATGGGAGAAATTTCTTTTCTGGTCCAGTCTATTTGGGGTTCTGTAGGCTTCTTGTATGTTCATGGGCATCTCTTTCTTTAGGTTAGGAAAGTTTAAGTTGGAGGTCTTCACTCTCTTCTATACCTATTATCATTAGGTTTGGTCTTCTCATTGTGTCCTGGGTTTCCTGGATGTTTTGGGTTAGGATGTTTTTGCATTTTGCGTTTTCTTTGACTGTTGTGTCAATGTTTTCTATGGAATCTTCTGCACCTGAGATTCTTGCATTTGCCTTTTGTCATCTGCTAATCTCTGATGTTAGATGCTCTTGCTGTCTCTGGTTGGAGCTTGTTCTTCCTGTAGGTCTGTAAGCCTGTGTCTGCCTACCAGGAGATCAGCTCTCTCCTGGTAAGACCTGTGCACAGAGGGCTGTGGATCAACCTTCCCTCCTGTGTGTAGTTGGAGGGAGGAATAACCCAGTCCCAGCTGCTCTGCTGCTTCTGTTGGCCTGTGCCTCCTGGCTGGCCCACCTTGGACAGTCACCAGAGAGAAAATGGTGATCTCACCTGAGTCCCGGGGTCAGAGCACTCCCTGGAGGCCTGCTTTCCCCTGATGGGAAGGTACACAGAGCTCCATCTCACTTTTAATGAAAGTACTCAGAATAATACATTCCCTTCTTAGGACTTGTCTTTCATTGCATCCTAAGGATTTTAGTTATGTTTTCAGTTTTATTTAATCCAAAGATCTTTTATATTTTCTATTCAATTTCTACAATGATTCAAATACTTAAAAACCAAATAGTTTAATCTCCATGAGTTTATGTATCTTTTCATTATTTATCTTTTGTTATTTATTTTTTGAAATTTTTGTTAGTTGTTGATCAAGTTTTTCTTGATTGTGGTCAGATCGAATACATGGAGTTAGTTCAATTTTCCTAAATTAATTAAGACTTGCTTTGTGTATTAAGATATTATCTATATTAGAAAAGCTTGGTAGCATATTGAAGTGGGGCAATGTGCATTCTGTAGATGTGTTTGGGTAGAATGTTCTATATGTACATAGCAGGTCCATGTGGCCTATGGTGCCACTTAGCTCCAGTGTTTCTCTGGTTACAATTCTGTCCATTGGTGAAAGTCAACTACTGTGTTGGGGTTAATCTCTGACTTAATAACTAGTGGTGTTTGCTCTATGAAACTAGGTGCAGCCAATTTTGATGGACTTTTGTTTAGAATCAATATCCTCTTGGTAGATTGAAATGAAGTGGCCTGCTTTGTCTCCTCTGATTAGTTTTGGTTTGAGTCTTTTATGTTAGTTCAGAACAGCTATGCCTGTTTGTTTCCCAGTCCCATTTGCTTAGAATATTTCTCTCCACCTTTCACTCTAAAGTTTTATCTAGCCAAGAAAGCGGGGTTTCTTTCTTGCACAAAGCAAAAAAGTAGATGCTGTTTTCTGATTCAGTGGGCTAGTCTATGTCTTTTGATTGGGTAATTGAATCAGGTATTGGACGCTATACTGGTCAGGGACCTATATCAAGGTTCTTAGGTCAGAATAGGTGGGGCCAAAGCAGAGGAAGCCAGGTGTGTGTTGGATGCCTGAAGTGAAGTGTGCAAGTGCATGCAAAGCTTTTGAACTACCGAAGAGTGTCAAAGCCACTTTAGGATCCCAAAGTAATGGCACTAGGAGAAACAGGAGACTGAAACTGGACATTTCAATTAAAGGACATTCTTATAAAGTTCATATGCAATGAAAAGCAGCAACTACTTTCACTCCACACAGAAATTTAACTCCTTAGCAACCAGATGAAGACTAGAAATGTATGCTACTTAAAGAGCAATCCAACACAAGCTGCTCAGTTGCAGCTGATGCCAGAACACAAGGCCATACCTGCCTCATTTCCCCCTTTATTTGCCTCAATATAACCAGATCAAATCTCATAGGAATATTTTGCCTGTGATACACATTTCTCTAAAGTGACAGCATATAGAGAGATTGTGAAGATGAAATGACCTTTAATTTGCTATCTGAGAAAAGCCTAAGATATGGCTGCTTATTATCATCTACACATGAGTAGCATCATATAGAACCTTTGGGAAGCTATATCAGTGAGGAAAGAAGTTGAAAACGTTCTCATTCTGAGTTGCTAAATGAATCCACTCACCTCGCTGGCCATTTCAGATGCTCGCTTTGCTCTCTGAATATCAAGAACTTCTGAACTAAGTTCCATTCCTTTCCCTTTGATTTCATTTTCCAAATCTTTTTTATATTCTTTCTATAAGACAAGAGTAGAACATTTCATTTGAAGATTTCTCCACAATTAATTTAAGTCATATACCAGTTTCTATGTCTTCTAGAGACTGTGCCAGGAGAAAAAAATATTGTTAGGAAGGAAAAATTAGATGCTGAACATTCTTGCCAATTTCCCGTTGATGTTTTATTTTCTCCTCTATCAAGCTCAAAGTGGCATTCATATTACTAGTGTTTCCTCCTTTCTCCCAGCATCTTTTGGCACCATACCAAGCTTCTTTCAAAAGATATCTTCCCTTTAAGAGTTGAAGAAAATCTTAAGAATGCACATGCTTCTTATTATTTGAAGTGATTTTAAAAATATCTACTTGATGTGAATTTCTAAAAGAACTTACTGGAAAAGAATTACAAAGCTAAAGCTTGCTATAGGCAGAGATGTTTTAAAATTTGTATTTTATTCAAAGATCTGTTTTTAAAAACAAATAATTTTCTTGAAACTGATAAGAGACTTTGAATATCTGTCTTAATATCATATATTTTTAAAAATTTTTTACATATAGCCTAGGATGGCCTAGAAATCACAAATAGACAAATATGGCCTTGAAGTTCTAATCTATGTCTACCTACATTTGAAGTGCTGGGGTTATAGATATGAACTTCCAAACTCATTTGATGAGGTGCAGGGATAGACCCAGAAGGATCTGTGCATGCTAAGCAAGCACTCTGCTAACTGAGCTATATCCCAAACTTTGACACTGCACTTTAAGTAAACACAGTTGCTTTATACAGACTCTTGTATTCTCTACTGAGAAATTGTTGGTTTCCCTATTGACTTGCACTGTAAAATTCCATCAAACTGGGTTTCATTTTATGATTAGTTTGCTAAATGAAAGATACAATTTCCTTTAATGATAAGAAATCAGGTTCCTGTTAATTCTGGAGTTCATGTCACACACACACACACACACACACACACACACACACCATCCTGTATCATTAAATTAGTCTGACTTCTTCTGATCAAACAATCGCTTTCAGAGACATTGTCAAGCCTGCCTGTGATTTTAGAAATAGCTCTCAGTCAAATGACCTTGATGAAAGTCACAACCTTTCTATTAATTTGGTCATGTGATCTTTAGGAGGCCTTTGAGTAACTCAGTCTCCATTTCCGTATTGGAAAAAGGAAATAAAATAAATGTCCTATTAATCCCAAAGGGCAATGAAGGAAAATCGGGCAAAATATTGGAGCAGCCAAAGACCTTACCTAAAATATATATCTTAAAATATAAAATGATACTTGGGAGACTCTACGTTTTATGGTTTTATAAAACCATAAAATAAGGAGTATAGAATCTTTTATCGTTAAGGGCTTATATGTAAAAAATTCTAATTGTATCAAGTAACTAAGTGGCTTTTTCAGTTAGTTATCTCTATGTAACTAAAAGATTAGCCATAGCCATTATGAAAGAAATAATTGTGTCCCTTCCAAAATCTGCATGTTGAAGCCCCAGCTCCCTCGGGAGGTATTTGGGACTCTATGGGGATATAAGGGTAGGTAGGGACCTCGCAGGCCCCACAGAAGAGGAGACTAGCACTCCTTCTTCTTCTGTGGTGGCAGAATGCAACCACAGTAGAGCAGCAGGCTCTCACCTCGAGCCAGACCCACCAGCACCCTCACTTGGGCCTTCTTGGTGTTTGGAACCAGGAGAACTGCCTGATTTAGAACCACTCAGTTTACAATATTTCCTTATACTAGCCCCAAGCTGCCTGCTCCAATAAACAGTTTTGTGGGCCTTTTCCTGTCCTGTTCAGACATTCAGAATTCTACGTTGAAAATGTTATCAATTAAATCTTGCTATTTTAGTTATAGGAGACTCATAGCATCATTGCTCTGAATACTTCCTTTGAAAGAGTTAGAGTCATATTTTTTTCCCGTTAAGAAAGAAGAAAGAAATAAAAGGGGAGAGTCGAGGACCAATCTCACTTTGTCAACTTTATGCAAATGATTGGAAGATCCTGCCTTAACATCCACACAGCAATGCAGCTTTACAATGGAGAGCAGTACCAGGACATCTCCATTTATTTGTTCTCAGCTTCAAAGAAATTGTACATGACCCTGGGAGCTCTGAAGGTACTAGTTAGTTCATATTGTTGTTCGTCCTAAGGGGCTGCAAACCCCTCAGCTCCATAGGTCCTTTCTCTAACCAACCAAGGACTGCATATGGTGGGTCTGATTGTTCTGGCAGCATGTGTATAGTAGAGGATTGCAAATTCGGTCATCAATAGGAGGAGAGGATCTCGGCCCTGTGAAGGTTCTGTCATTCCACTGGTTTAGGACATTTCTTTCAGAGGAATCATTTCTTCAATTCAAAAATTTAGAATAAGACTTCAGTTTTCTTTTTAATGAATGTATTCTACTCATGCATTATATTGTAGCTTACATTAACATACAATCATTCAAATGAACATGTCACATCAGAGTTAGCTTTGAGCCTTTGGGGAAACTGGATTAATTTCTTAAAGTGTTAAAGTACAAGTATAATGTTGTGATTTATTAAAATTAAGACATTTAATATTCAACAAATTTAATATATTTATTGTGAACCAAATTTTAATTAAATTATCAGGAGATATTCTATGGAGATAAAAGCAAAAAAAAGTATGAGTTATTCTGCTCCATACACTAACTTTATACATTTTATCTAGATAAAAAAGAAAGAACTTTTGAATAAATCATATATTCAGACTTTCCCTTGTGAGTACCTCATCTCTGATATCAAATATTGTGATGCTACAGGAAAACTGCCCAAACAGCTAGAGATGACTCAGCAGCTAAGAATACGTACTGCTCACCCAGAGGACTCAAGTCAGCTTTCCACTTTGGGTGGCTTACATCTTCAGGTCTAATACTCTCTTCTGGTCTCTGTAGATACTGAACTCATGCATATAAATCCACATGTGTACACATAATTAAAAATTAAGGTTAAACATTTTTAAAGTAAAGCTGGTTAGTGAATATGTTTCATGATAACTAAGAAAATCTAGCTTTCGTGAAAGTGGTTTTCTCAACCAGGCAGCGGTGGCGTACACACACTTGTAGTACTTGTGGCATCCTAGTACTCCAGAGGCAGAGGCAGGCAGTCCCTGTGAGTTCAAGGCCAGCCTGCTCTCAACAGTGAGTTCTATGACAAACAGAGCCGCGGTTACATGGAGAAATGTACAAGGAAGTGTTGCCTTTAAAGTAAGCAAAAGAGAAAGAGGAAGGGGATAAAAGAGAAAGGGGATTTCTCGGGACAATGTATATCCATTGTTCTCTCCCCACATGCTGATCTCTGAGAGTGCTGGGAATGTGGAAAAGTCAACGGCATAATTTGTGATAGTGGGGTACTGCATGCTTCACCTCTCTATAAATTAGATAGGTGATGATAGGTAGATAGATAGATAGATAGATAGATAGATAGATAGATAGATAGGTAGATAGATAGGTAGGCAGATAGAGGTAGAGAGATAGATATATGAAAGAGATAGATAGATAGATAGATAGATAGATAGATAGATAGATAGATAGATAGGTAGATAGATAGGTAGGTAGATAGATAGATAGATAGATAGATAGATAGATAGATAGATAGATAGATAGGTAGGTAGGTAGGTAGGTAGATAGATAGATAGATAGATAGATAGATAGATAGATAGATAGGTAGGTAGGTAGGTAGATAGATAGATAGATAGGTAGGTAGATAGAGGTAGAGAGATAGATATATGAAAGAGAATCAGTCTTCTGTTTAATATTTTTTGGAGAAAAAAAAAACAGCTGCTCTGACGCTATAAAGCTCACTACTTGCAGACCTCCTGAACTATAACCACAATGAAAAAGCAGAATTATTTTCTGGATAATTTCTTCCTTCACCAATAAATAGTCTTATTACCTTACACTCTCCTATGTTAAGGCTTTGTCAGTGAGGGCCAGAACAAAGAGTCCACATCTCAAACAGTCAGTTAGCAGAGACTTGCTCTGTAGGTATTTGTGGAATGACTCCCCCCTTCCCTATTTGATAACATCTAATATAAACTCCCCAGGCCGTACCTCTCTCATGAGGCCAGTGACATGCTTCGCATGTAGAAATGCAGGGCTCTTGTCTAAATCCAGTGAGGCCCTTCCTTTAATCTCCTTCTCAAAATCTTCTTTGTAAGCTTGCTGTTGAATAAAGATATCATAGTCAATGTAGAGAATGCTAGTTCGTTTAAGAAAGCTATGAGAACAGGCATTCATTCTCAGAACAAAACTTGTGTTTTTTCATGTATTTCTACCATCTCTGTTTTCTTTATAATTTTAATAATTTACCATAAAAAACATGCAAACAACAAAAAAAAAGAAAAAAAAACCTCACACAGCAAAATTAACTTGTCCTCTTATTTTTGTTTTGTTTTGTTTGTCAAGACAGGATTTCTCTGTGTAGCCCTGGCTGTCCTGGAACTCACTCTGTAGACCAGGCTGGCCTCAAACTCAGAAATCTGCCTGCCTCTGCCTCCCAAGTGCTGGGATTAAAGGCATGCGCCACCACCGCCCAGTTTAACTCCTCTTCTTAACAGCAGAAAACTAATTCCAACTTTGTCAGTTACAGGCTCTAGCAAAGAAGAACAGAGCCATCAAACAGCTCCTCCTGTGCTGAGTAAAAGCATGGAACATTTCTATGACTAGCATCTCTCCATTTTACAGGAAGAATAAGACAGACTCTCTAAAGGATCATCAGATGACGTCACTCAAAATGAAGTATGGCTCATTCACTGAAAGAAACTCTGGTGGTGTAGAAGGCAATTCAAATTCTACAGTATAAATGCTCAGGGCTCTGTTATCCTTCTCAAAGTCAGTCTCTTGTGAGTCTGTGAGAAGCAATTTTAAAATAGAAAATGGGCATTCTGCTGTTTCATGACTTGAGCACTGGGAATATTCTTTACTACTTAAAGATGTTCATATGGATGAAGGTACACTATAGGATAAACTTGTCATAATATGGTGGGTCCTTCTTTAATAAGATTTCACAGCAGTAGCTAGGGAGTAGTCTGTGATTAAGAACTTGTGTATTGAAGTGGGGTAGTAGCTGCTGGGGGTATCCATGTTTAAGAACTTATCTTTAAAGTGGGATAGCAAAAACTACATGCTACATGTACCATGCAGTTCAAATGAAAAATGAATGTGAGCTGTCTATGGAAATCCTGGTAGGGAGGAACTAAATCTATAACAAACCTTGCCTTTCAGGAATGTTTTGATATCTTTAGGTATGGCTATAAATTCTGGCTTTTGAGTCACACATTTGAAAATCAATGATAACCCCTATTTTATTTTTAAAGATTTATATATTTTTCTTTTATGTGTGTGAGTGTTTTGTCTGTGTGTATATATGAACACCATGGTGCCCATGGTGGACAGAAGAGAGCACTGAATTCACTGAGCCTGGGCTTGGATAGATGCCACATGGGTGTTGGATACAGAAGCTGAGTCTTCCACAACAGCAGAAAGTTTTCTTAACCACTAAGTCATCTCTCCAGCCCTAATGACTCCTTGTTTTATCATTACAAAAATGATCTCTTCAAATAGCAAAGTAGCTATTCCCCTGAAATGTTTACTAAACAGGAGCCAGATTCTACCAAATGATTCATTCAAAATACATCATAAAGATGATGAAAATGAGAGGCTATTTCTTGGTTCGTCATGCATTTATTACAAAGAAAGTTAATTGTGAAAACAAAGATTTTCTCCAAACCTGGAGAGATGAAGAGAAAAATGCTGTTTCCTCACATAGCGTTGTGTTACATGTACCCACTCAGCCATTTGTGAGCGATGAGAAAAGGCTGGGTGGACAGACATTCTGCATATCAATCAAGAAGCTTCATACAAGTCACTTTGAGTTAAAGAACCATAAGTACACCAGAAAAAAATTATGAGAAATTGTTCTTTTTATTTAGAACTAATTGGAACAACATGGCTATACACCCCAACCCTATAACGTTTCTAGGCCAAACAGATTCTTTATAAAATAAAACAAAGTGTGTGTGTGTGTGTGTGTGTGTGCATTTATTTGTATGATATATCACTTCAAAGAGCACTTGTCTGGAGGATAATCATTGTAATAAGTCATTAAGAAAGGTTGATTTTTCCCTAACTGGCCTACCTTGTCTAGCCTCAGTGGGATGTGCCTTGCCCTGCAATGACCAGGGGTGGGGGGGAGATACCCAGGGAGGGCCTCGACCCTCTCAGAGGAGAAGGGGAGGAGTGGGACTCTGTGAGGGGAGACCTGGATGGGGGGGGCAGTGATCAGGATGTAAAGTGAATAAAAAAACTTAACTTCAGAAAATATTAAAGACTTTGTGAACTTTTGGAATTTCTACTTTAAAACAAATTCAAATTAAAAAAAAACACATGGCTAGAACTCTATCAGAATAGGCAGGTAGCTCTAATTTTCCTGATTTCCTAAGAGGCACAAAATAAATATCTCTTTTTCTCACCTTTTAAATCTAAAGAGAAAGTAAGAAAGAAAGGAAGAAAGAAAGAAAGAAAGAAAGAAAGGAAGAAAGAAAGAAAGAAAGAAGGGAAGAAGGAAAGAAAAGAAGGAAGGAAGGGAGAAGAGAGGAGAGGAAGGAAAAGAAAAAAGGAAAGAAAAGGAAACGAAAAGAAAAAAAGGAAAAGAAAGGAAAAGAAAAGAAAAGAAAAGATGTTTTCAATTGGAAATGCCTAGCATGCAGCCCAAAAGAACAAAAAAAGCCCATGGTATGCTCTATGCAGAAAGACTTTTGTGCAAGTAGAACCAAGAACTCTAAGGACAAACTTAGAGATTTCTTCTAGAAAACACAGATTAAGCCTATACCTGGCACGGGATAGAAATGAGATGAACATGATTAAAGGTGAGACATTTCTTTCTTGAGATAGCAGGTATCTCAAGGAATGGTCTCAGCCAGTTTTAAAGGCTCAGAGCCAACTCTAAGACAGATCTTCCGGTCTGCTTTGTTCTTTTATATATACCCTAAGGTACTTTTTTTTAACATCGTACTTTCTCTGAAATTTTTAGGTACTTATTTCTCTAGCCTTGAGAATATCAATCTGGCCCAATGAGATTCCCTAATAGAAGTCCTGACTCTCATCAAACCTTGCTGAGTGTGGGAAAGACTGGAAAAAATCTGAAGGGAAATAAAAGAAGAAATCTAATCATCAGTGGCTATAATTAAAGGGACGCTTGTCTCACTGGAGGGAGGGAAAGAGCAAATAAGGTGAAGACAATGAGAGACTGTCGTGAGGGATGAGGCACTAAAATTCCAACTTTCCAAATTACCGCTATCTCTAATTCAGAAACAAGGCCTGGAAATATATTAACCATGAATGATGAGGTACATACAGGTTTGTTGGTGAGAGGAATGTTGAACAGTTCATATACAAAAGAATTAAGATAATCACAGGAAGAGTATGGTAAAAGCTTTTCAGCAGGACTCTCTAGTGAGAATTTTGGTTTCTTTAAAAAACATAAAAACATTGTAAAATGTGTTTTCATTTTAATCCCAGGTTTGAGATATGGGGCTGCTTCAGATTGTCCACAGTAGCTAACTATGATTTTGCTCATGCTCTGGCTGGAGTGCGATTTTACCAGCTGCAGATGAGTGTTGCGAGTGTGTGACATTTGGAATTCTGGGTATTTTCTGATGATATACTGATGCTAGAACCCTGCTAGAAGGGGCTGGGTGGCCGGCTGGTGGTTGGAGGTTGTTTTATTGGTTGCAGTTTGTCAAGTAGTAGTGCACAAAAAGAAAAGAAAAAGAAATTAGATACTCTGACTGCGAATATCAAACCTGTTCGAAGGAACAAGGGCATACCTAATGAGCAGGAAGTAATCTAAGGACACCCCTGCCCCTTTAGCCATTTTTCTCTCCTATGTACTGTTAGGAAGTTGAAAGGGTGCAAGAAGGGGTTGGAGAAGAGTGAAAGAAAAGAAAAATCTACAAAATTGCCGTAAATCCAATGACAAGTCCCCGACTCTAGCCGAAGGTGCCAGGAGACAGTAGCAGAGAGTCAACCAGCTAATGAGGCTTGAGGACGCTGTCAGGGTGCTCTGGGGAGTCTCTGAGGGAGGCCAAAGGGTGGCCATGGAAAGGTTAAGGGGCCACGGTGGTAAGGCATGGTGATGCTGAGAGGAAGTTATAGAACGGCCATGGTGAAACTCTGAGACTATGGTATTGATAAAACTGAAGCTACCCTCCAGATGCTGCCTTCATTTAAAAAGGGGAGGGGTCTTTTGCACTCATGTCCTTCAGTGAACATGGGCTTTAACAGTTCAACTTCCCAAGAACTGTGAAGGTCGAAATCTCTCCCTGGACTATAGGTCTGCAATAGTGACCATGCACTTCCTATAAAATGGGGAGTGCCATTAAAAATCCAGTGCTAGCATACATAAAAGGCAGCACTGCCATGAGAAATAATGGTGCAATGCAAAGGATATTCAGAAATGCCTTCTATGCCCTTGTCTAATAGAGAAATGTGAATCCAGTATCACTTTTCCTCCTTAAGGTGAGCTTTTGTGGGCTTCCAAACTTGGACCAAGCTTAGCAACTCTCCCAAGTCAGCTAAAACAGACAACTCACTCAATCACCACAGCGACTGACAGTTCTTCTTTATCAAATTCAATAAAAGACTTAAGAAGATAAGACTGAAAAGGATAAATAATGCCTCTCCTCTTTGGCTTACAGAAGAAATTAAGCAAGTGTGTCCAGTCTCAGATTGTCTGAAGAAATCTCCACAAAGCAGATGGCAAACAAAAACGTTAATACTATCTGACAGGACTGGCCAGTGCTTCTGCCCACTAAATGTGATAGCCCAGTGGGAACCATAGATGTAGTAGTTGCTGACTGTAGACAAAACTGTGTAGCTGGTGCCCTAAAGGAAACAGAATGAAGGAATCACCTGGTCTGAAAAAAACACAGTCTGAGGATAACCCTGCCTGCCATAGGATTATCTTCTCTTAGAAGAAAAGTAAACAAACTCAAGATACTCAAGTCTTTCCTGGAGGCTGCAAGATCAGTTAAATAAACTTGCAGAAAAGGAAAGGAAGAAAGAATTATGATTGTGAGCAGGTCCGAAAACCCTGGTGACATTTACCAGGTATGTGATTTTACTTAAGATAGTTAATTTTAGTGTGTTATTATTGTATGAATCACATTCTCCTCGAGCCATTACCTTAAGGATTGAATAGGATTACCTTAAGAATTAAGTGGGTGTGGCTCTTAGCAAGGCATCAGGCACAAAACAAGGATTTAAATGTTGGTTCTATTACCATCACAGGAGAAGGGGAAGAAAGGCAACCAGGTCTTCATTTTTTAATTCGTTTTAGATTCAGTTTTACATTGGTACAGTTTGAAAGTGTTAGTGTACAATCCCAGACAGTGAGGAGCATGACCGCTGGATAGCTCTAGTTGTCGATCAGCAAAACTGGGGAGGAGACAAATTCATTGACCTTTGGCAGTGAGGGGCTGGATCTTGAACACAGGGCCTGCCCTGCAGAGCTGTGCGGAGTCTAGAACAGGGTCCTTGAACTTATCCTACACAGTCATGATGAGTCTAGTAACGGGTCCTTGACCCTGCGACCCAGAGCAATGTTGGGTCTAGAACATAGGTCCCAACCCAGCCCCACAGAGCAGTGCTCTTATCTCTAGACCCCACTATCACTGAGTGATTCAACTGAGAAAACATCAAGTATCTAAGAGACAACTCGCAGCAAGCCCAGTATCTTACCTCACTTTGCATCTTCTGAGCCTCCTTCGAAGACTGATATGATGGTGTCTCGACAAACTCAAGCATGGACTTCCCCTTATTTTTTTCATATTCTTCTCTGTATTTTACCTGCATTTTAAAAAAAAAATACTAAAATCATATAAGACTAGAGGCTATATATGCTCAGTGTTAGAGCACATTCTTAGCAAAGTCTTGGGTTCAATTCCCAACAATAATAACAACAACCAAAATCCCATGTAGTGAACAAAGCACAATAAATGTAACCAAAATTTATCATCCTGTTTTGTGTTCTCAAGTTACTCTTGCAATGTAGGGCGATGAGTGTGTTCCCCAGAGTTAGTGACATACAAGGGCCATACATAAAACTTTTAAGGATAAAAATGTATTTTAGCCCAACCAAAAGCTGTTCAGTGTTGTGGGACATTAAATAATGTATTCTATAAAGGACAAATAAAATACTGTGCCAAATAGGTAGAATATGTAGATATTTGTTAAATACATGTGGTTATTCATATATAAATAATATCATATTATGAATTATTTGTATCACTTAAAATTAGTTTTTTCTCCTTTCTGGTTATAAAGGGAAAGATAGTTTCTGTTGCTTCAGGTTTTGATTTTTTTCTTTTCTTTGTGTAGGTATGCATAAGTATATGTGTCTGTGGTGTATTGTGTGGTGTATGCACAGAAGTATGCATGCAGGTGCGTGTGCCTGTGCATGTGCCACTAAGACCAGATAAGGATGCTGGGTTTTCTGTTCTATAGTTCTCTGTCTTACTTTCTTGAGACAGAGACATCTGGGTGTGGAGTTAGGCTTCAAGCCAGCAAACCCCAGGAACTCTTCTGTCTCCACCACCCCTAACATACAATATCACCGTTACAGGTTCATGCAACTACTCCCAGGCTTTAGCCTGGTTCTAGGGATGACCTCCAATACTTGCAAAGCAAACATTACTATTAGCTGAGCTCTATCCCCAATTTGATGTCTTCTATTTCTTAAAAACAAAAGCTGAAATTGTATGTAAGACATCAGAATGGCTGCATCTTAGCAATATTTAAACTGAATTCTTAGAAAAGTTTTGGTCATAACCCACTTCATTCAGAAATGCATTTTCATTAATTCTTGGCCTTCATAATTACTTGTGAAATTATTTAAGTTGTATAATGATAATGATAACTAGATCAACATAAAAGAAAATTTCTTACACTTAGAACTTTGTGATGACAGGAAATAAGTTTTGAAATTCTTATTTGCAACATAGGTTTATTATAGAAAATTGTGCTGCATGCATGATATCATACTATATTAGAATAAAGTTTTGTGGGAAGAATTGAAAGAAACCTAAGTATTTAGGCAGGCATAATACTACATATCTGTAACCCAACATTGGGGAGGCGAAAGTGGGTCTGTTGTAGGTTACATAGTAACTCCTAGGTCAGCCTTATCTTGAGAAGGAAGGAAGGAAGGAAGGAAGGAAGGAAGGAAGGAAGGAAGGAAGGAAGGAAGGAAAGAAGGAAGGAAGGAAAGAAGGAAGGAAGGAAAGAAGGAAGGAAGGAAGGAAGGAAGGAAGGAAGGAAAGAAGGAAGGAAGGAAAGAAGGAAGGAAGGAAGAAAAGAAAGAAGGAAGAAGGAAGGAAAGAAGAGAGGGAGGAAGGAAAGAGGAGAGGGTGGGAGGAAGAAAGAGGGGAGGGAGGGAGACAAAAAGGGAGGGAGAGGAAGACGGAAAGGAAGAGAATTTAAAGACAAAACTCATGTTTCCAAACATTAGGGAAGGGGATGTTGACTCCCTACACTCTAGTCTCCCCTGGGAAAGAATCTCAGTGAGGTTCTAGATCAGGTGAACCTGTGGACATGCCTGTAGGGAGTTGTTTATGTTCAATGATATGGGAAGAGACAGCCTAAAAATAGGTAACATCATTCCTTAGATTTTTGTCCTAGATTGTGAGAAAAGGGAGAAAGTGAGCTGAGCTCAAGAATATGTACCTTAATCCATTGTTGTGTGTTCCTCACTATGAATGAATCTGTGGAACCAGAGGCTTCAAGTTCCCACGACCCAGGCTTCCTACAGTGATAGGTTGTAACCCGGGAACCCATTCCCACCTCCCAGGCTTCCTACAGTGACAGGCTGTAAACTAGGAACCCATTCCCACCTCCCAGGCTTCCTACAGTGATAGGCTGTAACCTGGGAACCCAGGGAACCCATTCCCACCTCCCAGGCTTCCTACAGTCATAGGCTGTAACCCGGGAACCCATCCCTACCGCCCAGGCTTCCTACAGTCATAGGCTGTAAACTAGGAACCCATTCCCACCTCCCAGGCTTCCTACAGTGATAGGCTGTAACCCGGGAACCCATTCCCACCTCCCAGGCTTCCTACAGTGGTAGGCTGTAACCCGGGAACCCATTCCCACCTCCCAGGCTTCCTACAGTGATAGGCTATAACTCGGGAACATTCCCACCTCCCAGGCTTCCTACAGTGATAGGCTGTAACCTAGGAACCCATTCCCACCTCCCAGGCTTCCTACAGTGATAGGCTGTAACCCGGGAACCCATTCTCACCTCCCAGGCTTCCTACAGTGGTAGGCTGTAACCCGGGAACCCATTCCCACCTCCCAGGCTTCCTACAGTGATAGGCTATAACTCGGGAACATTCCCACCTCCCAGGCTTCCTACAGTGATAGGCTGTAACCTAGGAACCCATTCCCACCTCCAAGGCTTTCTACAGTGATAGGCTATAACTCGGGAACCCATTCCCACCTCCCAGGCTTCCTACAGTGATAGGCTGTAACCTGGGAACCCATTCCCACCTCCCAGGCTTCCTACAGTGATAGGCTGTAACCTGGGAACCTATTCCCACCTCCCAGGCTTCCTACAGTGATAGGCTGTAACCTGGGAACCCATGGAACCCATTCCCACCTCCCAGGCTTCCTACAATGATAGGCTATAACCCGGGAACCCATCCCTACCGCCCAGGCTTCCTACAGTCATAGGCTGTAACCTGGGAACACATCCCTACTGCTCAGGCTTCCTACAGTCATAGGCTGTAACCTGGGAACCCATTCCCACCTCCCAGGCTTCCTAGAGTGATAGGCTGTAACCCGGGAACCCAGGGAACCCATTCCCACCTCCCAGGCTTCCTACAGTGATAGGCTGTAACCCGGGAACCCATTCCCACCTCCCAGGCTTCCTACAGTGACAGGCTGTAACCTGGGAACCCATCCCTACCGCCCAGGCTTCCTACAGTCATAAGCTGTAACCCAGGAACCCATTCCCACCTCCCAGGCTTTCTACAGTGACAGGCTGTAACCTGGGAACCCATCCCTACCGCCCAGGCTTCCTACAGTGACATGCTGTAACCCAGGAACCCAGGGAACCCTTATTCCTTGAATCATTTCTGCTGAGGTACTTCATCACAGCAGCAGAGAGGGAAACTGATAAAGGAAGTAATTTATTTTCAAATCATTATGGAATTTATATTCCACAGAATACATTTAAAAGAGTCATGTAAATGTTTAGTTTAATAGATGCTAGAAATGGCATCTCTAGCAACTATTTAAACTTGAAATGATAATTTAAAAACAGATATTGACTTTACAATGTGCTAGGAAGGAAAAAATAAGTTCTTTTACAGAATACATAGGGCCTCGTGGTTAGAAGAAACATTAATTTAAAATGCATTAGTGGGGATATTTTCCCTTTCCAATAACACTTATAATTAAATGGAGAAATTATAATAAACCTTACACCCAGAAAATTAATTTTGTACCTCAAAAATGTCAAATCAGCACACAGTAAAATTTTAAATCATCATGAGATTCAATCACCATTTAATTAGTTCCTAGATCTAAAATTTTTAATTATATAAAGAACTTATTTTTATGAAACATTTATATGTTGAAACATGGTTCCAGCTGACCCAAAAGATAAAAAAAAAAAAAGGATCCGAGATAATATTTTTTTTCTGAAACAACATTAATGTTCTTGGGCTCCATTCTTCAAAGAACATGACACTGAGCAGTGGGCAACCCAAGGGTCATATGAGTCGGGGTGAGCAGAGCTCAGAGAGCGCACCTGACTCTGGAGGGCAGCATTCCCTTTATGGTGCAGGTGTTCAGGGGCCTCCGCATCAAAGTGATACAGTCCTTTGTTTTCTTCGAAATTCTTCTTATATTCCCACTTAAAAATAAAAAAACATGAAAACAAGTTAGAAATAAAAGAGATTGATGACTAAAATTAAGATTTAGGAACATAACTGGGGTTTGGTGGCTCCCATCCCAGCACATGGGAGGCTAAGACAGGAGGATGACTGTGAGTTCCAGGTAATCCTGGGCCACAGATTAAGCAGGTCTCCCAGCAACTCTTAGTAAAGCAGACAACACACAAGCCAGTGGAGAGGAGCCACAGTGCTGTTAAAGAGCCAGTCTCTGTAGCAGCTGGTGTAGAGGAAGTTTTGCAACTAAAGAAAATGGACAGAGCCAATGGTCTCACTGTAGATGGCCATGGGAAGAGCCCAAGAGACATTCAGTGATTAATTATAAATGTGACATGGGGCACAGTCAGAAATGAAAAATCATTAGATGGGATCCCACGGATCGTGATTGGCCAAGATGGGGTGACACATAGACACTGCTTCTTATCACAAGACAAAGGGGCGTTCAAGAGTGTCCAGAAGAAGAGAGAGAGACAAAAAGAGAGCAATGCAGCTAGACTCCAGGAAGGCGGCTGTAGAGAGAAGCTGGGCTTGAATCAGAATGGAAGTGATGAGGTGAGAGAGAAGCTGAAAGATAATTGAGCAAATTCTCTAAATTCCAAGGAAAGGATGGGAGGCAGTAAGAAAGGGACCTAAAGAAAATGGGTACAATTCATTGTATATTTTTCTTTTAAGATTTATTTTATGTAGAGTGCTCTAGCTGCATGTATACCTGCAGGCCAGAAGAGGGCATCAGATACTATTACAGATGTTTGTGAGTCACCATGTGGTTGTGGGAATTGAACTCAGAACCTCTGGAAGAGCAGCCAGTGATCTTAGGCCTGAGCCACCTCTCCAGCCCCAATTTATTGGATTTTTAAGTTGAAGCTGTTGGTGTAAGCCCTCTGGTATTATATCATACATGAGAAGGTAAATTTAGAAGAGACCGGAAAAAGTGTTGATGGTATTTTACTTTAGACCAGCAGCAGCAAAAGAAGACTTCTAGCACTTAGTGATCAGACACTTAGGAATTAGTCCTACTTGAAAAGACTTCTCCCAGAAAACAGTAGCCCTCCAGGATCCAAGGCTGTAGAGACCTACAGAGGTAAAGGTCAACTGCCCATGGGTTCCAGGAAAAATGGTTCTGTGCAGAGTGAAGGGGAATGCATGCAGCTTTCGAAGAAGTGGCAGTAAAGAGACTCGTGTGGTCCTAGGAGATGCTCTGCGGATAGAAGCGTGAAGAACACTGAGCATCAGGAAGAGAAAGACAGAAGGTGATGGTGACCTTCCACAGAGCTGTCGCTCCACAGGGACAAAGTTCCAGAGGGAGCCTGACTTCAAGTGCTCCCTGTCACTCGGGGAGCAAGGATATATGTCACTAAATTCTAACCAGAATGAAATGGGTTTAGAAAGTACTGAGGGAAAATCATAATAAAGTTCAGACACTACATCTTGGGTTCGTCTATGAATTTTAGGTTAAAACTAAATAAAACCTAATTTAAACAAAAGGCAAAGCTTAAACCTGAAATGCGATACCAAAAATGTTTATACTTTGTTTAGATTTTTTATAATATCTACTTATTAAACAACTATAATTCAAATGCATTAAGACAGAACATATTCTGTTATGGAGTCAAAGTCCATAACTAATGAAGTCTAGGGAATTATACCAGAGTGATGACTATATACTCAAAACAGGCTAAAACCAAATCCTTTGAACATCAATCTGCCAATAAAATTTCTAACGCAGGAGCTTGTTTTCTGGATTGAATAGTCTCTGTTGCCTCCTAGTGGAAGTCATATAGAATAACATTTTTGTAGTATAAATTTTTAGATTTATATAAAGTTATAAGGGAATTGAAAGCTTCATTTTCACAGCAAAGGGTTTCTTCAAACATTGTATTCGTGATTGTGCACAGGCTTTTAAATTTCTCTCTCTGCTCTACCGAGGAAAGGCATAATAAAGTTCTACTCTATGCATGCATGACACATTAAAATGCAAAAATTTTGATACAGACCAAAACATCTAGAGATGTGTAATAAAATAGCCACTTACCTAACAAGAAATTTCTTCTTCAATGTTTTAATAAAATCTAGTCACCTTTATACATCAAGAAAATTTCTATTCATTTTATACAAATATTTAAAAGGTTATTCTAACTTATGATAATTTTAAGACATATATAATATCATACAATTTTAATATGTGAATGATTCAGAGAAAATTACACTCTCTGGCCCAATGAGCAATGTAATCATTTCTGTGATTCAGACTGAGGCAGATGAGAGATCAAAGCTCTATGAATAACGAATAAAATGGGCAACTTTCTGTTGGAGAGATGACAAAGAGTATATACATTAAAATTTGATTCATTTTTCTCTACCACAAATCAATCAACAACATTTTGAAAAGAAATATTGCAGGGGAGAGGTAAACATTCTTGCTCATTTACTCCATGTTCCTAGGAGAGTTAACCTGAGTGTGGGTAGGGGACAGTCCCAGGCAAGCACTACCACAGGACAAAAGCCAGACACTGGAGAATGAAGAAAGCCGGGGGTGCAGAGGATGCAGGGATGAGTGTGTGTGTGTCACAGGAAAATCTTGAAACCAGAATAGAAATGCAAGGGTGGTTGGGATATGTATGCCAGGGGAGACTGAGCTTGGAGAAGGCGGGACAACTTAATCCAAGGGCCCTGACACCAAAGGCTAATTCTGAGCTGTCAACACAGCTCAAACACCAGAAACTATAATATACTGCTCTTGCCCCAAATATCAATACTTTTTAAATAAATTAAAAACTAATCTTTGCAAGTGTGAACTACTTACATGCAGTGTGCACCCTGGGAAGGCTGATGGTGGCGCTGTGCAAGAGAGAGTGGACATACAAATAACAAATGGTGTTTTGCCAATGCTAAGAACTGAAGTTGCCTTAAGATGAAGGTTTGGGGATCTAGTCTTGGAGCACAGTGGGCTTTGCTACTTAAAAGACTGACTACCTTCACTTTTTCTCGTACCTTACAGGATGAGCATTTCTTCATCTGATCCAGATCTAAAGTGAATAAAGATCTAAAGTGAATAGATGGTTATTATTAGAATAGGTATGGAAATAACTTGAAGTCAAATCAGAGTCAATCATTAACATGTGGTATCTGGATATGTACAAAGTGGAGCCAGCAGTGAGGAGGAATCAGTTGTAAGAGCTAGTGAAGTCAGTGTCCAGATGTACCAAGGTTGGATACAGTCTTACAGCAAGCTAGAGTTCTGAGGAACTGACCACACGGATAGTAAATACAAGTATTACTAACAGACGGAAACTGTCCCTCCTTCTGACTTGACAGATCACGAACAGAGAATGGATCTTCAAGACTAAATTCATAGTGGCCATGAAATGTAAGCACCTTCAAGATTTCTTGTCAGAGAAAATAGTTTAAACTGTAACTATATTTGTTTATATATACTACATGTAAACAAGAATGCTTGCTACTGAAGACACAACATATATGATATGCTGGCATGGCTCTCATAAAAGAAGATCCCTGACTGCAAGACATGAACATCAAATGGCTTCATTCCAATACAAATGAAGAAATGGGAAGAAGAAAGACAGAACAGATTCTTGCTTATAGCAGTACCAACGAATGTGCCTGTTGAGATGTGAGGAACTGCAAGAACGCACTTTGGGTATTGCTTCTTCACAGGAATAAAGTTCTGTCCATGCTTTAGCAAATAACCTCCAACCCTCCTGTTTGTGGGCAACCCTCATTAAACTCAATGTGTCAAATACACACAAATACATGAAAGTAGGAGGGGTACCTGTTGGCAAGAAGAAGGGGTTGGAGCAGAAGAATAGGGGTTAAGAGAGAGTAACATGGAGTGAACAAACTAAAATATATTCCATACATGTATGAAATGGGTGAAGTTAAGAAAAAGAACTCTTTTATAAAGAGACAATGGCTGCCGTGAGATCTGTACAAGCAGGCAGCTACATTAGTGTGTTAGTTGTTGAGGAGCATGGCACGCAGGCAGATCTAATGAAGCAGGTAAGACTAGGAGCAAATAGAAACACTGCATCCCAAGTCTCTACATGTCTACTCTACAATGGCCACCAGACAGCCCACTTACTCCACTGAGCATTTTGCTGGCTTTCATAGCATGATCTAAAAACAACAAATTTGGGAGATCTGAAACTGGGTCATGCATGGTTTGCACATCTTTCTTGTATTTCACCTACAAAAATAACACGGAATAAAACACCATACAGCATTAGAAAATGGGAAAACACTAACGTTTCCTCTTTCTTCCTTTCTTCCTTCCTTCCTTCCTTCCTTCCTTCCTTCTCTCTTTTGCTCATTCTTTTCTTTTTATTTTATTTTTATTACTTTCATTTTTTTTACAGTCCAGCCATTACCTACCTCCAGATCCCCCATCCCACATTTCCTTATGCTATTCCTACTTCCCTTGTCTCCAAGAGGATGGTCCCCTCAGGTCTCCCCACTCCCTGGGGCCTCAAGATTCTAAAGGGTTAGGTACATCTTCTCCCACTGAGGCCAAACCAGGCAATCCTCTGCTATATATGTGTCAGGGGCTTTAGACCATCTACTGTATGCTGCCTGGGAGGTGGCTCAGTGTCTAAGAGATCTCAGGGGTCTGGGCTAGTTGAGACTATTGGCCTTCTTATGGGGTCACCCTCCTGCTCAGCTTCTTCCATCCTTTCCCTAATTCAACCATAGAGGTCCCTTATGGCTGGGTCCATTGGTTAGGTATAAGTATCTTTGTCTGACTCAGTGAGCTCCTTGTTGGGCAACTGCCTTTTCAGATAGCAGTTATGCTAGACTCCTGTCTACAGGCACACCATAGCATCAGTAACAGTGTCAGGCCTTGCTGTCTCCCCTTGAGATAGATCCCAAGTTGGGCTGGTCATTGGACCGCCTTTTCCTCAGTCTCTTCTCCATTTTTGTTCCTGCAGCTCTTTTAGACAGGAACAGTTCTGGGTCAGAATTTTTGACTGTGGGATGGCAACCACATCCCTCCATTTGATGCCCTGTCTTTCTACTCAAGGTGGACTCTACAAGTTTCCTCCCCCTACTGTTGGGCATTTCATCTAAGGTTCCTCCCTTTGATTTCTTAAAGCTTCTCACCTCCCCAGTCTCTGGTAATTTCTAGAGGGTCCCCCTGGACCTCCTACCCTCAGAGGTTGCATATTTCCATTCATTCTACTAGCCCTCTGGGCTTCTCTCCTGTCCCCCCTCCCCAATATCTGATCATTTTCTCCTCCCCCTTCCATCTCCCACCCAGGTCCCTCCCTTCCTCTGCCTCCTGTGATTATTTTCTTCTCCCTCCCAAGTGGGATTGAAGCATCCTCTCTTGGGCCCTTCTACTTGTTAACCTTCTTGAGTTCTGTGGATTGTATCCTAGGTATTCTGTACTTTTTTTTTTTTTTTTTTTTTTTTTTTTTTTTTTTTTTTTTTTTGCTAATATCCACTTATCACCGAGTACATACCCTGCATGTCCTTTTGTGTCTGAATTACCATACTCAGAATGATATTTTCTAGTTCCATCCATTTGCCTGTAAAACTCAAGGTGTCCTTGTTCTTAATAGCTGAATAGTACTCCATTGTGTGAATGAACCACATTTTCTGTATCAATTCTTCTGTTGTGGGACATCTGGGTTGTTTCTGGCTTCTGTCTATTACAAATAAGGCTGCTATGAACATTGTGGAGATGTGTCCCTGTGGCATAGTAGGGCATTTTGGGGTGTATATGCCCAAGAGTGGTACAGCTGGATCTTCAGGTAGATCTCTTTCCAATTTTCTGAGGAACCTCCAGATTGATTTCCAGAGTGGTTGTACCAGTTTGCAATCCCACCAGCAATGGAGGAGTGTTCCTCTTTCTCCACATCCTCACATTATCACCTAAGGTTTTGATCTTAGCCATTCTAATTGGTATGAGGTGGAATCTCAGGGTAGTTTTGATTTGCATTTCCCTGATGACTAAGAACTTTGAACATTTTCTTTTTTTTTTTTTATTTATATTTCAAATGTTTTTTCCTTTCTAGATCTCCACTTCTGAACCCCCTATCCCATTCCCCCTGCCTCTATGAAGCTGTTTCCCTACCCACCCACTCATTCCTGTCTTCCTTCCCTGACATTCCCCTACACTGGGGCATCAAACACCCTCAGGCCCAAGAGCCACTCCTCCCACAGAGGTCCAACAAGGCCAACCTCTGCTGCATATGCGGCCAGAGCCACGGGTCACTCCATATGAACTCTTTGGTTGGTGGTCTAGTCCCTGGGAGCTCTGGGGTGGGGGTGGAGGTCTGGCCTGTTGACACTATTGCTCCCTCCATGGGGCTGCAAATCCCCTCAGCTCCTTCAGTCCCACCTTCAACTCCCCTATCAAGGACCCCTCGCTCAGTCCAACGATTGGCTGAAAGCATACCCCTCTGTATTTGTTAGGCTCTGGCAGAGCCTCTCAGGAGATAGCCATATCACACTTCTATCAACAAGCACTTGTTGGCATCCACAATAGCTTCCTGGTTTGGTGTTTGTATATGGGATGGATCCCCAGGTGAGACTTTCTCTGGATGGCCTTTCCTTCAGTCTCTGTTCCACACTTTGTCTCCATATTTCTTCCTGTGAGTATTTTGTTCCCGCTTCTAAGAAACACTTAAGCATCCACACTTTGGTCTTCTTTCTTCTTGGACTTCATATAGTCTGTGAATTGAATCTTCGGTATTCCGATGTTTTGAGCTAATATCCACTTATCTGTGAGTGCATACCATGTGTGTTCTTTTGTGATTGGGTTACCTCATTCAGGATGATAATCTCCATTTCCCATCCATTCCCAAGATCCATCCATTTCCCTAAGAATTTCATAAATTCATTTTTTAAATAGCTGAGTAGTATTCCACTGTGTAAATGTACCACATTTTCTGTATCCATTCCTCTATTGAGGGACATCTAGGTTGTTTTCAGCTTCTGGCTATTATAAATATGGCTGCTATGAACATAGTGGAGCATGTGTCCTTATTACATGTCAGAGCATCTTCTGGGTATAGCTGAGTCCTCAGTTAGTAAGTACTATGTCCAATTTTCTGAGGAACCACAAGACTGATTTCCAGAGTGGTTGTACCAGCTTGCAATCTCACCAGCAATGGAAGAGTGTTCCTCTTTCTTCACATCCTCACCAGCATCTGCTGTTACCTGAGTTTTTGATCTTAGCCATTCTGACTGGTGTGAGGTGGAATCTTAGGGTTATTTTGATTTGCATTTCCCTCATGACTACAGATGTTGATGATTTATTTAAGTATTTCTCAGCCCTTCGAGTTTCCTCAGTTGAGAATTCTCTGTTTAGCTCTATTCCCCATTTTTTAATAGGGTTATTTGGTTTTCTGGAGTCTAACTTCTTGACTTCTTTGTATATATTGGATATTAGCCCTCTATTGGATGTAGGATTGGTAAAGATCTTTCCCCAACCTGGTGGTTGCTGTTTTGTCCTATTGACAGTGTCCTTTGCCTTACAGAAGCTTTACAATTTTATGAGGTCCCATTTGTCTATTGTTGGTCTTAGAGCCTAAGCCACTGGTGTTCTGTTCAGGAAATTTTCCCCTGTGCCCATGTGCTTGAGGCTCTTTCCCACTTTCTCTTCTATTAATTAGATTCACTGTGTCTGGTTTATGTGGAGGTCTTTAAGTGCTGCTTGGTCATTCCAGATACCTCTGTTATGAGTTCTCGGTTTAGTTCTATACCCCATTTTTTGATTGGGTTGTTTGTTTTTTTGGACGTTAGCTTCTTGAGTTCTTTATATATTTTGGTTTGTTAGCCCTCAATCAGGTGTGGGGTTGGTGAAAATTTTTCCCAATCTGTAGGTTGCTGATTTTTCCAATAGAGTGTGTCTTTTATCTTAGAGAAGCTTTTTAGTTTCATGAAAGTTCCATTCATCAATTGTTGATCTTAGAGCCTGGGCCATTGGAGTTCTGTGTAGGAAATTTCCCTCCATGCCAATGAATTCAAGATTCTTTCCCACTTTCTCTTCTGTTATATTAAGTGTATCTGTTTTGTGTTGAGGTCTTTGATCCACTTGGACTTGAGCTTTGTACAAGATGACAAATATGGATCTACTTTCATTTATCTACATATCAGTTAGACCAGCACCATTTATTGAAGATGCTTTCTTTTCCATTGTTTATTTTTGTCTTCTTTGTCAATTATCAAGTGTCCATAAGTTTGTGGGTTTGTTTCTGGTGTTCAGTTTTATTCCATTGATAGACCTGTCTGTCTCTGCACCAATTTTTCACTATTGCTCTGTAGTACAGCTTGAGGTCAGGGATGATGATTTCCCCAGAAGTTCTTTTATTGTGAAGAATTGTTTTTGCTATCCTGAGTTCTTTGTTTTTTCAGATGAATTTGAGAATTGCTCTTTCTATGTCTGTGAAGAATTGTGATGGAGTTTTGATGGGGGTTGCATTGAATCTGTAGATTGCTTTTGGTAAGATGGACATTTTCACTATGGTAATCCTAACAATCCATGATCTTGGGAGATCTTTCCATCTTCTGAGGTCTTCTTCAATTTCTTTCTTCAGAAACTTGAAATTCTTGTCATACAGATCTTTCACTTGTTTGGTTAGAGTTACCCCCAAAATATTTGATGTTATTTGTGACTATTGTAAAGGGTGTTGTTTCCCTATTTTTTTTCTCAGCCCGTTTATTATTTGTATAAAGGAAGGCTACTGATTTGTTTGAGTTAATTTTATATCCAGCCACTTTGCTGAAGTTGTTTACCAGATGTAGAAGTTCTCTGGTAGAATGTTTTGGGTCGCTTATGTATACTATCACATCAACCACAAATAGTAATAGCGTGACTTCTTCCTTTCCAATTTGATCCCCTTGATCTCCTTTTATTATCTTATTGCTCTAGCTAGAATTTTGAGTACTATATTGAATAGATACGGAAGAGTGGGCATCCTTGTCTTGTCCCTGATTTTAGTGGGATTGCTTCAAGTTTCTCTCCATTTAATTTGATACTGGCTGCTGGTTTGCTGTATATTAATTTTATTATGTTTAAGTATGGGCCTTGAATTTCTGATTTGTCCAATACGTTTAACATGAAGAGGTGTTGTATTTTGTCAAATGTTTTTTCAGCATCTAATGAGATGGTCATGTGACTTTTTTCCTTTGGGTTTGTTTATATGGTGGTTTACATTAATGGATTCGCTCATTCTTTTTTCTCCCCCAACACAAGGTCCTGATTAGTGTGGTAGTGACAGGATTTACAAGTAGCCACTAGATGGTGCTGAATCACTACTGAATGAGACAAATGGTTACTTATGGTCTTGAAAACATTTAAATTTCTTTTACTGTTTATATATTCCAAAACGGTGGTGTTAACACACTTTCAGTAATTATAGTAGAAACTCTACTTTTAGAGAGCAAGAAGCCTTGCTTCATTCTTTATGTGTTGCTATAGAATTATTTCAGTTCTACTTTGCTGTAATTTAAGCTTTAGCAGCTTTGCATTCTATAGCTATGTGAATTTTTTTTTTTAACCAACTTCTTTGGAATTTAATACCAGTAGCAAGAACAAAATGTTAGTATCAAGTTCGTTAAACACTATCTGTATGTCCAAAACTTTAAAAAAACATTTAATATATGTGAAGCACCCTAATTGTTTAAATTTACTCCCATTTGACAGATGAGGAAACTGAGGTACAGAAAAATTGAAGGCATAACAGTAAGTGGCTGGACATGATCACAGGCAGTCTGATCCTCACTCAGCCTTGAGCATTTAAGGCTCAATTCTAGATTCCTTTAAGATTAATTCATCTCTACCCACTTTGTGTCTGCACACATTCAAAAATTATGTCAAGAAAAGAAAGATTCTGATATTCCCAGAAGTTTTGAAAAACAAACGTGCTCCCTTTATCTTCCAGACACAAACCAAGAGTTGTTATTGAGCCTAAATACCTTCTACACATTAATGAAGGAAAAGTGAAGCCAGTGCCACCCACAGAGATTAAGAGGCTGAGCGGAAGAACCTTCCCATGATACTCAGCTCTTCTGACTAGAAAGCATGTGGACACATAGTGAGTGATCCCAACACAACTGTTTGACATTGGGTTTTGGACAATACCTCCTCCTAGCAAAAAATTCTGAACTTTATTTCTTACCCAATAGATCCTTCTTAATTTTAAAAACATTAAAACAAATCTACAAAGATAGCTTAGCTTAATAAAAATGAAAGAAGTTTTAAACCTTTAGCAGTAAAATTCATGACAATTTCTGTTTGATCAACCCCTATGTATCAGGTAGTACTTTATAATAAACCCAATTTTGTGGGCATAATTATGAGTTAATTGTTGTCCTACCTACTAATTTGTAATAATATACATTTCTTTCCTGAAAAACTCTATAATCTATTTCTACTCTTGATCAGACACAATAATTTTATTCATACCACTGTTCCTACTTATTAACTAATTAGTAATCAGTAACCATTAATAGCAAATTATAATAATATACTTTTCTAGAAAAAAAAAAAGCTTCATGAAAATATGCTCCAGTGTTTTCAACTACAAATTACTTGGAAATTACATGACCTTGATTAAATATCAGTAATTACAACACAGTTAGTTCTAGGAAAACAAGACTCTAAAGATATTGAAAGTAATTTCTGAAGATTATAACTTACGTCGCTGGCCAGGACAGTAGCGAGCTGCTGTTGCCTAAAAGACGCACTTCCCAGAGGGTTGTAATGGTGGCTTTTTCCCTTCATTTCATTATCAAATTTTTCTTTATATTTAACCTATCATAAAGAAAAAGGACAAACGAAATGAAATTACATATTTTGGTGGAAAAGTAACAAATTAGGGTTTTTTAAGAGATCAAATAAAAGCTACCTTTCAAATGAATCATAGCAGAATTTAAATTCCTGATATTCACCCTTCCATAAAGCTTAATGAGGCACTTAGAAAATTTTAATATGCTGCTTGAATATTGGCCATGAATGTCATTAGGCATGAGCTCAAATTCTCCACCCATGAAAATTATGCATTTATAATATAAAATATTTACAGGTCAGTTTCTATTTCTATACCCCTGTAGCCCAGGATCAGTTCGAACTGAGAGCACACATTTCTTAAGGTCTGACTCACTTACAAAATCTGTCCTTGGAACCAGAAATTGAAAGGATTTTCCTGGGGGAATTATCCCAAATACAGATATCCACATTTAATTTGTTCAAATATCCATATCTTAATTACTCAAAATCTAATTTTGAGAAAATATATTTTCTACAATGCTCTACATCTGCTTCCTGGCATTTTTAGGGTTTTTTGTTTTGGTTTGGTTTTGGTTTTGATTTTTTTTTTTTTTTTTTTTTTTTTTTTTTTTGTCTTGCTTTAACTCCTCAATTTATCCAAGACAAGTATGTCTACTATTCAGTCTAAATCTATTCTTTCTTTAGTTATAAGAAAAAAATCAAAGGACTATCAACTTAGAGTTATTCCTTCATGGTTAAAAAACAATAGAGATGCATGTTGTAGACTGGAATGTAGACAAATTCTCTCCTCAAGCAGATAAATGATTAACATCCCAGGTACTCGCTTCTCACATGCCATGGCGATGCTGCCAGAAATGCATGTACATTTCAAAAGCAAAAAGAAATTGTTTTGGTCTTTTATGTTACCTCTACAATCTCACAGTATTTTACAATATCATAAAAAAATCTTTATTTTATTATAATAAATATTCTCATAAAGCACATTTATCCGCATGCCTTAAGGCTCTGCCCTGTCGAGGTCCTTATTAAATAGAATTTGAAAATGGCCCTTTTCATGGCCCTGCTTGGGGTGATGGTCTACTTCAGGAGTGCTTGCCAGGTGTCCTGAGAGAGAGCAGGTGAAGCTTTGGTGGGACAACAGCACAGAAGAACTATCTTCTATGTGTTCTACTTGAAAATAATTTTCTGATATTCATGCTGCCAGACACATTTATTTTAAATAATTGATAAAGAATTTCTAACATGAAAAGATATTTTCAATTCTTACTTTGCATCCTGAAATCAGAGATGAGAGAATAAATAGGAAATGTTTAGATTTCCTTCACTACTTCCATTGGCCTCACTTAAGGATCCTTTTTATCCAGCCATGTTCACACATTCATGTTCACGTCCACGTCCACGTCCACTTTCCCCCGTCCAAGCCGATCCTCCCTCCTTCTGTTCAGTCGCTTTACAGGGACTTCTCTTAGGCAGTAGCTGTGAAACTCTAACCAGCTGGCAGGCTGTACCGTGCTGACTGGCACCAAGTTTCAATCATTTAACCCTATCCTCTAACTTCAGCCAACATGTGTCTCAGTTACATGAAAAAGAAAGTAGGTTCTTCAACTTTTGCCCCCAGAGAGCCTGTCTGAGTTCCCTCTGTTATTAAGGTGAACTGCACCAGCAACCAAAGCAGCAAAGGAGAGAGAGAATGTATTTTGGCTCACAGTTTCAAGTTACAGTCCACAGAGGCAGCACTAAAAACAGCTACTCGGGTATCATCCAAGGTATATCAGTAGAGAGCAAGGGATAAAGCTTGCAGCCTAGTTTGCTTTCTCCATTTTATACAGTCCTAGAACCTCTACTCAGAGAATGGTCTTAAGCCACAATCATGATGGGTCACTCCAACATCAAGTAACATAACCAACAAGTCTCCCACAGGCATGCCCAGAGACTCATCTCATGGGTGATTCTAGACTCTGTCAAGTTGAGAATTAACCATAACCAACACAGCCTACTTCCTAATATGTGTGTAGACTAGGAGCTGCCAGCACAATTGCACCAGATGCAAAGACAATGTGTAGGTTGGCGTGAGAACTAAAGCTAGTAGTTTATCCGTTACCAAGCCTGGCACTTTATCTTCTAAGAAAATGCATATTTCTGAGGAATAATTATCAATCTCCTGCCCAGATAATTATATTGAATTTAATAATAAGAAAAATGCTGTAAGCTTGTTTTTCTTCTAAACTTTGGTTGTCTAAGTGATGTGATCTAAAAAGATGTGCAAGAAACTAAACATAAGTTTCCATTGATAATTAACTTACACAAAATAACTGCATTATACAAAAATACATTAACCAAACACTGACATACAACTGGATCTTGCCTCATGCCTTCTCCAAGATTTGCACATACATGAATAAAGAGAATCAAATATGGCTGATAGGGTCAAATCTCTCACCTTCCAACTGTCTTCCTCAGTGACGGAACAGACATGTTCAACATTCTGCTCCATTTTCAATCCACGGTTCACAACCCAACTGTCTACTTCCCTATTCACACCCACATCTCCCAAGAGACCCCTGCAAAGCCTTGGATGTCGTTGCTTACTCAAGCATGGAACAAAGCATTTACCTGCCAGTTATAAGATCATCGGAGAAAGGGAGAGAGGAGTGTTAATGTTGAGATAAAATGTGACTCCTTATACCTAGATCCATTGTTTTAGAAATAAATGAAGTTCTATAAGTAAGTCATGAAGTTACTTCATTTACATTACAAATGGCACACAGAGTTCTGACACCCATCACTTTCTAATAAATATATAAAACATTTATAAAAAACCAAATTCCTAACTATTTTCTAAAGAATTTTGACCACAACTAGACTTTAGGGAGCCCCCACTGTGTCTGTTCAGCTATGAAGACAGAATTCAAACTAATTTTCTAAGTGCCTCTAGACAGAGCAATGCAACCAGGATGTGAGACACATGAGTTTTCTGCACTCAGTGCCTGGCTCCCCCACAGTAACACCTATGCTTAGGTTCCCTGAAGTCAGCAAGGAGAGAAAATCATGCCTTCAGCATAGCTGTAAAAACAAATGTTAGGAAAAAATGGAAAGTTTGAGGAATGGGCCTTAATTATCACTGAAAACAACATACCAAGTATCTAAAAATATCCATTCTTTCCAATCTTTGCTAAAGCTGAACTACAGGTGAGCAAGGAAAAGAAAGGGTTTATACAGAACTCATCACAGAAACAATCAGAATTGAAGTTGAATTTCACATAGAATGTAACCTGTGTCCTTCTCTCCTCTTTTCTCCTTCCCTCCTTCTCTCCCTTCCTACCTTCTTCCCTACCTTCCTACTTTCTTTCCTCACTTCCTTCTTACATTTTGCTTTCCTTTTTATTTGGGT
This sequence comes from Mastomys coucha, assembly GCF_008632895.1. Lineage (NCBI taxonomy): Eukaryota > Metazoa > Chordata > Mammalia > Rodentia > Muridae > Mastomys > Mastomys coucha. Next base: position 5,206,186 of record NW_022196897.1, read on the forward strand.
CTGGGGACTAAACCCAGAGACCTACATGCCCTTATTTTCTTTACAAAATAATATCATCCTGTTTTTGTATCAAATGTTAAGAATCCAAAAAGTTTTAAAACATTCACACATTTATCAACAGCCTAACTTAATTTTATTTATTTTATGTTCCTATAAGCCCTGGGCTGTGGGATTTGCCATAGGGTAAGTCACACAAGTCAATTTTTAAAACACACACACACACACACACACACACACACACAAACCCCACACCATGAATTATACAGAAATGAACAGAGAGATCCATTCACATTGGCAACTTGGGATATGACATTTAAGCTTGTGCTTGGCAGTGTCAGAAGATTGGCAGAGTGTATGCTTGCCAGGAAGGGAGAATGGGAGCGTCTCCAAGCCAATTAATACCTTCTTTAGTTCAAGGACACTAGTTATTACTAAATTTTTACAGCAATCCATATTGGATCGCTTAAGTTTTAAACTCATTCTAATCATATCACAAATATGATTTCATAATAAATACTCATTATTACACTATAGTGTTAATCTGTTAATATGTTATAAAACTAGACCAAGAATTTAATCCTGTCATCTTGCAGACAAATTTCAAATATTAAATTGAGGTGATAATAATAACATAGTAACAAATTATCCTCATTCAGAACTTTTAAGTTAATGGTTTTGACAGTCCATTTACATTTGAGATGGACATAAATTAGTATCCCTGTTTTGGCAGATGAAATTTTACTTTATTAATTTTTTAAACAACTATAACATGATAATATGTATCTTCCCAATTTTAAAAGAGAGAGTTGGGGCAGCAGAGATGGTTCCGTTTAGGAGCAAGTGCTGCTCTTGCCAAGGACTACAGTTGGTTCCCAGCAACTATGTTAGATGACTTACCAGCACCTCCAACTCTACTTACAGGTCTGGCCTCCTCTAGCACCTTCACTCCCATGCACTCATGCGCATGCACACATGCACATGTACACATACACATGCATGGTCATGCACACACATGTGCATAGATGTACATATAGATCTTTAAAAATTTAAAATGGAAAGCTTATATCTATAAGGTCCAAACAATTGTTCAATTTAGTATAAGAATAGCTTGGCTCATGTTTCTGTTGTCTGGCCTGAGTAAAATCCCATGGAGCTCAGTGTACAGGCAAAATGTCTCTCCCACTCACAGTCTGCAGTGGGGCACTCCCTCCCACACATGCCTGGCCACTACACAGCGACACCCTGCCTTTGCCTTCATACACCTACATCACCTCTTTACACAGCGACACCCTGCCTTTGCCTTCACACACCTACATCACCTCTTTTCCCTGCTTACTGAATTCCTGAACCATTTCCAGCCAATGTTTGTCTGTGCCTTTGCTATTGGCTTAGAGGCCAGGAGGTGTATGACCATCAAAGTTACTGGTGACAATAAGAAACTACACTCTGGCCTTGGCTTCAGGTTGATGCACTTGAGAACACACATTAAACAGGCCATTCTAGGATTCCTATTCACTCTTATGCCCACCTTTCCTCTTTCGGAAATGTATAGACTATAAGATCAATGGAAAAGTAAAGCTGGTGGGTACAGAAAACTTGCAGACTGCAGCCTGTTTAAGTATCTGATCCCTCAGTATCTACATAATTTGAGATTGAAAAGAACATAATTCCAAAAGCCTAAAAAGGGATCAGATGGTAGGACTCTTGTGGACTGAATTTGAAATTCAAAAATAAATACTCAGATTGAAGTTTCCTTCTGAGGACTCACAGGGAGGATTTCATGGAGTGAAGTTGAGACTGGAGTCTAAGAGTGAGCATTCTTGCCCTCACTCTGGCCTGTATGTGAATTCATCTAAAAGAAAAGTAAACGAGAAAATGCTCCAAGTGTCTATTCAAAAGGATTCTTATGGAATCATGTGATCTGTGGGCCAGGTAAGTCCAGTGTCAGTGTCAGCAGTGCACTCGTGACAACCCTAACTAGCAGTCACATCTGCTGTCAAATCAACCTTACAGAAATAGAGAAGCAAAACACCATGCCTAAGGTCACTTAGCAAACAACAACAGAGCCAGCAGTGTAGCCCAGGAATCCACAGTCACTGAAAGGGACCACACTGCCTCTGTACAATCTATTCTGTGGCTGATGGGAAATTGCCATGCACTGTAAAGAATGGGAGCATAACAGGTCAGGGAGGAAGCTGGTGAAACAGCTCGGTAGGGTAGGTGTGTTGGCTGCCAAGCTAAAATGGCCCGAGTTTGATCCACGGGACTCACATTACAGAATTTGTTCTCTAACGTCTGCATGTGCTCCATGGCACCCACCCATGTACACGCAAAACCCAAAGCAAGTCCAAGCTCTCTTGCTTTCTTAACAGGCATTATTAGGGATGCCCAGGGCTGCAATCATTATCTTAGGCCCCTCCTAAGAGGACTGTCCAAGCCTATTCTCAGTCTCGTAGGCCTTAGAAGCCCTCCACGACACAGAGTTGTTTTCTAAGTGAAAGTGCCTGGCAAACCATAAAACACTTAGCACAGTCACAGTTGTATCCCTGAACCTCTCCTACACATCCCTTCTCTCTGCCTCCCTCTTCCACTATAGCTCTGGAGACGTCTGACAGGTAGATCGTTTCCCCGTGTGAGTCCTGCAGCCACTCCCTGCTGGCCCATGGGACTTTCATCTCTGACAGGCCAATCTTTCCTGCAGTGCTGACATCTTAATCTGCCAAGAATAATGTCTGCATAAGCCATCCCACATCAAATTTCTCTGTGATGACTTATTTCTCACCTGTAAGTAGAAGTTTAATGGAGTGCCCACAGCTGAAATGGTGATAATTTGTTCTTTTTTAAAACACATACACACACACACACACACACACACACACACCCTGTAGTAACATATGGGAATACTTTCTCTTTTTACCACTTTGATGATAGAGTATATCATTTCTGTAACAGCTGGGTTGGGAGTCATTTTTCAACAACTAAGGAGTTTAGCTTACAGGATGGAGAGTTGGGTGTATGGTAATGGTGGTGATACATTATGAATTCATTCAATGCTATTGAACTTCAACTCATTAAGACAGCAAATCGAATGGTTGTTGTTAAAAACACCATGATCAAAAGTAACTCAGGAAGGAAAGGGTTTATTATCGCTAATGGCTCCTGGGTAACAGTCCATCCCTGAGGGAGATGAGAGCATGAACTGAAGTAGACAACGAGGAAGGATGAAGAGATGCTATGCTTCTTCCAGAATGCTTCACTGCCTTTTCTATACAGACCAGACCCAGCTGCCCAGGGACAATGCCACCCAGAGGACTGGGCTCCCCTACGTCAGACAGCAATCAGGAAGATACCCCCACGGACATGCTCACTGGCCAATCGGATAGAGGCATGACCTCAGTTAAGAGTCCCTCTTTCCGGGTATATCTGGATTTGTGCCAAGCTGCAAAAGTATATTAGTTATATAAAATGAAGATACTATTTTCATTCTACTCCCTAAATAATGTCATATAGTCAAAATTAATACCAGCTGAGCTTTTGTTCTTAAAAATCCTCCTAAATTCCTTTTTATGGCCATAACTGATACCCCATGGATCAGAGTCCCCACTCCTGTCCTCAGTCACCTTCCTGCCTTTATTTGGGGCTTTCTTCTTGAGCAGACTTCTTTCCTGTTAAACAAGCCCAACTCAAAACTACCTCCTACACAAAACCTTTCTAACGGCATGTCCTTCTCCCCCACACGAACAAGAGACAAAATGCTGATGGATATGAATGACATTTCGCTTAAATTCTGTTGACATTTCTTTTTTCTACTAATAAATTTTAACATCTTCTCACAAGGCTACTGGCCATTTATCTATCTTTCCTCTCTGCAGAATTGTATGCCCCTCATTTCTCACTTTTTCTGCTTTGCTGTTAGTCATTTTTGATTCCACCTTAAAGAACACATGAGGATGCTGGAGAGATATCTCAGCAGTGAAGAGCAGTTGTTGCTCTTTCAGGGGACCAAGGTTTGACTCCGCATACCTACATGGTAGATCACAGCCACCTATGACTCCAGACACATGTTATCTACTATCATCCTGTGACTTACATGGGCTTCTTTACACACAGGTGCACACTCAAGCACACACATACACATACTCAGTAAAAATGACATTTAAAAAAGATCTCATGACAAAAATTATTATTTTTATATATACTATATATCATATTTTTCAAATATTTTGAAATAAATGTTCCTATTTTTACTATCCAAAAAGCTATTTTCAGTTTTTCTCTGTATAAATTGCAAAATTGTTTGATTTATTCAGTTATTTAATTTGTTCCTCTTTTTTTTTTTTTTTTT
>NW_022196897.1:5210665-5248498 GCF_008632895.1 Mastomys coucha
ACTCAGAAATCCACCTGTCTCTGCCTCCCAAGTGCTGGGATTAAAGGCGTGGGCCACCACTGCCCGGCTTTGTTCCTCATTTTTTAAAAGAAAGGCTTTGGATTTGAAATGGAATTAAATAGAGCCTTTAAAATTAATTTTGGAAGAAATAGCATTATGGTGAGCTTGAATACCAAGAATCTCAAACCAAGAGCCCCAGTGTGTCTTTTTAGACTTAGGATTTATCTTATATTCTTCAGTCATATTTTAGACTTTTATCTATTTATATTGCTCCATTTTGAAGTATAATACAAGAAATGGATTATTTTCCAAAATCAAAAACTATAAATGTATTTTTGAAAACATCAGTTTGCTGTTATCATTGTTGACTCTAACACCTTTATCCCTGAGTAAACTTCCACGTTTACTTACCTACTTACCTGAGCATTTTGAGGCAAGATCTCAGTATGTAGCCCAGTCTGGCTTTCGATTCACACGCCTCCTGCCTCAGCCTCTCGAGTGTTGAAATGACAAGCATAGGTCATGAAGTGCAGCAGTGATGTTAATGTTTGTGTAACCATCGTGTCTTACTATCCATTAGTACCTCTAGACCTCTGGTCTTGTTAAAATACAAACCTCGTGGGCCACATAGTGACTCCTGAATTTTCTCTTTAATATTTAATTGTTTTGTTCACATCTGCTGGTTTTCACGGTGGTGTTGGTTTATTTGGTTTGGGCTTAGCTTAGAGAATGGGGTCTCCTTCTGTAGTACAAGCCGACCCTGAAACCTTCTGGCTCAGCCTCATGAGTGCTGGACCTACAGGTATGTAGCATCACAGTTGGCTTGCACTCATATTGTTAATCTACCTGAGGTTCACTTTTGTATAGGGGCTAAGAAGTAGACATAGTTTTTTCTCTTACCACAAAAGGTAGCCAGTGACATTAGCACAATTTATTAACTGTCCCATCTTCCCATTTTCCCCCCACTAACTTGAATCAACGCTTTTGCCATATGTTAAATTCTTAGACATACTAGAATCTATTTCAGGCATCCTATTCTATCCTATTGAGTATTTTAGCTCTCAATATAAACTGACTTATTCAAATGGTTTTCTAGTATTCCCCTGTCACTGATCTGTAGCCTCATGCTATTAAAGATTCTTTCAGGTAACTCCTGTCCACAGAAACTTTGAAATTATCTCAGCCAAATTCTTAAAAGTCTTTTGGATTCTCACTAAAATTGGACAGCATTTATATGATAATTCTGGGAAAATTGAAATTTTAACCTGCTAAACTCTCAAGCCATTTACCTTCCAGGTTTGTAGACTCTTCAGGTCTTATATTTTGAAATCAGATTTCAAGGATTTATGCACTTTATCTTGCCTGTTACATTGTCTAATTAAGAAAAAAGGTTTTTAAATTGAGACAATATTTTATTACTAAGTTCAAATTGTATGTGTGTTTATTTTGTGTATATAGGCATAAAATTATAACATTTGGTATTGTCTTTTGCTGATCTCTGGAAATACAACATGTCCAAACTCATTGAAACAGGTTCAGCTGTGAGCCTGGAGGGAAGTCTGCACTTTGATCTAAGAATTGAACTTTTTTTTCAGCTGAAATTTGCAATTATTGGAACACTAACTGAAGTAGCTTCAGAAATATTACCTCAGTTTTTTCTTGCAATTAAAGATAATATCTAAGATGAAATAAAAGCTATGACTAAAGCCATTGAAGGATTATCATGCTCAAGTCTTACCTGACTAGAAAGTTTAGAAGCTTCCACGGCATGTTCAAAATCTGGTCTTCCAATTACAGAGGGTTCTTTATTCACGAAGCCCTGGCCTTTCTTGTACTCTGCCTAAAGTGAATAATGTGAAAATTTTAATATTCCTACTTTACATTATATTAACATTAATCAAAATACAATATAACAGTCCCTTAGCCCATTAAAATTACTTTACACTAAATACCAAATGCTAAAATAGTGACTGCTGCCAGGCAGTGGTGGCGCACGCCTTTAATCCCAGCACTTGGGAGGCAGACGCAGGTGGATTTCTGAGTTTGAGGCCAGTCTGGTCTACAGAGTGAGTTCCAGGACAGCCAGGGCTACACAGAGAAACCCTGTCTTGAAAAAATACTAAAATAAAAATAAAATAAAATAGTGACTGCTAAAGCAGAGATTCATTCTTAGTAGTAAAATATTTTTTTTTATTTTAACCTAAATAGCCAGTCTTAATCATCTTTACATTTATCTCTAAAGATTCTAAGAGCTTTTCTGGAAAGTTAAGACTCTACACTCTTATACAGATAACATTTATCATTTTGTCCATGAAAACAGGCACTTGGTTACCAAGCAGTTGAATTAGTTTCTTTATTGATTTTTAAGGGGCATGGACTTATGTTATTCCAACAGTTCACTTTAACCAAGACATTTGACATGCTCAAGCAAAATGGCACTAACTTGGAAAAGTCTCACAGAGAGCACAAGTCACAGACATGGCATGCAGGCAATGTGGAGAAGTGAAGTGAAGTGCTGGGGGAAAGGAATGATCGGCAAGTCACCAGCAACAGACGGGAAGAGGCCAAGTGGAGCTCCGCTCCCGGATGGGAGTGAGCTGTGAGATTAATCAGGATCAGAGGACTGACAAGTCTGGTTTCCAAGCTGAGACATCTGAATGCAATCATATACCCAACAGTGTGTGTTCCTCTAAAAATACATTAATACTAGGCATAGTCGGCCTGAACATGGGCAATTCATGCACATCCCCAATAATTTGCATATTCAAATACATAACTCAGGACAAAAGTGAGATGTCATTAATTCAAATGAATTGATTATGTTAATTGAATTAGTCTTCCATCTATGAATGCTGTGCTCACTCTCCCTCCAAAATAAAGAGAAATCAGATTTGCACAAGATTAAGAGAAAGAGATTACATTGCTTATGATCTTAGAGATCTGAGTTGCCTTCTTGATGTCTGGTCTGTCCAGCTCCGCTGTATAAGTGTGGGTGCCTTGGGCATCTTTTCTGTAAGAAATCTGTTGAAAGAGACAGTTTCAACTGGGAAAAGTGTAACTTAGTCATTTCATTTAGTTACCTTCACTTCTATAGAATCATTTGCCCTTGCCATGCTCGCTTTGAGAACACACTGAACTTAAGTTACCTTCTTCATATCTTTTGTGCAGATCACTCATCTCCTCTGATATATTAGCTCCCTTTATATTATCCCATGCCCATCAATGTGTCTAAAATAGATATATACTCTTGAATAGAAGAACAGAATTAGGGCACAATCAATCTGAAGGGATTTTTCTGTATAATCCTGAGTAATTTTTGTGCTTATCCTCTCAGCCAATATCCATCCATCCATCTATCCATCCATCCATCCATCCATCCATCCATCCATCCATCCATCCATCCAGAGAATGCAGGACAATTCCTGACACACAAATGCATAGTATTGGTCCTCTGGGAATGACAGATGGTGAAGCTAGGCAACCCCATTCTCTGCCCTGGCTGCCACACCTTCCTCTTCCTTCCCAGCTGAATGCTTCAGATGTCCCTGCCTAGGGGGCACTTATCTCCTAATAGATTAAGTCATTACTAATGGTCTAATTCTATAAAAGAAGAATTGTATTAAGGAATCTTGTCCTTCTGAATGTATACTAGGCATAAATCAGTCTCAGGGTGAGAAGTAGAAATTTAAAGAGAAAACCAGACAAGTGCTAACAAGTGTGAAGTACTTTAGATCATTCAGCTTCTTTCCAATACCTGGACTGACAAATGGGTGCGAAGATCAGAACAGAACTAATACAGTGCCTGATGGACACCATCTCCTCGTCCCTCTGCTTCTCTGTGTCGTGAAAAGTGTCTTAAGTTACAGTCCTAGCTGTCTACAGTTCTTGTCTATTAGAATATATTCTGCTACAGTTACAATGTAAAGTATATGGTGATTTTTAAATCTATCTTTATTTTTTTCAGAACACAGAAGGATAGAATACAGACATATGAACCACAAGACCCCTGCACAAAGGACAGGACATATTCCTAATGTTGCCAGCGAAGTTTCAGCAGTGGCACCATATGGCCTACTCATTAAAATGTTACATCTCTGGGCTCCACTTAGTCTTCCGTTGCAGAATCTTGGTAAGTGGGCCCTAGGAATCTGATTCTAATGAACTCCTGATCACTATGACCCAGGATTAGCAGCGTGGACCTACTTGGCTTTTTTCTTTCACTTTGCTGAGTTTAAGGAAGTCCCTGCTGCTTTTCCTCACTTCTTCCAGTGGCAATAAGCAGGAGTGAACACACTGGGACATTAGCACTTCAGTAGGTTCCAATGCACTGCATGGCCTCATTTCAGTGAAATGCGACGCTTCCGCTTCATCTTTCATGAACTTGCAATAGTCGTCACACCATGACTATTTTTAAAAACTTCATTTACTATCATGAACCTGCCTGACATATGAAGACAGCTTTGATACAATTGGAGCAATTTCATAGAAAGCATCTGTTTTCTTTAGTGCTTAGATTTTCATTAGCTTTGCCTTCACTAACAATTCTAGGTAGGTTTTGCACAAACAAGTAGTAAAAGAAATATTAAAAATTAAATGAAAACTCAGTTATTTTGTGAGGTAAGTTTTAAAGGATCAGGACTCTTTAAACAGGGCGATTTCATTGACTACGAAGAGTAATGCACTCCTCTACAAATGACACAACTCAGTTAATGTCTACACTGGGTTAAACATAAGCTGCATAAACAAAACCCAGTCCTCAGGTGAAAACAAACCAAATTATTATCCACCTCCAAGACTAACTGCCTCTAAGTTACTACATCCATGTGAGAGCCACCAGGGGGGAAATGGCTTTTTGTCTAGAGAAGAATGGGGGGAAAGATGGAAACCCACACTTTCTGAAAAGAACTGCAACCTTTCAGAAACCACGGCTTTACATGGGTTACCTAATTATATGCTGTTCCGCCTAATGACTGCGTGGTGTGAGGTGAACCGCACAAAGGCGGCAGGAGCAGGATTCTGAATAGGGCCCCATCATCCATGTAAATTGCAAATTAGAGGCCAGCATATTTGACTCAAAACAAATATTAAGATTGACATGAGCTGCACATTCAAACAGGACTCCACGGGGCCACGCAAGAGAAAAGCGCAGGATCCAGATCATCATCTTCTGGGGCAACACTGATGGGGGAAATGCCACAAGAAAGGGAGGCTGCCATCCAGGACACTCTCAGGTTGCAAGCGCTCCATCACACCCCCAGTTAGGATAACCAATTCCTATGCAGGGTGGCAGCATGACCTCCTGCATATATTATTCGTGTGTGTGTGTGTGTGTGTGTGTGTAGGTGTACAAGTGGATATGGAGGTCAGAGAACAACCTCAAGTGTTAGTCCTCAGGCCCCTTCTACCTTTTCTTCTGGACAGTTTCTCATTGGCATGAAGCTCCCCTGCCTGGCCTGTGAGGGATGTGTCTGTTTCTACCTCCCACCTTGCTATTGCTAGGATGGTAGATGTGTGCCATTATACTAGCTTTCTCTATGAGTTCTGGGTATCCAAATGCCATGCGTCATCACTGGGAGACAAGTGCTTTCCTGATCGCACCATGGCCCCAGCCCCTAGTATCTGTCATTTGCAAACTGCTTCCCCTTCACTACTTATTCATCTTGAGTAATGCAGTAGAACCAGGCTAGCCAGTCAAGTGCCAAGCCCATTTAGAAATCATGATAAGGCTCTAAGCAGGACTAGGGGCATCCAAAGGCCCTGAGGAATAGGGAGAAAGTAGCATTTTTCTTTCCTCTGGGATCAGCTGCTATAAACATAGCTTAAGGTGGAGACAACAGTTGACTCTGAGTCCTCACAGACACCGTCAGTCAGAACTGACCCTGGACGGAACCGGACAGAGCCAAACTATGGGGCTAAAGAGAGCTTCTTGTGAGAATGTGAGGGGGGGTGTATCCAGCTTGCCTGAAGGAAGCTTGAGCTTTCTATAAATAGCAGGTCCTCCAACTCTAATTACAACCATGCATTTTGTACCTTGGATTCAGCTGTAGATTAAGAACATTTGCAAAAAACAAATGCAACCACTATTAACCTAGAACTTAATTAATGTCTTAGGTGCTCTTAATAATCTAGATGTGGCTTAAAATATGGGAGCAGATATATAAACTCATAAGCAGATAATAGTTATTAATAATACCTAATAATATATGCTTAATATAATACATACTTAATAATATATGAGCATATATAATATGCCTATATAATAATATATGCTCTTATATGTAATATTTGAGCATTCATGGGTTTTTTGTATGTACAAAAATCCTAACTCCACTCCCCCATGGATACCAGCGTGAGACTGTATATAAGCCAATAAACTCTCCATTTTACTTGAGGTACACAGAGATGGACTCTCATCTCTAACTCTAGAGATATCAATTCATGGTTTTCAGCAGAATCATACCCATTCTTTATGACCTCCAGGAAAGCAGTGGATCCCACCAACCATCTGGCTCTGGACTGGGCCCTGTTTCACCACATTCAGCTGCCCTGGCCTCATGCCTATGTAATTCTGTTGTTTCTCAGTTCCCATGCATTCTCTCCTTTCAGTATTTCTGTTTCTGCTGCATACAGGCAATATCCTTTGTGGGTTTCTTCATTCATGTAATGTGTTCAGTGTGTCACATGTTGTGTTAAATATTTTATGTGCACTAATTCTTTAAATGCCCATCCAATCCCTCTTAAAACTTGTCTAGACTTAACTGGGCTATATCAACACTTCTAGGACTGGAACCATTTCCTCCAGGATCCTCTTCCCTTTTTTGGTATGGGTTAGAATGAGCCGATAAATGGAACACTCACAGGATTTAGAAAGGAGAATGAAAATGGATGCTTTGGTCTCTAAAGCCAAGCAGACACAGATGCAGGGTGCTCATCAAGCTCTTCAGGATTATATAATGGTCATGTGGCACTCCTTGGTTGGGGAATTCATAAACTGATCAAAAGTAAAGTCTCCACAGACAGTCCTTGGAGGGAAGTAATACACTTGGAGAAGAACAAAAGGCTCCAACAGACGCTGGCAAGCTTTGTGCAAGCAGGCAGATGCAAAGGCAACCAATCCAAATCGCTCTGACACTCTAGTGAGGAACCAAATAGTTCTTGGTGAGGCGAAACCAGACAAGAAAGAAGACTTCTTAGGTTGGTGGAGGAGAAAGGAGGGGAGTAGAGGCTACAGGGGACTGCAAGGGATGTCAAAGTGTAATGCTCTGAAAGTAGCCTTTTATAACCATTAAAAAGGCTTCTATCGGAGTGCCTTTGTAGGCACCTCAAACTGGCTTACAGACAAGGATTGCTTGTAAGCACTGCAGACAAAATTCACGACCTCCTTCATCCTGGCAAGCACCATTAGCTAAAGCACAGCCTCCAGACAGCACCTCTCTGCTTTCAGTTACATACTGTTTTCTATGACAGGACATAAGTGCTTTGAATATAAGTAAAGGTATGGCTATATGACAGATAGGAAAAAACCTTCAAGTTCCAAAAGATGGAATAAATCTCAGAGTTCCATCTAGAACAGTCTATCACTATTGTCACATTATTAGACAATTGATAAACATTTTCTTTTTTACAATTCAACCTCATCAGACCACAGCCTTCTGCAGAGAGAGAGAGAGGTCATTCTAATGACTCTCTCTGAGAGATGAACCAAATACTACTTTCTTTTGTTTGTTTGTCTTTGTTTTTTCGAGACAGGGGTTCTCTGTGTAACGGTGCCTGTCCTGGAACTCACTCTGTAGACCAGCAGATACTACTTTTGATGCTAAATCCTGAAACGCTGTTATGGTAAGTCCCATAGGAAACCTCAGAAAGCCATAATCATTGTCCTAGTATCATTTTGCTGAATTGTCCACAAGCTTTTCACTTTCTGAAGGGATCAGAAACTTAACTGCTGATACGCTTTTATTAATCTTAAGAAAGTGCATATGTCATGCTTAGAAAAACAACATCAAGTCTGAACAGTTTTTAATGCCAATTGAACTGATTAGCAATACAGACTTAGGAAAGCTGACCAGAAACTAAAACTAAAAATGGCTACTTGAGATGCACTTGGCTTACAGCAGAACGACTCTCTGGTTCCTGTCTACGTAAGGTTGGTGAGAAGCAATAAAAGAACTTGGATTTTCATTGCAAGCATATGTTCTGGGGAAAATCATTGGTGAAAAATACCCCCAGTTTCTCTAATTATAGTAGAAAATGTGCCATGGACACAGCCCTTAAAATATGAAAGAATTTAGATAGGTAGTCAAATCATTTTTTTGATGACAGTATCAACAAGAGGAGGGTTTGGGGACTTTCTGAATTTGCCTCTCCAACCTGACACCCTTTTCGTATCTATTTCATAGTGAGTTGGCCCTCTGAACAGTTGGACTTCTTTTTATTGGTCCTAGTTAACTGTCATATCATCCTAAACTCTCAAATCACCCTCAAAGCAGGAGAAAGGCCAGATAGGCCTACTACGTCATGATGAAAAGAGACCTCTTGGGAGCTCTTTAAAGATGTAGTCTCATTTAAAACTTGAGTGAACCCTTAGAGGCAATGACCACTGCTTGCCTCCTCACTTGAGAGACCGGAAAGTGCACTCTTTGCATAAGTAACTTGTCCAGAGTCATCCATGCCATTTGGCAAAGCAAACAGTGGCACCAACATCTAAAGCCAAACTCCTTTTCTACTGTGAGCGCCAGTGGATTCCATCACAAGAGCTGTGGATTTTCCTCTCTGGTGACCACTCACTACAGTTTTCAGTTATACAAGAGATTCCCGCCACCTACCCCAAATACTATTCTTCTCTTTAAAGCTTCTGGTTATTTGAAGGAGAAAATCTTATTGGACTGTCAGAGTCTTGCATTTATCCATAAATACTTAGAAAAAAAATCACTCTCTTTGGACCACTGAAGAGCATCCAAAGAAGTGGAAGGGCCAGACAAGATGCAGCAAGAGGAGCTGCAGAGTACAAAGGCCAGTTTCAGCCAGCATCCAGAGTTCAAAGCCCAGTCTCTCAGCCAACAGAGCTTACAAAGCCGACTTGATTTTTGTGAATATATGAAAGGTAGCAAGTTAACTTTCACTGTTTACAGAATAATCTGATTCACTTTATCTATCTTTATTATTACCATGGTGTGTGTGTGTGTGTGTGTGTGTGTGTATGTGTGTGTGTGTGTGCCCACCTAAGCACTTATGCCATAGCATGTGTGTAGAGATCAAGTTCTCTCCTTTCTACCACATGGGTTCCAGAGATCTAACTCAAGTCAACAAGCTTGACAAGTGCCTTTCCCCATAATGCAATCTCCCCAGCCCCAGCTTCTATTCTATATTGAGTCACTTATGTCCAAACAGAAAAGTGACATTCTGCATTGCAAAAAAGCAGTGATGCTAAATTCTACTAGAAAATTCTGTATCCAATTCTCTGGTCTGAAGTTTCCTGGGAGATAATATTTTATGTTTTATAAGCGGAGCAGAAGGTGTAAGTCCTAGCTCTCCCTCTCCGCGTGGCTTCCAAGTACTGCATTACATTTCATACTGTAAGGACAGCAAACGTATTATTCTATGAGGCCTGACTCGGGAAGAATATAAACGACGTCAAGGTGGAATACAAATATCATTTTCACTTTAAATCTGAGTAAATAGTCTTAAACAGTTTCTAAATCCTATTATATGTACAAACTTTGCAAGTAAAGGTTGAGCCAAGTCGTCAGAGGAATGTAAGTAAACAGATCCTTCTCCGTAAGGACACAGTATTGAGTGGAGGAGGAGAAGGCTTAATGCTCTGGGTCCTCCATCCCTCAATCGCAGGCCTTTTAAAGGAAAAGAGGGCTGAGATGGTAAACCTGAGTGTTAGCATAAGGAACTTCAGTATTTGAGTCTCAGTGAACAACAGAGATAGACAGATGGGGATTCTCCAGCTCCATGGACACCAGCTTCAACCAGAGCACAGTAGCCCACTGTGTAATTTCCAGCTTCCCATTCACATTCAAGTTTTCTTCAGTGTCAAACAGTGGGAACTCCAAGATCTGAGTTCTTTTTTCCTGTAGAGCACCTGAATTCAGATAACAACTTATATCACTCCACCCTTTTAATTCTCATGTAAAACCTCGACTAATCATCAGTGGTCTTTCAAGGGAGGCAGTGGGGTAATAGAAAGGGGAGAATTAAGAGTTTGATTCCTTTGGTCTGATTTCATCTGTCTCTAAAATGAGACATGACACAGCATTGTTTTAAGAACTGTGAATGACCAGTCTTGACACAGTGCCTGGTATGCGCCTGAGCTGGCTAAGTGGTAGTTATAAACACTATGGCCCCCTCTATAAGCAAACAATGCTTGCAAACCTTTTCCTTAGAATAACAGCCCTGCTGACAATTTCAGACACTTAGCTTCTTCAGCTCCCACCAGCACTAAGGCATCCATGAGAATGCTTTGGTGTTGGAGTGTCTGAGCCATAATGTCAGGCCTCACTCTGATGTTAACTTAAAACTGACCTGATGCAAATTAATGTCATATAACTGTGTACAGCCTGCACAGAAACAGCTACAGTGTTTTAGCCTGAGGGCCCCAGACTCTGTTTTGAATGCTTGGTGACCTTGAAGACTAGGAAGATTTTGGGGAGTGGGGCCTGGCCAACAGATGTAGTTGGGCTGGGGCAGGATTTTAAATGTTCTAACTGTCCCTGGATCCAGTCTAGTTCTCTCCGCTTTCTAGTCCGAGACCATGTTGACAACTATGGCTTACACTGCTGGCGCCATGGGTACAGCCACTCCGGAATCATAACTTCCCTCCCAATATGACTGCAGTTTCTCTAAGACCGTGAGCCAAATAACTCTTTACTCCCAAAAGTGATGAGACGGACACCTAAAACGTAAAGACTCCCTCTATAAGCCTAGGCCCCGAATGCAGTCAGCACAACAAACCGTTTACTTTGAAATAAAAGTTTGTGGTTTTAGTCCTCACAGAGGGGGCCATGTGGTAGGGTGGATTCTAAGGGAGATCACACAAAAGTGTCAGGAGTGCTTGTGAGAAGGGGTGGGGGACAGGTTCTAGGACAGGATGAATCAGTACCGACACTAATGCATCAAGAACCTAACCAACAGCTCATATGGTTTTAGGCGCCCGGAAAATTCACAATTCTGCTATAGCTTCAGGAGAGATTATTCTTCTAGGACATGATGGTCGGGGAAATTGGTAAAATGCATGGAAAACCGATGAAGGAACGTGTTGTCTTTAATCTGCTTCTTTCCCCAGCTCCTGCTTCTAAGCCATCAGGAGCCTGCTTTGGTAGCTCATATCTATTGGGTCTTAAATATAATAATTTGAACCAGATAAGCCTTCCAAAAGGAAATGCAGTAGAGAACCCACAACAAGAGTTTGCAATTCCGTTGGGGCCACTGATGGCAGTGGGGCTTCCTTCCAGTAGCCCTGCCATTCTGGACCAGAGACCATGAACTTCCCCTAATGTCAAGGAAGTTCAGTAAATGCTGATAACCAAACTGGCACAGTATCCACACTTGTCCTAACTCAAAGCAACGTAAAGGCGTTCAGCAAGGATTTAATGACAGTCACCATAAAAATTCAAATAAAAGCATTAAACCCTTGTGAATAAAGTGCTATAATATTTTAATCTCAACCAAATAATCCCAAATCTGTTCCCCCCCCCCAGAAAATTGTTCAGAGTGAGCTTCTTACATTACTCTGGTGCCTGTTGACCTCCATGGCGCGTCTGACCTCTGGTGGTTCCTTCATGCAGGCGTAACTGCAGAAGCCTTTCTCAGCCTCATGCTTCTGCTTGTAAGCAACCTTTAAACACACACAGGGATGAGATCCACTTCGAGCTGTGTCAACTCTGCTGTAAATTCCTCTGTTTTTCTGGCTGACAGATGCATTTGCCTGAGAGTCTGTAACACGATAACACCCACAACACTCCCTTCTCCTGCTGCAGTTTAGATTCATAACTCAAAACTTGCAGTTTATCTCTAAAGAAAAAAGCCCTTGAACAAAAGATTAAAAACCTCAATTTTATTTATCTGTCTTCAAGCTTGGCTACAGTTTGGGGAAAATCTCAGTAACTGAGAGCTTGTGGGGTTACAAATATCCAAGATTTAAATTTTGAGGGTGCAACTGACCAAGTGAAGGGGAATTAAAAATGTGTCAAACTGAATTATTTACTTTAAAGCTATATTTTAATTATTTTTAACAATGTGTACGTCTGTGTATCTGTGTGGATGGAGATGCCCTAGGAGGCACTGGATACTCCTGGAGCTAGAGTTCTAGGTAGTTGTGGGCATTGGGACAAGAACTCTAGTCCTCTGAGAAACCCACATGCCCCCTTACCCTCTGAGCCATCTCTCCTGTACCGTGGACTATTTACTTTTAAATGAAAGGTTCTGATTTCATAGTGGCATAAATGATTGACTGGTATGACATGGCAGATGATTTATCTTCATTAAATTCCCCAGTTAGGGAGAATATTGAACATACAGCCACAATTCTCAGCTAGGTGGAGCCTAGTCCTCCGGTATGGATGATGTCATCCCAGTACTGCCCATTGCCACCATTCTCGGCTTGCTCAGCATGGGCTAGAGAGGGGTTGGGATAAAGATGCCTCAGGGGGTGGCATAGCCAAACCTGACAATAAAACTGGGAATAAAGAAAGTCGAACAGGAAGTCTTCCCTTGCTCTCAGCCTCTATAGCCATCTTAGTTATTGCCTTCACTGTTCCAACATTTGCATAACCACCTATTGTCTATCTTCTCACACTGAAACACACAACTGTTCAGCTCCCCAGCTGAATCCCACAATAGCATCTGGGGAAAATAATTAGCATCCGTGACTACCTGACCAACAAATTAACAAATGAGTAAATGAATAAAGGAGTGAATGGGAATAGTAATAATAATAGGAAGGAAGAAAAGAAAAAGCAATTTGAATATTTGCTAAGAGTCAAATTATGACAAGCATGTTAAAGGAACTTAATTAATTGCTTGATGTAAGGAAATAAAAGCCAGTAAAAATAAATACTAGGACAATATGCAGCAAGAGCAAAACAGAGTCTACTTTCAGTGAAAAGAATACAGTTAAACTTAAGGAAGAATTTGTCACCAATATGAGCTCCTTGGAAGCTATTTTGATATCTTATACATCTTTTAATATCCTGTGCTTATCAGAGTAAATAACACAGGATAGCAATGCAATGAACTTTTAGTAAATACATGAGTAAATGAGTTTATTCAGCATTCTCATAAAGCCACACTCCTCATAGGAGTTTGTAAACAGAGATGGCTACCCACTTAACTTTGTTAATACAGCATTCAACAGGATTAAAGTGGTAGGGCTATTTTTCATAAACAGCCATTGACTCTTACTGTTTTGGTGTGTTATCAGCTCTTGACATTTCAATGGCCTCTCTGGCTCTGTATTTTAAGTTTTCTTGAACACTTCTCCTAAAAGAGCTTTCAACTGTGTACTCTTTAAGCTGTATACTCTTTCATAAGCTCTGTTGAAAGTTTCTACTTTAATCAAACCTCCAACTTGTGTTCCCTGAGCTGAATGTCTATAGATGCAGGAAGAGAAACTACCAGGCAATACAGAGCTTCTGATAGGAGGAGACAAGCTTCACTGGCTTTGAGCCTTCACCCTGTCCATGAGGACCAAAGAGCTGAACTTCTGCACTTTCCAAGCTGCTCCCAAGATGCAATTGCCAACTGACCCAGCTCTTTCATAAGGTACTTACAATGATCTGACTTCATTTCATGAGAATTCTGTAATTAAATCCCAGTTATAATCTTCCAACTACCAGATGATAGTAACATATCTCTAGGTCATTCCCCTTTTTCCAGCTTTGTGGGTATTTCTTTTAATTGACATATTCAAGTCTGATTTAGTCCTATCTGGTCAGGTTCCTGGATCCAGTTCTGTATATCTGGTTAATTACCAAGAATCAAAGACAGCACTTCATATGTACCAGGCATAGTCATCTTCCTATGGTGTGTCCCTCAGTTTACTCCAAAAAGATAAGTAATTATGATGAACATCTTTACATTTTCAGCAGTTACATAAGTGAGGAACCCCCTTGCAGGTTAGAGTCCATTATCACAGTTCCTTACATTTTATATTATGCCTCTGAGGAAATGGAGAGTTTAATGAGTAGCCAAGGCTATAAAACCATGAAAACTTGTATGTGATCTGTTCTTTCCTCTTAAATGAAAAGAGCCAGCATGTCTATCTCCTCTTTTGATAAATGCTTGCTATAATCTGCATTTTAGACTGAATTCCACAGGCGTGACTTCATAAACATAACTAACACAGCCGACCATTTTGTGAGTTATCATAGAAATAGTGACTCATCCAGAAACAATTTGAAAAAGCACTCTTTCTTAAAGAGGATACATAATTTGCTACTTTCAGCTTTGAAATAGTCATTTCATTTATAGCTGCTACTAAGCAGTGCTTTAAAAACTGAGCTCGCATCAGGCTGCAAACAGCTGAACTTTACTTGATCATAGCAATTTTCTTCCTTTAAATAGCTAGTGGAAATGATGTCACACTTATACGTTTTCTGATAAATTTAATTTCTTAAGGATTTGTCATTTGTAATGTTTCTCTAACTTCAAACTACTTTCCTCACACTTCGAGTACACTCAGAACAGCGAGGAGCTGCACAGCCAAATCAGAGTGCATGATCAGTAGGTTCAGACATTCCATATAAATGTGTTCACATAGGTGAGATGTTTACATTTTCCTTTTAGTAGATTTTGTTTTGAGTTGGGGTTCTATGTAACTGAGACTGACCTACAACTTACTATGTCGCTAAGATGACCTTGAACTTACTATATTGCTAAGATGACCTTGAACTTACTATATTGCTAAGATGACCTTGAACTTACTATATTGCTAAGATGACCTTGAGCTTTGATCCTCCTATTTCTCTCCCAAGTACTGGGGATTACAGACGAATGCCTGTGTTTCACTTCCAGTAGATGTTTGCAACACACATACACACTGACATCTGTGAACTGCAGATACAGAAGCCTATGGCCACAGTGCTACAGACACAGCATCAGTCGGTTCAGTCCCAGTGACAGTTGCCTGAATCATTTCTGTGATGCAGAAGCATTCATCCCTGGCCTGGAAAAAGCCATGAAAGCAAGAATCCTATATATTTAAGGCACAGTCCACTCTATTCTTGGGTTTCTTTAGGGTCTCTATTTTTATATAACTCATAAATTGGTCTCCAGCAAGCATTAGGGCTCCCTTTCTCATTTCTTCCTATCAATCATATTCTAGAAGAAAGTATGAACCTAGTTTAATTTCCTCCTTCAAGCTAGTTGCCAGGGTGAAATAGCTACTTTAGTGATTCTGAGTTACAAACATGCATGAGAGCTATCAACACATAAACTTGTTTACACTTCAGAAGTGTGGGAATACTCCCTTAAAGTGAGCCAACATAGAAGAATTCTGAATGTGCTCCTCCTCTCAAATCCCTTATAGCAGATTCCAAACTAGGATATACTGCTGCTTTTTGACTAGACATTTTGTTTTCTTTGTAGCATAGATGACAAAACAACAGACTTGGGTTAAACATTCAAGTTTGTATGCAACTTCAGAGAAGAGTTAGTTGAAGGGTTAGGAGAAAGTGGACTATGAAAGTAACCAGGAAGACACTTGCTATTCAAGTCTGAGGATATCCCAACTTTGATCCTATGCATCCATAGTTAAAATTTAGTTATTACACACAGACACTCACAGGTAATAACACGTCTTTCTTCCCTTTTAATTCCAGGAAAATTTGGAGTCACAATCTTAATAGCAATAATAGGAATAGATGCATACAAATCTAAAGAGACATGATTACAGTTGTGTCAGCTTTTGAAATGGACACTTCTGAAAAATAAAAAATTCTCTCTTAGAGCAAGTTGGAAGTTAATCACAGGGGATGTATTTATAACTTGTGGTGTATACAAGTCCACCTACGGTGTCTATCATAGGACAACATGGTAATGATGTATGTGGTAACTTATTATAACAAAAACATGGCCAACTCTAAAAATCCTGTAGTTAAAAAAAAATCTTAGAACTCAAGTATCCTGTCTTAGTTAGAGTTTCTATTACTGCTATGAAACACTGCAATCAGAGAAACTTCAGGAGGAAAAGGTTTGTCTGTCTGGCTTATACTTTTACAGCACTGTTCATTATTGAAGGAACTCAGGACAGGAACTCATCCAGGACAAAATCATGGAGGCTGATGCAGAGGCCATGGAGGGGGATGTTGCTTACTGGATTGCTCAGCCTGCTTTCTTATGGAACCCAGGTTCACTAGCCCAGAGATGGCCCTACCCACAAAGAGCTGAGCCTTCCTCCATCAATCACTAATTAAGAAAATGTCCTATGGCCTTGCTTACAGCCCTCATCGTATGGAAGAGATCTCTTTCTCTCAGATAACTTTAGTTTGTGCATTGACATAAAATTATCCAGAACAAATCCCAAACTATCACCTCACCAAGTACAAACATAAGAATGCATTCCTTTTCTTTCTTGAATAATTGTAGTTGTCTCACATCAGATGTTGTGTTGTAATTATGTTATGGGCTTTGTTAAGTAGCCCATATCATCAACAAATAGCTAAGTGACCAGATGTTGGCAGGGCAACTAAAAGACATGCTCATCACAGTCAGCCATGCAGAAGCTCACTATCATATGGTTTTAGACTCATCTTGCACACTTGAGATAGATTCACTGCCAGGCTGAGGACACACTGGATTCATAATACTAAATTTATAATAATGAACTACTACTTAAAGATGGTCTAAGAATGCTTCTATGTTTAGAATTTTTCCAGAATAATCCATTTGGGAATTATTTCAAATACAAGGCAGCCTCTACTTTTAAAAAATCTAGAGAAAAAAGTAAATTTAGTGAAACAAGGAATATGGCACATGGCTTCATAGGGCTAGCACCTGGGAAGCTGAAGGGGGAAGACTGTGAGCTGAAGTTCTGTTTGGGCTATATAATGAGTGTGAGGCCAGCCTGGGCTACATTTGAGGCTATCTCAAAACAAAGTTTTACAATATATTTTAAAACAAAAATAAATTTAATTAATAAGAAAGCAAGTAGTAGGGCTGGAGTGGTGGCTCAGCAGTTAAGAGCACTGGCTGCTCTTCCCGGAGGTCCTGAGTTGAATTCCGAGCAACCACATGGTGGCTCATAACCATCTATAATGGGATACGATGCCCTCTTCTGGAGTGTCTGAAGACATCAACAGTGTACTCATATACATAAAATAAATAAATAAATAAATCTTAAAATATAAATAAATAAAAAGGGAGAAAGTAGTAGAAACGGCCGGAGAGAAGAAGTGCAACTTGTGTTGAGGACTCAGACTTTGGAGGCAGATTAGCTAGCCATGTTCGTGTTCTGGATCTTGTTTTTCCTGCATGTGTGGCCTTGCGAAAGCTATTTATCCTCTCTTGTTTCTACAAGCCTACAATGGGGATAGCTGGTGGAGTGTTTGGGGGATCAAATATAGAGACGTGGGAAGCACATGGTATAGCACCTGACCTAGCAAGCACCCGCTATAGCAGATGTACACTGTGCATGGAGAACATAAGCCATGCAGAAGGCAGATTCTCCTTAGGAAGGAGAGCAATATATTACTGAGGACGGCTCCGCGTATGGAGCAGAAAATGAGTTAGATGAGGCTCTGCTACAAAGTTAGAGAGCCAAGTGACAGAAACTGGAGGACAATCAGCGGCACCAGCACACACATCAGCATCGTCGCCATTGTCACCACGATTGTTAGATTGTGGTATAAACAAAACAGTGAAGCAGAAAGCATCAAAATATTCTAGTTGGAAATCCTGTAGCTAGAACTTCTGGAGTTGGAGGATATTCATAATGCCTTACCTGTCAATCTTCTTTAAGGGGAAAAAGTCACCCCCCTACACTCCTGTTTTCATGATGATAGTGTTTCAAATTTTTTGCAACTTAGAATCACTGAAATAACTCCTTTCACGTGCTGGAGTCCCTTAATAGTGACTGTCGATTACCTAATGGCAAACACATGCCACAGGATACAACACTCCTAAAACACTGGTCTAACAGAGGAAGCACAGACCTGTGCATTTTTCCAAATCAACCTGTCACCTATTTTCCTGACTTTGTTAATTCTACTGAAATGTTCTTAGCTTTGGGGTCATATATTGAATCAGAGACTCATTTGACAGTATCTATCAGAAGTCCATCTTTGAAAATGTCTGAATGATATTGGAATCAGGGTTTTAAAGAGCAATGGATTGGGCATGGAGCAACAAACAAGCGACTGAAAGCTGCTTTCAGTTTCTGTCATTTCACATCTGATAGTTGTTAGTATAGACCAGTATTTCCAATCTCTGTTTAGTATGTGATAACCAAGATAAACAGTATTCATAAAATGACAAATACCTTCCATAGGTTGCAAATATGACTCATACCTCACTCTGAAGCTGGGATACTTCTCGTGCAAAGACACTGTCAATGGTAGCAGGCATGTCCTTATACAGACAATTGGAAAGATCAGCTTTAATAGTACCTTTGTATTTTGCCTAAGAGGAAACAAAAAGAAAATAAATAGAAGCATTTTTTTTTTGCTATCATAAATATAAAAGAAAGCTTGCTTTAGAACCATTATTGGTTTAAAACACCTGCAGCCTATTTAAATTTACATCAATAAATCTGATAGATGTATTCTAAAAGATAGAAATCTACCCAGTGCATTATGAGGAGAGTTTTACATATGGAAGGACAGAGGACAGTCCATGCTTCTATCTGTGCATTTCTGAAGTCTGTCTGTTGAACGTTTCATGTATTTGGCCCAAGAACAATGAGATCTTCTGAGTTACAAAATGCAAGTCATTAGAATTTACTGCCTAGATCCTAAAGACAGACAATAGTGATGACCTGTGATGTTGGATAACAGGAACCCAGACAATGAGGTACAATAAATATGTCCCAGGGTTCTCTACAGAACTGTGGAGTGACCATAATCTCACAAGAGATTACTGTTTATTTTATAAAAAACTGAAGAGGGGACCAAAGGCTACAGACATGAGACCAGGACAAGGAAGAAGAAACATTAACTTCCTTGATCTGCTCAATACTCATCACGTGGGAGCGGAAACATGCTCAACACAGACTATGGAAAATATTTATGTCTCTAATGGAAAGTTGTTTTTAGAAGATAAAAAACAAATTGACTACTTATTCTCATGAGAACACTGTATAAATGTTTGTCAGATTTGATCCTCTAAACTTGTGTAATTTAATACATACATACATACGTACATATGTACATACGTACATTTGTAAGAGGAGGAAGAAGGCAATTGTTTCTGTATTGAAGCCTTCTTGGCTTTCTTTGGACACAGTGAAAGGTGAAGGGTTCTCTCTCCCTCCCTCCCTCCCTCCCTCCCTCTCCCTCTCTCTCTCTCTCTCTCTCCCTCTCTCTCTCTCTCTCTGTGTGTGTGTGTGTGTCCCGTCAGCCAGCACCATGAACAAGCTCTGGCATTACTTGAACAGACAAACAGTCACCACTTCCTCTTGGGAAAATTGGGTTTGTGGGAACACGACAGGAAACCACTTGTAATTTTTCCTCTGCAGTAAACTCCTTCAGGAACATTAATCGGACACAAATTACACTAAGAGTTTCTCTACATAGGATAAATAATGTAGCTAATACAAGAAGAAAGAACCACGATTCTTTATGAGATGAGACCTCAGGAACTCCCACCCCTCACTCAGAGCTGATTTGAGTGCTGACTGATGGAGTCCCCCACCTCTCACTCAGAGCTGATTTGAGTGCTGACTGATGGAGTCCCCCACCCCTCACTCAGAGCTGATTTGAGTGCTGACTGACAGAGCGTATCTTTCACAGACCTGTAGCTAAAATTTCTGGTAATAACAGAAAATGGACTGATTTTTCTCAAAACTGTACCACATTACTATATAATCCTGAGCATATCATATTTATCTCTTTCCAACACTACTTACAAAACACTAGAGGTCAGACATTTACAATGCTGCTTTATCCATTCTCTTTTTCAAGCTCATTCTCAGACTAATGCAAATCCTCAACATTGAGATTATGCCATGTCACATGAGGATCCACTGGGGACTGTGGCCCTGACTGCTCTCAGAGAATATGCCATGTCACATGAGGATCCATTGTGGACTGTGGCCCTGACTGCTCTCAGAGAATATGCCATGTCACATGAGGATCCACTGGGGACTGTGGCCCTGACTGCTCTCAGAGAAGCTGTGTGGCTTTCCAGCTGGAAACAGTGTTTCCTTCACTCTGACTTCCTAATCAGTGTCTCTCTCCAGCTGAGTCTCATCCCACTCCAAAAGAGCTAACTCAAAATTATTTCTCAAAGATAGCATGTTTGAAGGACTTTGCTGACAAAATTTACTTATTTCCAATATGATATTCAATTATCGACCTCTAAAATACAGCCATTAGGAAATGTATAACTTGAAAGTTCTAAATTAACTAAGCTATCAGAACATTCTGCTACATGAGTAAAAATACTTATTTTTCAAGAGTAATTCTACAGAAAGAAAGGATAACTACAGTCCAAATACGCATATTAAATATAATAACAATATAGGCCAATGACATACAATAAACTCAGTTTTCACATATTAACTTGGTTCATAGCTAGATAATGTAGGTATGACCAGTAGTGTTACTTTTAAAACTATTCTGTAACTTTAATGTACATTTTTATCTATATAAACACAAGAAAGAAAGACACATTTCCACTTAGAGCTTTCTTAGACCCTTACCTCAGAAATAAAAGCACCAATATTTTTTACATGGTTTAGCATGGGGGTGTCAGCCACAAATGTACACTTGTCCTTAGACTTTTTATAGTCTTCTCTATAATGGATCTGAAAAGGGAAATAATTGACATAAGAAGAAAGCAGCAACTCTAGAGGACTTTTTCTCGACAGCAAGGTAAGCAACTCAAGCCCAGTTGTTGAAGTGAAGACTGACGGTATGCACTACACACAGCCATTTCTGAGGCCCAGCCCCAGGCTGCACAGGCAGTGCCACACTGTGAGGGAGAACTTCACTTTCCATATGCAAGCATCAGTCACCGTTAGCCTCCATGCTGAGGGCCCAGGGAAACAGCTTGCTAGGTGAAGGTCCTTGCTCTTCATGCATGGGGACCACCCTCAAGTCTCCCAAAAAGCCAGAGAAGGAGTTCCAACACACCGACAAGGAGACAGAAGCAGAGAATCCACAGAAGCTGATTCTCGGGGCTGGGTTGGGAGAGACCCTGTCTAAAAACAAGGTGGAATGACCTACAACCAAGGTTGTTCTCCAACCTTCACACTTTCTCAAGAGTAATTCTACATAAAGAAAGGATAACTACAGTCAAAATACGCATATTAAATATAATAACAATATAGGCCAATGACATACAGTAAACTCAGTTTTCACATATTAACTTGGTTCGTAGCTAGATAATGTAAATATGTTGCACACCTGTCCACACTTGTACACAAACACACTCATGATACATACACACATGCACACATACATATCATTCGCATATTCTCTCTCTCACACACACATATCATTCATATATTCTCTTTCTCACACACACACATACAAACATGTACACACATATACACACTCACTCGCATACATACATATCGTTCATATATTCTCTCTCATATGCACATAGGAATGTACACACACACATATCTCTCACATAATCTCTCTTTTTTCTTACACACACATACACACATGGCCATACACATGTACACACACATATCATTCACATATTCTCTCACTAATACATGAACATACACACACAAGTGCACCTACATAGCATTCACATACATACAAACATGCACACACATGTACACACACACGTGTACACATACATACTATTCACATATTCTCTCTCTCTCTCTCTCTCTCTCTCTCTCTCTCTCTCTCTCGCACACACACACACACACACACACACATTCATGCACACACAGGTCAAACCTAGGCCTATTAGTCACACAGTCTGTGGCTTGAGACAGTTGCCTACCTTGAAGTATGACACAAGAAGTTCTCAGAAAAGATGGAAAATATTGAGATGTAGAGGAAGAGATGAGTGTATCACCTTTAGCACTATTGTGTTTACAGACTGAATCAGAGAAGGGGGCTTAACCTGTGGCCAGAACAGGCCTATGACTGATTCCCTCAAATCCAGCTTCCCTAATTTATTACCATCCTGTGCTTCCCTCGCACCCACCCCCCTCTGCCCAGCATCTTCCCAGAATGCTCTCCAGGTGGTACGGATCATTCCAGAACACCACTGTGCTGTGAGTGGGCAGATCCACCAGAAAGCCTTCTGGGGGCTTTACTGAACATGCTCAGTTTTCTCAAAGTCACTGGCAAAATGAATCACTAGCAAGCACTACTTGGAGAAAGGCCAGAATTATTCTCCCGTTGGGGACAGATTCCACATGATACACCAGCTCAAAAAGTATCAGCAAATATGGAGAAATGCCAACAGTGTCTTGCTGTCATGTTAACTGCTGGACAATTTGAAAATTGGGTAGGGCAGACTTGAGAGAAGCTAAGAGGATGGCAGTAATTTACTGAAATTTATACCATTCTGTAATGAAGTCGTGTTTATCTACACAAGACTATAAATACGTAAGCTGGAAAAATGTCCCAATTCACAAGATAAATTATATGGTCTTCTTAATTATAATCTAAATGTGATGTTTACTTGAACCTACTGACCAGCTCTTAAGAGGGCATGATTAATATTGATGTAATGGACTAACATTCCATGGAGATTCTCCCATATGCAAATCTGATTTGAGGGGCCTAATCTGACCTAACATGTCAACAGATACAAATACAGTAAGTAATTTCAAAATTCTATAGTCCACTGCTGTGTCTCATAGATATTAATGCCTAAAATTGCTTTATTCATGAAATCAACAGGAGAACATATTTATCTTATCTGAACACTAAATTACATTTTTCCTCTCAAAGATTAGCCATAATTTAAGGTTCCTGCAAATCTCTCTCCTCAGTCACTAGTAATTAAATCGTTAATGGCAGGATGATAAATACCAGGCTATTTTGATCATAGGGGGAAAAAGTATCCCTGTTATATAATTAAGTGTGAGAAAAAATAGCCTATCATTAGGCTTAAGTTTGGCTCATTATTTTTATCTTCTGCCACCATCATTCCCATCAGGACCACATTCTTCACTACAGTGGTATGTGCTTCTGGCTAGAGGCCTTCTGATAATGCCTGTCAGGGGTTAAACACTAAGGACAGGAGCTGGGGATACGGGTGAAGAATTTACTTCCTTTGTTCTGCAGGCAAATAGTTCAGCCTTGACTGCCAGGCAATATGGCCTTCTTTGATCTTTCTTAAAAAGTGGATACATTTGCATCTTTAAATTTAAGATGAATTTTAAAATGTAAGGTTATTTGTCCATTGGTGTTCATCAAAATTTTAAAATCACACACACACACACACACACACACACACACATCAGGATAGATGCTCGGTTTCTAATGAATGGAATGTATGTGTATGGTTTCCAGTGAGTTTGCATACAATTCCTAATACATTTCACAAAATGCATAACAATAAGTAAATGTTAGTAAGCTTTTACATAATTAACTCTATTACATATTTGTAGGATTCCTATGCCAGTGTGATAGGAATGATAAATGAATAAAAACAACATCATTACCAAACAGATGGCTGTTTACAACCTTGTCTACATGTTAGAGTCTAACACTGGGTCCATCTATTGGAGAGATCCCCACCCATACCCCTTCACTTCTAACACACAGACCTGAATGGAAAACAACCTCAATTCCTATAAACCAGGCATTTTCTTTGGCCACTGATTAGCCCGGGAGGGTAAAGAGACGAGGAGGCCAAAGGTCCACTACAGGATACTTAATGCAACTTTTCCAGCAGAGCTTCTAATGTTTCTAGGCTAGCAGGAGAAGCTTTGCACAGTCATGCTTCTATTTCACGCCCTGCCCCCGGCCCCATCACAGGGCAGCAGTAATGATGTCATGAGGAGACAACCCAGGATGTTGATGGAGGGAGGGAAGAAGAAAAGGAACAAGGGAGATGAAAACAGCTCCCGTGTGGAGATTGGGAACACCTACCTCCCGCCTTTACATGTGGAGAGAAAATAATCCCCACTGCATTAAGTAAGCTCTCTCTGTTACTTGCAACCATCTGTCTCACAGGAAACACACAACCCAACATACTTTCAAATTAAAGACAAAAGTAACGCAATGTTGCTGGTGTCATAGTCAATGAGATGTCTCAAACATTTATTTTATCCTTTGGCTTGTCCCACTAATCCCACCATGTTGTCACTAAAATTAGAAGGGAAACTAGCTCACAGTTGCTTCCTGTTTCCACATGGCTCTTTTGGTGAGGGCAAGATTAGCTAATGGCTCAAAGTAGATGACAGATGTGAAAATGTTTGTGACTGTTTCTTCATACACGAATGCTTATCTAGGAAGTCCTTGCACAAAGGAAATCACATCTGTCAAATTCAGTTACCCCTGAGAGAAAGAACCATGGTTTGATCCCAGCTTATGAATTAGCTGGTCATGACCAAGGTCACTCTTCCAGGTTTTCTAACACACTCTGAGATTTTTCTGAAGGAGTAGCCACAGAATTTAATGTTTTTATCATTGGAAGAATCTGTCCACAGCAAACAAGTTCATCTATCTGAAAAATCTGTCCCCACTCCGATATAGGCGAATGCCCTGCAAGTTTTGAAATAAAATATTGAATCAGGCTGCCCTCGGATGAAGCCCAATTAGCTTCACACATGGCTCATTCTGCTTTACTTACATGAAACTCACCGAAGATTCCTTTTGAGCCAGTATTTTTTTATGGCTACCTTCCAGAATGCTACTAGGATCTGAGATTCTGGGTGCTCAATCTGGTGGACAAGTCTAATTGATACAAGGTTCTGATGAGGTGTTTGACATCCAAAATCAAATACTGGAAATTTTAGTTAGGGAAATAAAGTGTTACATGCTTGAAAGGAAAACTATGAGGCTGCCTGGGAAACAAGATGTTATAGAGAGGAACATCCATGGTATAGACAGCTCAAACACAAAGCAGAAACTAGACAGGAAAGTTACGGAGAAGGGAAAGGAAAAGCAATGGGGAAAAAGGAGGCAAGGGGCAAGAAAGAAAAATGTTTACACTGATTCCCAACTTGACCTGAAAAATGACATTCTCTCTGTAGAGAATGCCATGCAGGGTAGACTCCCAGGACTGGCACCAAGTCAGTCTTGCCTAATATTTCTACATACTGTCTGGGAGGGGCCAGATACAGCAGTGTATCCAGGGCTTCCAAGGCTTCTGATGACCCTGATTCTCTGAGGTAAATGGTACGCCCAAAGAGATAAGCCTTGGATACTTTCAAGGGGTGAGGGGAGAAAGCAGGGAAGTGGTTATTTGATCCATCCCTCGGCAGCTCACAATCATTCAAGCTGCTATAAAAAACAATAGGCCGAAGCTATCAGCAACAGGTCAGAAATGAGGACTGCAAACCACCCTGTTGCCACTAAGTCTGTGAAACTCTCATTATAAGGTGCACTGGGAGAGAAACTGAGTACCATCTTACTCAGAGGCCCAAGCCATCCACAGCAGCACTGCCTGCCTGACACACTGCTGATTATGACACTGCTATAGAAACAGTGATGCTAGGAGAGACGCAAAGAAGAGGAATTGAACTGATGGAGGGTATATAAGGTACCTGGTGCAAAGGAACCCATAAACCTACAGGTCAGTGTTGGAAAGGAAGCACAGTACCAGGTGACTGGACTTAGAACCAGGCTCTGGCTTCAGCTAGCACTCAACTTGAACCTTGTCCCCACCAATGTTCTGCAAGTGGTGTTGGACAGTCACTCAACATCCAGTTTGCACCTGCAAGTTAGGATATGTGGATGCTACACAGAGGCTTGCTAGAGTATACAATATAAAGGCATGTGTGTAGCGCCTGGCATGCATACAGCAAGGAGGAAGGCCAAGGCTTGAGGGTCACACTGACCTTGTTTCAATCCTGGGGAACTTGCTAGCTGAATGAATGGCTTGGTCTCCAACAAATGAGGGTTTCCTCAAGCTTCAGGGTGCAGGGCTCTGCTAAGTCAGCAACCCCCTCACCCTCCACCCACCCCACCCGTACCCTCCACCCCCTCACTCCCACCACCCACCCAATCTCACTCAGTAACAACTCTGAACTCAGCAATGTGAAACAAAATTGCCCTCAAAAAAAACCCCAAAAAACAACAAACCAACCAACCAAACAAACAAAAACTAACTAAGAGAAAGCGGCTAGGACAGAGATGTCACTGAAGAACAATTAACTTTCAGTTAGATTTAACTGAAACTTTTAGGAACATAAACATTTAATTTATTCAGTATTTGTTTGCTTATTTATTTTGCAGTTGAGAATCTTGCACATGCTAGAGACAAGCGCTGGTACACAACTGTAACTTCAGTCCTAACATTTGGTATTAAAATGATTATGTCAATCCTTCCTTTAATTTTTATTTTAGAAATTAGTGTAATTTTTCAGACTCTTTACTGATCCATGTGAAACTGTAGCGGCTAAGTGAGGATAAAGCAGGACAGAATCTACGATGAAGTGAAGCGTGAGCGCATAGTCAGTCACGGATAGAGGGGCAACAATCGTGGTTGAAATATTTAAGTAGTACAGACATTCCACCATGAAACACAAATCTACAGTAAACAGAAATCTCTCCCATGTGTTTGATTTCAACTAAAGAGGAGAGAATGGCGTGGTGCTGGCAGCTCCCAAGTGATAAAAAGCCATTGTGCCACCCTCTAGGAAGGTTCCTAAGTCGCCATAAGTAATCCTCCGCAAAACACGCCAATAAATCACCTGCATAACTAGAGCTGCAGCCCAGCAATAATTACATGTCAGTAAAACCATACCAGAGTGGGAGGAGGCACCGTCATCAGAGCTGGCTTTAAATGGTGACACTGCTGTTACTAAAGTTAGTGTGCAAGAGAGTAATAAGCTTTCCGTGGATATCCACTCTGAGAAACCACAGCGGAGTAAACCAAAGAGGCTCACCTCCATCTCCTTGCTTCTGAAATGGGGGCGGGGGGCTGAATAGAGATCCACACTGACAGGCGACAACACTTGGCATGTGGTGCTAAATACATCTCAACTGCCACTGGTGTCAAGGTCATTATTATAACTGTCAGTGTCTTATTATTGCAGTTTACAAAAAATATTTCACATGTTCAGTAACCTATGGTTATAACTAAGCAATAATGCAAATAAATAAATGTTACTTTAAAATTGAATTTTATCACATATTATGCCAAGAATTTGGAAGATGTTTGCCCATTTCCATCTACTACAAAGGTGTTCAAAAGATAAAAAATAGTTACAGGTACAGTGGCCTAGGGCAGCTAGCATTTGTCAGTCCCCACAGTGCTTTGGAGAGTAACTACAGCATGTTTAACGTGCATCTCATCTTAGAATTATAAACATTACAGTTGAAGAGCTGAACCCACCAGCATCAATTACATTTCCAAGGTTTCTGTCGAGCTGACTCTAGCAAGTTGACCTTGGAGAACTGACCAAAGAACACCCTACTGCCCAGGAAACAAATTTGCAAATTACAAACAACAGCTGAAGCCAGTTTTGTGCTCAGCTCCCTGAATTCAGGCACAAACATACTTCATTTCATTGAACTCCATGTTTTTAAGCCAGTAGTTCTCTTAACATTGTTTATGAGGATTTGGTGGGTTCTTATCCTAAGTAAGAAATACTCTCCCTTATGCACTTAGAAATCTAGTTTATATATTTATCATGTATGTGTACATGTGTTTACATTAAATAACTCTAGGATTTTGTTTGGGATAGCATACAAACAAGCTTTAGTTCCCAAAAACAAAAATGTTTCTTTTTAATCATATTATCACGTGAACCAGTGTTAGTAGTATACAGTTCCATTAAAACACACACACACACACACACACACACACCCTATGTTGCAGAGGAATGTTAGATGCAATTAAAGGCACATGTATCTTCATGATAAAGTACTGCATTTGACAGAAACTTCAAACGACCTTCAAGATGTTAAGCCCTATTCATTTAGGTAAAGGTCTCCCATATTGAAAGTCATTTACTTAAATAGTGATCTTTCCAAGCCAAATCATATCGTGCTGCCAATTCTGAAGTCTTAAGGGTTCTCAAACCTGAGCTTGGTAACACAGCACTATAAAACGTAGTGTGACTGCACAACCTGAAAGAGACAGGGTCTGGATTAGGAATGAGAACAATTACTCCAGCAGACACTCCCTGTCTATATGACCTTGGTGCAATCACCTAACATGTGTGGACTTAGTTCTATGTTCTAGAAAATGGCAGTACTCTGATGACCTCAGGGCTTTTCTCTCCAGCCTCATAACTCTATAAAACAACCATTCCATGGAAAGAAAGCAAATAAGACAAAAGTCTTTAAAGCCACTTACATCACTAATGACCTCGGTGCACTTTCTGGCCAGTTCCATGCTTAGGTCTTCAATAACAGGTTTCAGAAACACCTAAGTGAAAATTAGAGAGAGCAAAGGAGAAGGTCCCGTTTTTCATTATCTGTTAAAGGACTGAGTTCTGTGCTTAAGTGACCCTCTCTTGCTCACCTTGGCTTCCTGGTTTTCTTCCTCCTCCACATTTGCCTCTTCAGTTTCCTCTTTTACATCCCCAGACACAGGCACCTTCATCTTTACCCTAGTAAGATATTAATGCTTTCAAACTGTGTCTTCTCATGGACCACCACACCGTGAGTTCTAAAGTCTCTGGGGCACTGGAAGCAAGAGGCTCGCCAGACTTTATCCCTGGTCCGTGTCAGTCACTCTCCTTATCTCAATGGTGTGTCAGTGAACACCCAGGATCCTCGGGGTCTGCCAGGTTTAGCCTCACAAGTGAAAACTCTCCTGAGTCAAAGCTCAATTTTACAAACTTAAAATCAACATTCTTAGGATAGTGTAAGAAACCCAGGACAAAATGTTTCTTATCTTTTACTAACTCAATTGATTTAAAAAATGGTTTTAAAGGGACCTGACAATTCTAGAAATCTACTCGGCAAAACATGTAAGATAGCGACACTTAAAGCCTTTATCCCAAAGATTTCTCAACTTGGTCTAAATAAAGCCTCCTCTGGAATGTCCGTCATGGCTGTTTCCATATAGAGACTCAGTACCATACAAATCCATTTCATTAACTTAAATTAAATGTTTTATGAGATTTTAACGTACTTCTCACATCCCCCAAAACTACTCACTTCATATTAGCTGATTAGAGGCTAATAATTTATTACAAAAAGCCCTTTGAACCACTTCAAAGAATCTATTCTGAGTTAATTGCAACTGCTAATCTCAAATTAGGGAATACTGTACCATATTAATTGTAAACATCATTAAACATGAGAAGCTGAAGTTAATATATGTTGATATATTACTTAAGACTTCAGGAAACATCGCTGCATTGGAAATAATCATCCTCTATATCTTTGTCATTGTGTGAATTTTCACAAACTCACTAGTATCTTTTACAGTCTCACTGTATGCCACACTTGGAAAACTAAGAAATTACATTATCATAATTGTTGTGTGGACTATCTTACTAGGTCAATAATTAAGAAAACTCTTCTAACAATAAATCCTTTATTGTAGATTTAAGCAATTCTAAGAATCTCTCATTCCTGATGTGTTAATTTGGCTGTGTAAATTTTAGGATAAAATTGATTTTTGTAAAAGTATTGCATATCAGTGATCAGTGTTAGAAAAATACCCCATGGTGACTAATTAAACTAATTACACAAAATAGAGCTTTATCCAAAATAATACATCATTCTAACATAACCAAGTATATTTTTATATCATGTTGTTTTCAATTTATTTTGAATAAGTTATTATAAAATATTTTAAATTTAAAAAACACCCTGAAGTTAACAAGATCTAATGTCTATATATCCCACTTAACATCTATGGAGGTAGAACAGTGATTCTGAAGTTGTAGAGCTAGCTTCATGTTATATTTTATATACTCTTAAATATTGAATATATATCTCTATACATGTCCTTATCAGTTTTTACAAGAAAATGCCGCAGCCTTACCTAATGTCATTAACATTCTTAACAACCAACAAAAAACATACTGTTTCTCACATTCTTTTCCAAAAGGCAAAACTGCACCACAAAAAAAAAAAAAAAAAAAAAAAAAAAAGGTTGATAAGACAAAAAACAATGATCTAAAACAAATCTCTTCAAGAAACCTATAAAGGAATTTCCACAGCTGTTAGGATGAGTGTCACCTGTCACAGTGGCACCTGTGATAACCCTCAATCAAAAGCTCTACTCAACTTACTAAATCTTTCCCTTCTAAAACACGAAGCCTGTCCGCCTCATCTCTCCCCATCTCTTCTGCCGGCCTTAATTGTCTCTTAATGGCATCCAGTACCCTCCGTAAAATGTGACTTAGGAAAACATTGTTACATCTGACTAATTTCTACATGATTTGTTGACTTTCTCATGAAACAGTTTTGGATAGAGGTCAAATTAAGGGCATCACAGACCCCACTTAACCAGCAAAATGCCAGAAAGGAACTGTCCCCAGAATGCTAAATTGGGAAATTTTGAGATAACAGCCATGTTGTCACTCACGTCTACTGGAATTTTTTTTGTTTGCTAAACTTGTCCTATAAGGAGAAGAATGTGTGATCTGTAACAGTTTCCCTCACATCCTCTCCCTAAAGCTATTTTCTCTTCTATGGAGGCTCCTCGTACTACACTCAGGAGGGAGATGCTTTCTATGAATGAGTAATTTCTATAAACTTGTCTTGCAAACCTTCAGAAGTATATAGAAAAAAAAATCCTGCCAGCGCCGTCCAAAACGAACCACTTAGCTTCCACTCCAGATGCCAATGCTAATGTTGCTCTGGGTGATGTCTGTTTCCATAGTGAATGGTGTGCATGAGGCTTGAACAGTATCTCTTCTCATTTCCAATTTTGCTGTGAGTTCTTAATGGTTCTTCACTGGGCTGCAAGAAAATAATCAGTCAAGCTTTAATGCACAAAAGTTTCAAACACCACACATAATATGAACATGGTTTTTTCTTCTTTTAAGAGGTTGGAATCAGAATTTTAAAGTCACATGGATCCTTAGTAAATTTTTAAAGCTTGCATTTCCAGCCAGTTTAGGAGATGGGAGCAAAACAATCACAAGTTCAAGTCCAGCCCAACCTACAGAGTGAGCTTCATGCCAGCCTGGACAACTTGGCGAGATCATGTCTTAAATAAACATAAAAAGATGGCTAGGAGCACAGCTGGTTTATTACCAAATTTGCTTGCTTCTATGCAAAGCCTTCTGCTGGACCCTACTGCTGACAACCATCACAGACCCTCACTTAGAATGCTTTCCTTCAGAGAGGACAACCAAGCAGAAGACCAAGAACAGTCAACCACTTGCTTTATTTGCAAAGCAGTGTGGTAAGTACTGTGACTGAGCCTGCTTAGTACACACACATGCTGTTATGCCAGTTCTACACCAGGTGAAAGAGATCCAGTAGTGAGTAATACATGCCCTGGGAAGAAAAAAACCACCTCAAACTTGCTGGGTGAACTCTTTAATGGACTTGCTGGCAAGCCACATACACCATTACTTTTGATTTAATGCGTCTTCTTTTCATTTGCATAAGAGGATAGTATAAAATTCATGTCAAGTTTCCCCTAAAAATTTTAAGTCCTGATTTTATCACAGTCAAGCTTTTCTGTCAGTAGGTCTAAACTTTAACAAAGGGGTTCTTTGTGGGCAGTTATTATGTTTCAAAAATACCTATCCTTTTTCATAAATCCTAGTTTAATGTTGTATACTAATACATACTTTCACCCCCACAGGGAATATCTCTATTCTATTTTATACTCTTCATGTACACTGTCTACGTTTCTATTTTGCTCCTCTTCCCATGAAGTGATTCAGAACGAGACCTAACGGGAGATAATGTTCCTCATGGTGAAACCATGGAATTCCAAGTCCACCTTGACCATTCTTTCTACCACAGGTCCT
This sequence comes from Mastomys coucha, assembly GCF_008632895.1. Lineage (NCBI taxonomy): Eukaryota > Metazoa > Chordata > Mammalia > Rodentia > Muridae > Mastomys > Mastomys coucha. Next base: position 5,242,866 of record NW_022196897.1, read on the forward strand.
TTCATGCTTCCCCGTCCAATTTGGCATGAAGTAGAATGTCACCTTCATAAAAGGAAACCACTGGGATTTTCATAGTCACACATAAAGGTGCATAGTTACAAGTAAAGCACCGGGTGCAGAGGGTGACGAAGGACAGCTTGGCAGGAGGAAGACAGGAGCTAACTTGTGGAATTATAATTTTGAAGTCTCCTAAACTTTTAATAGTATGATGTGTACATGGAAGCACAGACATCTCTGTAGCTGCTGCCATGTGTGTAATGACATGTGTGCAATGACAATGTGAAGAGCCACAGCCCCTGCCCAAAGAAACACATCTGTACCACCATGGTGAGTCACACAGTGCCTCCCCAGCCTGAGCATTCCCAATGTCACAAGCAACAGGGGTCTTGTTTGTCGACACACTTATTCTATTGAGTTCTCCTTTCTTTTCTTCATAACAGAGTGTGTTCTTTGCTTCTTTTCAGCATAGAGGCAATTTACTTAAGTAGGAAATTTTCTAGTAAAGTATTATGATAAATTACAATTGAGTTCTGAGTTGAGACCAGGAAATATGATGCCTCAGACCGCGGGCTACTTTAGATTACAGGCATGGAGAACCAGCAGACACTGGAAAGGGTTCCTCTTTGAAAATCCTCTATTTACACAAAGCTGGTTCTACCAAAAGGGAACATAGTTGGCTTCCACCATGTGATTTCATCAACCAAGGAATAAAAAACCAAACCCCCAAAGCTAACAGAAACCTTGCCTGAGATTGTTGCCTTTCTGAGTCTATATATATTGCCACCACCACCACCACGGCAAATAATTTATTTTTCCCTAAAATTGCCTCCGTCTTGCCTCAATACTTTCTCCCCTATGAAGGGGTATATAAGTCTCTAAACCCCATTTCGTTATTGGGTCTTCATTGTCATACAAAAGAAGTCAGTGGCTTGAACTATTTGAATATACCCTTTAACCAGAACCAGAGAGCCAGGCAGGATCAAAAGCTTGATTACTACACAAAAAAGGGAGATATATGCATGTGTGTGTGTGTGTGTGTGTGTGTGTGTGTGTGTGTGTGTGTGTGTGTACGTGTACGTGTGTATGTATGTATGTATGCATGTGTCCCCTTCCTAGAGTTCTATGTGGAATGTACCAAGAATGGTTGTGACCAATCCCTTACACTATTAGTGATACCCTGTTATGCTTTCAGACAGGAAAATGTTATCCTTCTGAGAGGCTCCATCCAGCAGCTGACTCAGACAGATAGAGACACCAATAGCCAAACAGTGAATGGAGCTTGGGAACTCTTATGGAAGAATAGGAGGAAGGACTGTGGGCCCCAAAGGGGATGAGAACTCCAGAGGAAGACCAACAGAATGATCTAACCTGGACCCTTGGGGCTCTCAGGGTCCAGACTGAACCACCAATCAAAGAACATACACAGGCTGGACCTAGGCGTCCTCGCACATTTGTAGTAGATGAGCAGTTTGGTCTTCATGTGGGTCCCCAACAACTGGAGGGGGTGATAGCCCAAAAGCTGTTGCATGTATGTGGGATATGTTCAAGCTGAGCTTCCTCATCTCTCCTCAGTGGGGGAGGAAGCACCTAGCCTTACAGAGACTTGATGTGCCAGAGTGGGGGGATGTCCAAGGGTCCCTCTGCTGAGAGGAGAAGGGGAGAGGAAGGGAGAGGAAGGGAGGATTGTGGGAGGGGGCAACCTGTAGGGGGAGCAATGAGGGGATGTATAGTGAATATGTAAAAAATAAAATAAAAATTTTAAAAATAGAATGGTTGTGAAAGACTTTGACACTGACATAAAAATTTTTGAGTATCTTATCAAACACTTCTTTGTAACTATATTGTCCTTTGACTGTCTTTAAGTTATGTTGTAATTCTGCATGCTGAAAAAAATGATAATAATACAAAAGATCCTAATCTATAGAAATGTAAATTATGTCATAGAGGACACAATTGATTATTGGCTCTGCATCCAGTTTTAAATTGATTTCAGCATTCCTTCTTATTTATGTATCTATGGTTCCTCAAATTCATCTTTGAACCAACTGCAACATCTTACTAGTCTCCTCATTTATTGAAATATTTGAAAAGAACTTATTTTGTGATTTATAAGAATCATATTTTTAACAATATATTACTTTAACAGTTATGAGTCTTTTTATCTTCATTTCTTTAACATCTAGCAGAACTACAAAGAAAAGAGGACTCAGTGGAAAGAGAGTGCTCAATTATGAAGCATCCTGATGACAATATTTGACAATGGTTAGCATGCATTGTGATAACCAGCCTCACATTTTGGGTTGTATTCAAGTCTGACCTTGTTTTATTATTGGCAAGTGCTACATGCATGCATGTATGTACATTCACACATACCGCAAACAACATATACACACTCAGGCAGAGTTAATTCATTACAGCTGCCAGTTCCTGCCTGAAAAGCATAAATGGCTCCAATAAATGCAAAGATTTAATTATTTCTCACATCTGGAAAAACTTGAACATGAAAATGGATTTATTGAAGAAGCTCTCGGTTGGCTGTCAACACCCCATTCAGAGCCAGAGAGAGAGAGGACAGGCTTAATCACTGTTGGCAATTCCGTAGCCCACTGAGAAACAGACACTGTGCCGGTTAATTCCTAACATGGTTTATTTACAGGACTTCTCAGTTTTATGGAATCACAAGAAAGTAAAATAATTTCCTAGTAAGTCATGAAAAAGAAACTGTTCCATCACAATTGGTCTGGGGGATGTTGTACATCAAACCACGGAAATGGGATGAAGTCCTCCTATTCAAAACCAAAGGGACCTTCTGAGACCAGCCATTAGAACAGTAAGTTACATAAACACAGGAAAACTAGTTGATGCGGCACTTCTGGAAGAAAGTGTGAACTAGGAAATGGAAATAGAAAAGTTATACAAGTGCAGAGTGAGGTGATTTCAAGGGAAAGATCGGATCAATCCCAGGAAAGAGCAGGTAAGCAAGAATTAAGCAAGGCAGTGCGATAAGAGGGAAGGGATCTGGAGAGCATTAGCAAAGACTAGCAAGCCAGAGTGGAGGGCAGGGGAGTTCAACAGCACTGTCACCTACAACAGGAGCAAGGACAGGGAAAGAGCAGCAGTCACAGACCTCAGGGGAGAGTTCTATGAGGTCACTGTATAGAAATCACTTATCCTAACATATATGTATACGCAGATACTGTATGTATGTATACAATATGTATGTATGTGTGTATGTATGTGTGTATGTATGTATAAAAGTTTAAGCTAGTGTGAGCCATGAACCTTTCATAAATAATATAATTCTTGGTCAGCTGACTGTGGAAGCAGTGGCTCCTCAGAAGTTCTAGTCTCCCTCTGGGCCTTGACCGTTTAACTGTTACCCCTTCCTAGTGTTATTAGCCAAGTGAAATTACTCCTTCTGTATAGACTGTGTAAAATTCACAAAGCCTGGCAGTGGTGGCTTGCACTTTTAATCATAGCACTTGAGAGGCAAAGGCAGGCAGATCTCTGAATTTGAGGCCAGCCTGGTTTACAGAGTGAGTTCCAGGACAGCCAGGGCTACACAGAGAAACCCCGTATTGAAAAACAAAACAAAACACTTAGCACGAAGTAAATAAATAAAATAATCAGTAACGCAGAAGGGTAGGAGCTAGTCTAACATAGACTGGTGCTTCCTCACCCCTCTCTTTCTGAAATTCTATTGTTTGCCACAAGTGTTTATGTATAAAAAAAAAAAAGTTTGTTCTCGTGTCCTAGTGTCATGTGGCACGTGAGTGTGTTGTCTTTTGTAAGCCAAGTGCTACCTTAATCTATTTAATCAATGAACAAAACTGACTAATCTACCCTTATCTTAATTCACACTAGCCACACTAAAGTGCTCAGAGATGACACTAACCAATGGCAGCAATATTGGGTGATGTTCTTCTATAATATCACTATAAGACTAGACAATCTTAACCATTTTTCAGTTTGATTGCATATGCTTTAATCTAGAAAAATGCATTTAAGATTAACCCTTTAAATAATTTTGACATTCTAAAAGGCAAGCAATAAAATACCCAATTCACTTTAACGTCCAGAAGTATCTAATCAGAATCCTTTGTAGAGAAGTGTGTTCTTATCAAGCATTTAAACTTCCATTACAATGAACTAAATTTTAAAAGACATTTTAATTAAATTCAATGAAGGCATGATTGTATAATTTCTTGGTTTTGATGAAAATGGTATTTAAAATACCAGAAATTCAAGGTATTGACTCTTTAATTCTAATTCAACCTAAATAGCAAAAAATTCAAATAGTGAAATGCCTACCCTTTATTGATGTCTCCACTTTTAATTCATAAGCCTAATTTTAAAATGCAACTTTTTCATCAAATAATAAACAGCTAGTTAAAACTTTAAAGCCACATGGCAAAGCAGAGTCACAAGACAATATGAGACTTTGGGGGATGCTGATCTCTACTTAAAAACAGAAGTATTTCACAGAGATGAGACCTTCCTGTAAGTTTCAAAGAGACAGACAAGATCGTGAACTATGGGCATCAGTTTTTCACAACATACCTAACTGCTCTTTCTTTTAGATATTTTCTTTATTTACATGTAAATTTCTCCATTCCCAGTTTCCCCTCCAAAAAACAAAGAAACAAACAAAAACAACAAAAACAAACCCCTGTTGCCTCCCACTTCCCCATGCCTGCCACCCCACCCTCTCCCACTTTCTGGCCCTGGCATTCCCCTACACTGGGGCACAGAACCTTCACAGGGCTGAGGTCCTCTCCTCCTATTGATGATTGAATTTACATTCCTCTACTATACACATACTGCCTGAACAATCAGACCCCTCCATGTGCAGTCTTTGGTTGGTGGCTGAGACACTAGGAGCTCTGAGGGTACTACTTAGTTCATATTGTTGTTCATCCTAAGGGGCTGGAAACCCCTCAGCTCCATTGGTCCTTTCTCCAACTCTTTCACTGGGGACCCTGTACTCAGTTCGATGGGTGGCTGTAAGCCTCTACATCTGTGTTAGTCAGGTACAGTCAGAGCCTCTCAGGAGATAGCTATATTAAGGCTGGCTTGCCCTTCCTTCAGTCCCTGCTCCATAGTTAATCTCTGCAACTCCTTCCATGGGTATTTGGTTCCCCCTTTTAAGAAGGAATGAAATGTCTACCTTTTGGTCTTCCTTCTTCTTGAGTTTCTTGTGGAATGTGGGTTGTTCTTCCTGGATTCCAAACTTCTGGGCTAATAACCACTTATCAGAGAGTGCATACCATGTTTGTTCTTTTGTGATTGGGTTACCTCACTCAGGATGATATTCTCCAAATCCATCCATTTCCCTAAGAATTTTAGAAATTTATTGTTTTTAATAGCTGAGTAGTACTCCATTGTATAGCTGGTCCACAATTTCTGTATCCACTCCTCTGTTGAGGGACATCTGGGTTGTTTCCAGGTTCTGGCTATTATAAATAAGGCTGCTATGAACATGGTGGAGCATGTGTCCTTCCTACATGTTGCAATATCTTTTGGGTATATGGCCAGGAGTGGTATAGCTGGGTCCTCCAGTAGTAATGTGTCCAATTTCCGGAGGAACCGCCAAACTGATTTCCAGAGTGGTTGTACCAGTTTGCAATCCCACC
>NW_022196897.1:5251125-5251335 GCF_008632895.1 Mastomys coucha
ATTTGGTTTTGTCATGGAAAACTTTGGTTTCTCCATCTATGGTGATTGAGAGTTTTGCTGGGTATAATGGGCTGGCATTTGTTTTCTCTTAGAGTTTGTATGACATCTGTCCAGGATCTCCTAGCTCTACTGAGAAGTCTGCTGTAATTCTGATAGGCCTGCCTTTATATGTTAGTTGACCTTTTTCCCTTACTGCTTTTAGTATTCTTT
>NW_022196897.1:5252549-5262417 GCF_008632895.1 Mastomys coucha
TGTCCTGTCCCTGACGCCCTGCAAGACCCCTGAGATTCGTGGGGCCTGTGCCTCCCATCTGGCTGCTCCTGGCTTAGGAACTCACCAGAGAGAAGATGGTGGCTCTCACCGGAGACTCCAGGTCAAGGCGGTCCCTGGAGGCAGGCCCTCCACTTGCAGGGAAGGTGGCAGCTAAGGTTGCTGATCCACCTCTGTCACTTGGAAGCTGAGAGGATTCTGTCCCTGCCGCCCTGCGGCTTCCCTGCGACTCGTGGGGCCTGTGCCTCCCGGCTGGCTGCTCCCGGCTTAGGAACTCACCAGAGAGAAGACGGCCCTAACTGCTCTTAATGGAGCCAACCAAATGAATAGCTGAAACCTGCTAGAATAAAAAATTATATATATGTTATATATATGTATATATGGTATACATATATATGTATATATTATATACATATATGTATATATACATATATACACACACATACATATACATATATATGTACTCATATGTACACATATACATGCACATATGCATACATACATATATATGTATGTACATATATATATATATGCATGTGTGCATGCATGCGTGTACAATGAAGAACATTAGCTTTAAAAGCAGCATCCCAAAAAATCACAGCTTGCATCAATTTGTATTTGCCCTGACCCCAGCACTGCTGGATTCTTGGAAGAATAAGAACCCTATGTGGAAATGGAAGTGGGCAGTGGATAGTTCTTAGGCAGCCTCTTCCCTCTCAGTATATATAAAATCCCATTTAATCTTCCCAGCATTCATTTCACAGATGAGGATGCTGGAAGCTGCTATGGTGACTCACCCAAATTCTCACGATAAAAGATGCAAACCCAGGTCTTAACTGCTTCAATGTGTGCAAAACCTACCATTCTGGACAGCAGTGAACATTCTGTGACTTTGATTTCTTTCTTTCTATCACTTCTTTCAATTTCCAACTCTGTCATTATTGATGGTTATTTTAAGGAGATCACTCTTTGTGGGATGGAGACAATTTGGTCCCTGTGATCTGCGAGAACAAGACTGTAAGGATTAGAAGCAGTGGCAAAGGGGCAGCCATTATGAAGGTGCTTGATCTGGAGAGAGCCTAACTGGAGAAAGTTTCCTGTTTAGTGATAAATATACTTCCAAACACTAGTGGACTGCTAAATGTTTAACATTCATCTCTCGTAGGGTTTATATTTTTCCAATAAGAAAACACACTTTTAATCTTTTAGAGACATCAAGTTCATTAGCATAATGGCAGAATAAGGATGAAATGTGCATGCTAAGCTGACAACCCCACATCACAGTAATAAACCACAAAAGCCAACATCCAGTATTACATGGACCAAGAAGTACCAATCAACCAGAGGCCATTCTTCCAATGTTTATGTTTTATAGTGGGGGGGAGGTTGGTTGGTTTTTGGGGTTTTTTTGTTTGTCTTTGTTTTTGTTTTCCTTGCAGTGCTGGGGGACTGGTTGACTTACATACTCTAAGCACCTATTGCTGCATCCAGGGCCTTTTTAAAATTTTCTTTTTAATGTTCAGATGGCCTCACACAGTCACACAGAGAATCCTTGAACTTTCGATATGACTCTCATTGGCCTCAAACTTGTGACTCTCTTGCCTTAAGCTAGGGCTACAGGTGTGAAAAGATTACAGATGTGAACCAAGGCAGCTGGTTCAATTTTCCAGATTTGACAGTGGGCATTTTAATGTATATTATTATAACCCTCCTCTGTTCTTCTCTTTCTCTGTTGATGAGATCAATCTAAATAATTTCAAAATAGCTTGAATGGCATTTTTGCTGTTGATAAACCAAGATCAGAAAGCTTGTAACTGGTACGTTTATCAAAAAATTTAGATGCATGCTAGAGTTCGCACAACAAACCAATCAAGTGAAAACTAGTTTAAAGATTGGGTCCCCTGCATCCAAACAGAGTCTGCCCTTTGTATATTGCTATTCCCTTAAATTTTCTTTAAATGGGTTACAACACCTAAATTGGGAATAAAGGAAATGTTTATCCACAGCAGTGTCATAGCAGTAACTTTTATACTCTGTACGATCCGATTTACATGAACTGATAAATGGACAATAAAGCTCAACAACTCCACTGATGTATGGAGGCTAGATGGCTAGCAGGAACTCACTCCAATATAGCTAAGTAGTAGAAGCTATGCTAAACAAATAATCCTTTAATTTGCAGCTTTTTTTTACAAGCAGTGTAGGATAAAAATGAAAATCTTATTTAGCTGTATAAATAATTTTTTAAATGTTGCCTTATAATTGTTATAAATCAAACCATTTTAAAGGCACACAGAAATCACTTTTATGTTTTCCATGGCATATTATCCAAAAATTTTATGCTTCTTAAAACACAACTGAAACACTCTTTTCCTTGGCACACAGTGAAACAAAAACAAAGTTGTGCCTCACGATGATAGACTTGGATGGCAGTTCTCTACTTCTATGCAACATCTTGCCTATAGATCGATAACTACCTGGACTTTGGAGTAAAACTGCACTTGATACATTACTTTAGCATATAAAATCATTATGCATATTATTTTCTTCGGAAGTCCTTAGGGAATGCGTCTGAGCAGAGTAAAGAGCTGAATAGTTTTACCCCAGAGTGCTCCTAAGTAGATGGGTTTGCTGTTTGTGCAGGTTTGGCTTCGTTTGGGAGACCGACAGTCTCACTGGGCCCAGACTGGCTCATGGTGGGTGGACTGTCCTGCCTCAGCCCCCTGAGTCCCAGCTGTGATGGAGAAAGGCGCCAGCTCACCCAGGAAGTTGGAGCTTTTAAAAAACTTATAACAATTCGTATTTTTTTTTAAACAAATTTCACATGATGTTTTAAAAAGATGTTCTGACCAGAAAGCTGGGTATACCACAGTTCTGTAACCCAGTGTTCAAGCAAGCAGAGGCAGGAGGGTCAGAAGGTTCAAGAAGACAGTTTGAAACCAGCCTGTGATACATGAAACTGTCTCAAAATTAAACATTATAAGGTGAGCTGATTACCAATGTGGATAACTCCAGAATGCAGAAGTTTCTACAACATGATAAAGTATATTACAAAATTCAATTTTCTAGGATAGAGTACAAAGAACTTTATAATTTTTCCAAAGGCATACTAGTTCTTCTAACTCGTTCTGTATGTGTTTCTTGACACCTTCAGCTAACTTAGCATTTCTTACTTTTCCAGAACATGATAATGGTGAATGTCTTGTTAAAGGAAAATATTTTAGCTTAAATATTTATAGGCTTATATGTTTATAAGTACCAAGTGCTTTAAATATCACCCAAAATAAGTCTTTTATAATTTTGGTAGGGGTTTGTTTATTTGTTTGTTTGTTTGTTTGTGGTGCAAACAAATTCTAGAGAAAGAAGAGACATGAGTGTATTTGTGAAATATGATTTGTCATTCCAGACTTCTGACATTTCCAATACACTGGGTTTCCACTGCAACTTAGTATGCACCTTCAGCAACAGCCTCTCTACAAGGACTCTGGCCCTGCCTAGAGGGGCTGGCTTCAGCTTTTATCCATGACTCCCTCAAAATTTGGGGTCTCCACAAAAGCAGAAGCACTAATATTACTAATGTTTTCTTAATCTCTGAGAATTTAGGGGCTTTTTCAGCCCAAATCCCAAACACTTCCACAATCCTGTGAAAAACAATATAGTCCTGTCAAATTAGTCACAGCAATACTCTACTTTTGGTACCAATTTCTGCAGTGGCTAGGTCTCTCCTGCTGTGATGAAAATCTATGATCAAAAGCAACTTGGGGAGGAACAGGGTTACTTGACTTACACTCTTACATTTCATCACTGAGGCAAGTGAGAACAATGAACTCAAGGCAGGGCCTAGAGGCAGGAGCTGGAGAAGAGATGATGAGGGAATGAACACAGCTTACGAGCTTGTTCCCATGGCTTGCTCAGGTTCTTTTCATTTAGCACGTGCAAAACTCATAAATCCTAGGAAATGCATACCACCGGGAATGAAGCCCAAAAGGAACCTCAAGCCAGGATATCATATATGATTCTATATCACTTCACTAGACCCATTGTATGTATTCAACACTGTGAACTTAAACAGCTATTAATTTATTTACTTACTTATTTTATATCCCAACTGGTTTTCCCTCACTCCTCTCCTCCCAGTGGCCCCCCTCTTCCTATGTTTCTCAGAAAAGGTGATGTGATGCCTCCCATGGATATCAACCAGTCATGGCACATCAAGCTCTAGTAGGATAGGTGCATCTTCTCCTATTGTGGCTAGACAAGGCAAGCCAGAAGAAAGGAGAAAGCGATCCAAAAGCTGACAACAGAGTCAGAGACAGCCTCTGCTCCCACTGTTAGGAGACACTTATAAAGCCTATTTCCAAAACTAGGTGTGCTGGATTTGTAACCTCACACATCTGTAATCCCAGCACACAGGAAGGAGGAAGAAGACACAATTCAATGTCATCCTCATCTACCTAGTGAGTTTGAGAGGTGCCCCCAAACAAAAGAAAACAAAACAAAACAAACAAAAAATCCACACATATTTAAATACTCCAGCTGTTGTGGAAAGACAACTACAAAGACATTCTCAGACTCTAATTTTCAAGTCCACTGAACTCAAGCACATGAAAATGTGTGGGTGGATTCCTCATGCATTTAACAGACATGTACCCTCAAGCCATGAGAATGATCATGGATGTAACTACACTTGGTGTGTTCATGTTTCTTATCCTAAATCACTATAAACAAAATCCATGGGAAATTAAATTCTGGTAAAGCCAAAAGCACTGGCTTGAAAAGCTTTAAAGCATTTATCTCCACAGAGATTTCATGGAGAGTTCAAGGTTGATTTTTCAGAAAAAGACACTGTCCAAGGCTATAAAGAGCTGATATTTATCATAGCACTCAATCTGTTGCAAAAGTTTCTGGCATTTTGACACCATATGACAATATAGTATTTCATGTCCTCAAAAATAAGGAAATAGTTGCCTTACTAGACATTAACATTATCTTCCAATCTAATTAACATTGTCTCTCACTGCTGGCATAGTAATAGCATTCTTATCCTTCATGTGATATTTTAGTTAAATGATTTATGTTAGTAGAAATGTGAAAACCCAAAAACTACTTCCTAAATTAAATGAGATGATCCACACAATTATCTTTATGTGAGCTCTGTTTGATGTTTCTAGTGATATTAATATCCTGCAAAGGAATATTTTAAAATCCCTAGTTTACAAGACAAATCAATGGCATTTAGATGTCTGAAATTCAAAAAGGTTTACTGGTTATGTATACATTGTGATCTATATTTGATTCAAAATACCAATATTTAGACTATAATATAAATCAATTATGTTAAACATTTGCAAGAAATAGAAAAACTGAATGAAGCTGAGCCTTCCTCCAAAAGGCATTATAATGAAATGACTTCTTCATACTCTCTATCATAGGATAGTTGGAACTATCCTATATCTTCCATACAGTGAGAAAATGTAATGGCGTCATCCATGCAGAGTATGGAGAGGCCTCAGAGAATGGAGGAAAAACTAGTAGAAGAACTCTGGAATTTCTTGGACAGATTTTAATGATGACTCCACTTCTCTAAAGAGAGAAAACTACTCAGGAGCACCATGCAGACACATACAATGACATCACACACAGTGGCCCCACAAGGAACAAGTTTAGCGTGGCATTGGGAAGATGTAGGCAGAAAGAACTCATGAAAAGCAAGCAAGACAGCTTCAAATGTCAAGCAACCATTTTTATAAATCATTCTATCAGAAACCTCGACTCATGACATTTTAAGCAGGGAGCAGCATCCAAGTTCAATCTAGAAAAACAAATCTAGCCACCAGGGTAGGGAGGATGCGTGAAAGGAAAGAAAATCAGTGGGCCTCTAGCTTTAAAACAGTGCACATAAAGGACTGAGACTGGTTAAGACTGTTAAAGATGAAGATTTAAGATCATTTAAGGATGTATGAGACAGGGAGGAGAGAGCAGAGAGAGAAAGGAGCCAAGAGTTGTTCTCAATGGAAGGGGAGAGGGGCTCGGGCATAGGCATGCTGAGGCTGGGACAGACTTTCATGGAACACTAGCCACCCAGCAGACATACAGAGATGAAATCATTACACCATGGAAGTGGCTGGGAGAGCCACTGTCAGGTCTTGGAGCAGGCACACACAAGCATTTTCAATAGCACTTCCTCAAGAAAAGCCATCCATGCTCAAAAGGAAACCCAGGCCCCTTCACACTCAACAGAAGAGAAGGAAGGCTGATGAAGCAAGATGTGCCCTGAGATGATAGTTTTCAAAAATAAGCATTAGTAGAATAGTTCCTTAAAATACTTATCGAAAGACCATTATATAAATTATTAGCTTGGAAAATAAAGAAGCATAGTAGAGCACAAAGAGCTTTTAAAACCTGTCATATAGTCCTGATGGTAATGAAAATAATAAATGCTCACAATTTACTGGGAAAAAGTGAAAATGCATCAACCCTAAGGCTTGCAAATTTTTTAGAGATTGCTTAACTTTGTCAAAGGCCTTTCCAGAATCAAATGGAATATTTTATGAGCTTTTGATCACTACCAATAGCACATCAACTCGACTGCATTAAAGACTTCCTCATATCAAACCATCATTCATCCTGGGTTAAACACTGCTTATGCATGGTAAGTTTTTGCTTGAATGAAAGTGAATGCAAGGGTGTTTCTACACAAGCAAATCAAAAAATGTAATGTCCTATGAATTGGCTCAAGGATGAAAATGAACTGGTCATCTCAAGAGGCATAGAAAGGGTCTCACAAGTCTCACATCTCTTCATGAAGAAAGTCCTAAAGAAACTGGGAATAGAAGGGATGTACATCAACATAGCGAAAGCTATGGAGTACAGACTCCAAGAAAGGGTGTGTGTGTGTTTGTGTTTGTATGTGTGTGTCTCCTCAATATGGCTCCTCAAAACAGTAAGTGACTGAGTTATGCCACCTTAAGTGTAAAAGGAGAGAACACTCTACACAAAAATAAGGATATTTGACTTTGCTACTAGTAAGAGAAATGCACATTAAAATATGAGGTCCTATTTGGCAACTTTTGAAATAGCAGAAATTCTAAAACTTTGAATATACACTCTGTTCGTGAGACTAAAGAAATGGCCATAAAAACGAACTGTCTCCTGAGAGGCTCTGTCAGGCCTGGAAAATACAGAGGCAGATGCTCAGAGCCAAGCACTGGACTGAGCACAGTGTCTCCAATGGAGGAGTTAGAGAAAGGACTTAAGGAGCTGAGGGATTTGCAGTCCCATAGGAGGAACAATAATATCAACCAACCAGACACTCCAGAGCTCCCAGGGACTAAACTACCAACCAAAGAGTGACCCATAGCTCCAGCCTCATATGAAGCAGAGGGTGGCCTTGTCAGACATCAATGAGAAGAGAGGACCTTGGTCCTGTGAAGTGTCAATGCTCCAGTGTAGAGGAATGCCAGGCCAGGGAAGTGGGAGGGGTGGGTGGGATAACACCCTCATAGAAGCAGGGGGAGAGGGGATGGGATAGAGGGTTTCTGGAGGGGAAATCAGGAAATGGGATAACATTTGAAATATAAATAAATAAAACATCCAATAAAAGCAAAATTATGTTATTTGCTAGAATACAGACACAACTGCAATCTTATAATGTGAAATAAGTCAGATGCAGAAAGATAAGTATCTCAAGTCTTCTCTCATTTGTGGATGATAAAATTCCTTAAAGACATAAAAGTATAAAGACTCTTTATGTGTGTGCATGTGCATGCACAGACACACAAACATACACAAACACACACACATCCGTAGAGCAAAAGAGAGACCAGAGAAGAGAAGAGACTAGGTAGAAGAGAGAAGAGGAAGAAGAGGAAGAGAAGAAGGAAGAGGAAGAGGAGGAGGAGAAGGGACAAAGAAGGGAGAGGAAGGTTGGATGTGATCAAGTACATAACACATTAGAAAGAAACTGTCTACATTATGCCCAATACTGTGTATGATGAAAATATGCTAATAAAGGGAAAAATTCAAAGGAAAAAATTAACTGTTGGCAAAATATTGTCATCCAAAATAGTGGAGTTTCATACGAGCTGCCACATTCAGTTCTCTTCTTTCCTCAAAATGCTCTGAACTATTTCTCCATAGGGACAAGTCCATAGCAGCAGCAAGGAGTCCAAGCTTCCTCACGTGCCTGTTGATGTCACACATCTGTCACTCACTACTATGTATCAGGCATCTCCATGGTAATATGGAATCTAGGACAATGTGGATCTGAGGAAAGCTTGATGGAAAATGAAGGTAGCATGCAAATTTTGATATAAAATTAATCTCTATTTCTCTCTCTTACACTAGCTTCCTCCAAACTGACTTCATTTCCTTTTCAAGATGTTTCTTTGGAGAGAAGCAAGGATACTGTTAATATCTGATGGGCAGATATTTATAACTTTGTTAAAATCTGATGAAGTAAGTATGATAAAAAAGAAAGGCAGCATTGTGAATCAAATTTAACATGATAAAGAAATAAGGTTGAAAAAGTCTATTAAGATAGTGATATGGTAACAGGATGCAAAGTAACATATGTGAGACACAGCATTGTGGTCAAAACCGATGCTGGGGTAAACACAGGACTTAGAATCTGAACAACATCATTTATTTGTTCTGTAGGGTTGGGTGAATTATTAAACTTCTCAAAGCCAAGTATTCCTCACTAAAAGCAGTATAACGCGGACCAAAGCTTGCGGACAGGCTTGGCGGCAGTAGAAGAATATATTTGACATGTACTTAAAGCAGTGTTAAGTACATGCTTAAGAAATATTATTGTTTCTGTTTAACATGATCATAATAAAGCAACAGGTCATTCATGGAAAAAAATCCTGAGCTCTTGTGTTGCCATGCCAATTCAACAGCATTCAAAAACTGTGCTGGCTGAGGTAGGAAAGTTGAGAGTTGGAGGCAGTCTGGGCTACCCAGCAAGATCTGCCTCAAAAGGAGAGCAGCTAGGAAAGGAGACAGCAGAGAGAAGGGAAGGGGATAACAAAGAAAAGGAGAAATTCTGGAGATGAGAAACAAAAGCAACATAGGCCTTGGATAAATCACAGGACTCTGGCTCTCCTCCCTACATTACTGTGACCCCATTCAAAAGTTTCAAGACTTAGTTCTAAAAGTCATATTTTGTTAACATTTTAAATGAGTTAAATTATGTATTATCCTAAGTAGTCAAAATTAACAAAATATTTTAAAGCAAGAGAAGTTATACAGCCTGGGCTAGGTCCTTGCTGGAAGCTTGGTTTCTGGGGTTTTCTGAGAAAATCACACACACCATCTTTAGAAATCAGCCAACCCAAGTAAGAACATTGGTTCTGGTTCCACTACTCACTAGTTGGCTGATCTCAGATCAATTTGTACGATCTCACTGAGCCCCTTCTTCTTCCTTGTACAACGGGCTAAAGATAGCCTGTTCATATGACACCTCTAAAAATGTCCATTTAAACTAAACACATCTGTAATCTTTGGGACCAGATCGTTGTTCCTTTTATTTAAAAAGACTTTGTCACACCCCGCATCTTTGTTATCAGAGCTTTGTGACACTGGAGCATCCCAAGATGGAAAAGATGAAGGCTGAGAAGGAGCAGCAAGATTCCTTAATATATAATTCTGGAAAATTGTACTAAAGAAAAAGAAGAAAACACCAGGGAATCCCTTTATAGGTTGAGAGTGAGAAAATATCCCCAGCTCAAACCCAAAGGGGAAAACTTAACATTATCCTGATACATGTCGAAAAAGCTGACGAGTACATGAGAACAAACTCTGAAACAAAGAAAGAAAGAAAGAAAGAAAGAAAGAAAGAAAGAAAGAA
>NW_022196897.1:5262427-5267552 GCF_008632895.1 Mastomys coucha
GGAGGGAGGGAGGGAGGGAGGGTGTAAAATGAGACCTTTTTAATCATAAGAACAATGAGAACCCAACCATAATGTCCTGTTTTGCACCTTTTAAGACAGGAGAAATTCCAAAACTTTGATGATATACTATGTTGGTGAGACTGTGGAGAAAGAGGCTATGTCAAGTTGGGAGCACAAATGGCTCAACCCAGTGGAGGGGGGAGTTTGGCAATATCTACCAAAATTGCATATGCATTTACTTTTTAACCCATCAGTCTCTCTCATAAAAATCAACCCCCAAGGGTATAATACTGGTGAAAACACGGAATGATAAATGTACATTATTATTCATTGCAACACTAGTAATAGCAAAGGACTGGAAACGGCCCAAATGCCCATCAGCAAGGGACTGCTTGGAAAACTGCAGCCCAGCCACATAATGGAGCTGTCAGAGGCACAAGGCAGACGGCCACAAGCCTAGGGAGTGCTCTCTGGGATCAGCAGGAAACAGGGAGAGGCAACTCCAGCAGGCAGCCTCCTCCACCAGCCACATAGCACACAGATGACACATACTGTATCAACACACAGTCCTACACATCAAAAACAAAAGACAGCAAGTGACCCAAAGCCAGTAAAAAACATGTATTTCCAAGAAGGGAGCAGACCAGGAATGAAAAGAATAAAGGCAAAAATGGTAGAGTTTCAATTCTGGAAATCGTATAAACACTTTAGAGACTGAACAACATATATAACGCCCACAAATAAAATAACAATGAGGTAACATTTAAAATTAACCAAAGCAAGTAGCATGGACATGTGGTGGCAATGCTTCCCAGTGTCCAGGGTCCTACACTTGGTGTTTGGAGCACTGGTGGAGATTATTCAAAATATTGCATATTCCCTTTGAAAATTACATGAATGTCCTGTTCACTGGTGTGTGCAAAAGGAGTGCCATCTTTCTAACAATGGTTCCTAATCTAAGTGATGGAAAGACTTATTTGAGACCAGGTTTCACTGTGGAGCCAAGGCTAACCTCAAAGTAGCAATCTTGCTCAGTGCTGGGATTCTAGACAAACAACCATGGCCAGCAAGCTTTTCTTTTTTATCTTTGTAAACATTCTGAAATGATCACAGAGAAGGTGGATGGGTAGCTTTTTGTAATGCAGGAACAGAAAATCCAGAGAAATTCTATTCCAAGTGAATTTTTTCTGGTCTACGGTAAATTTAAGAAAATGATAAAACCTCTCTCTCTCTCTCTCTCTCTCTCTCTCTCTCTCTCTCACACACACACACACACACACACACACATACATATACACATGGGAGAGGGGATGAACATACTAATTCTCTATGTGCCTACAGTCCAGCTCCCCATTCCTATGACCACCTTGCCCATGTCCCAGGAGACTCTTAAATACTAACCCAGCTTCATTTACTTTTTGGAAGTCTGTTCTTAAAGGCAAGAAAAGGACAAGACAGACATATTTCTTCCCCACACCCCACCTGCTTTAGAGTCTGTCCTGCAGTAGCTCTATCCTCAAAGGAATGACCATTTTGCATAGCCCTTTCTTCATGAGTCCAGTCCTGCACAGATTTCAGACGCAGAGAGCTCATGCTGTGGAATCACTAGGCTCTGAACCACTGGTACAATTTTGTAAAGATCTGGAACTTCCCCTCAGGCAAGGCTACTCAGCTTTTAGCTGCACTCTGACCAATATGGGAATACATGCACCTGTGCATATATGTGCACACCAAAGCACACATACCTATATACAGGTCCACAAACAAGCACATGCCAACATATACACAAATATATGTACATGCATAGCTAAGAGACACAAACACAAACTTAAATTTTTCATATTCATATAAATATATATAAACATAGCACATATAAATATACATGGCTACATAAAAATATACATGTACATGGTGGGGGGCCATGAGGCAGGACTTAAATCTGACTACAATTTAATTAAAAACTATACCTTTCACAAAAATAAAGTAGGCCATAGTTCCCTAAGCAGGTTCCCAAAATTGTTATAACACTAAAATTCTATAGCAACAAATCAAATGACTAGACACAGTAAGAGACAGAATCCCACAAAGAAGCCGCAGGGTCAGGAGAAAAAGGTCATATATCAGAAGGCCAGCATCTCACAGTCTTCTCCCTTCAGGAGAGGAAGGTGAGTCTTGAGTCAAGTATCCTTGAGCCATTCACCAAGATGCCTCCGTGAGTAAAGGCTATCACCAAGCATGGCGCCCTGAGCTTGATCCCCAGAGCTCACAAGACTGCAGAAGATAGTGCCTTCTGCAAGCCACCGCTGACCTTCCCATGCATGAGCATGCACACACACACACAGAGAAAGTAAGTAAGCAAATAGGCAGGGGAGAACTCCCAGCACCCTAACACCAGAATACTCCCATCTGCCTCAGATAATGGCTGGAAGGCTCCAGATACAGTAAGTGCTTCGGGGGCATTAAAAGCAGGAGAGGGCCATTGTGTTTAAGAAGGATGTATGCAATGATACCTCATAAATTCATACAGTGATACTTTACTCCATGATCCCCCCCTCCTCTATGTCAAAAAGCAAATTCATCCACTTAAGAGCACTCAAGACAGAAATGAACCTTGACAGGGAAAAAAAAATCCTAGTCTATTCCTTCTAATCAGCAGGACTGCATCCAAACCATTGTGGACAGATGGGTATTTTGTTCTATTTTTAAAGACCTCCGAGGAAGGAGATCTACAAACCCACTTGGCAGCTGATGTGCCAATCCATTGTAGGGAAACTTATGGATACACAAAGAAGTGAGGATAGTTTGCCCCCTCCCGCACCCCTGCCAGGACATATAGCAGAGGACTGCCTGGTCTGACCTCAGTGGGAGATGCACCTAACCTCGAGAGAGACTTGGGGCCCCAGGGAGTGGGTAGGCCTGGCAGGGGTCAGGGGACATTCTCTTGGAGACAGGGAGGAGGAATGGGATGAAGAACTGTGGGAGGGAGACCAGGAGGGGGGAAATGAGACTGGACTGCAAAAAATAAAAGTAATAAAAAAAATAAAGGTCTTGAATAATGGCAAAAAAAAAAAAAAAATGGTGCCAAACTCACAGAAATAGAGCAACTGTGATCCAAGGAAGTGTGGGGGAGGGTAAGCAGAAGCATTTCCCACCCGGTACATGAAACATCATGATCAGCACCATGAATGTCAAGTCATTGCATTCTGAAATGCACTCCAAATTCATAAGAAACAATTTCTAGATATGATATTGGAAGTGGCAGAACACAGCTAATTCGAGGGTAGACCCAGCAAATCTGCACTAGATTCTTGTGCATGTCGACAGGTGATACAAACCTGATCTTGGTCTGCACAGGTGGACTCTGACTTCATGCTAGACCCAAGACCTTGTCCTATCCAGGAATCACACAGAAATAAAAGGAGGAAACAAACGCTGGATGAACCACAGCCTGGCTTCTCTCTAATGCACTGGGATACATTTTCTGGCCATATGAAGGCAGGATGCAACCTTACAGAAGGTTTTACTTGATCTCCTCAACTAGGTCTCTAGCATTTGAAGAGTGATTTCTCCATATGGATGAATCCTTGGACACCCACCAACTGCAAATTTTAAATCAATTATTTTTTTTTTAATTTTATTGATTCTTTGTGAGTTTCACATTATGCATCCCAATACGACTCATGTCCCTATCCCTCTGTATCCCCTCTCTGCCCTTGCAACGTATGAATAAGAAGTAACAAACAAAAATTTAAAAAATAAACAAAACATCTCGTTCTGGAAACGATAGTGTGTCACAGAGTATCCTGTAGTCTATCCTGTTGTTCACCCATCTTTACTTGTGGATGTTCACTGAAATGAATCATTGGTTTGGTTTGAGGCCTCTCACTTCTGCTACACCATCAATACTAGATCCTTACTGGGACTCCAAATCACTTCTCTGCCTTTTGGCTAAGATCAACTGTTATATCTGTTCTTACCATTTTAAATCAATGATTGTTAACTCATGCAATTCTGATCCCAGGAGGCATTTAGCAATAGCTAGAAACATTTTTGATGGCCCCAGTTAGGAATAGTCACTCACTGGATAGAGTAGAAAGACCCTGTGAGCCATCCCATAACACACAGAACAGTGGCCCACAATAAAGAATTATTTGGAAAAAATGTCACTGATTTCAATGTTGCGAAGCATTAGATTTGAACCTTTTAAATACTTTCTGAAAGTTTTATGTGTTAAAATTTTAGAAGAAAGAGAAGCATTTTCCCTCTATCCTCACCTTGACTATGAACTCATAAAATATTTACTAAATACCAATATTCTTTTGCTAGGCACATTAAATAAAGAAAAACCAATGATGCCCCTTGCAAAGACATGTAAGCCAGCTGTACAAAAAAGTGTGAAACTAAGGTATCTTGTTGAAATAGTAAATCAACAATAACAACAATAAAACCAGTGTCCAAGCACAAAGTGACCTCTAATTCTTAGTCACTTCTTGCCGGGGGTGGGGGTGAGAAGTTCATGTCCGTGCACACATGTGCAAGGGGGTTGGTGCACATTGAGTCCAGAGATTGTAATCAGTAGTCTCAAGCTCTCTCACTGAAGTGCAGCAGACCCATCCAGCTAGACAAGTTGGCTAGGAAACCCCAGGGCTCCTCTTGTGTCCATTTTCCATCTCAGGGATTAGAGGTGTGTACCACCATGTCCAGCTTTTTGTAAGGCCCTTAGGACCTGAACCCAAGTTCTCATAGCAAGTCTGTTACCAGGTAGCTGGACCCCACACCCCCTACCTCCCCCCTCCCCGCCATGGCCAGGTCTTAGACATTTCTGATTAAATGAGTCAGACTGAGACTGCACAGGGCCTCCTGGCATAAACCTAACTCTTTTATTAAGTTAAGTTTTCTTTTTGTAAAGGAATGTGATACATGTGCAATTGAAAGAGAATGGGTGGAGGTGATTTACTTTTGGATTCTCTCTGGAACACTGCAGCATTTCTCCTAGAGAAGACACATTATATGTGATAGTTTAGTTCTAGGTCAGCCAAGAAAGTCTAATGTAACAGCAGTCCAGCTGAAGTAATAAAACTGGAGGTGTGAGAACCCTGAGCCTCATAACTTAGAAAACAGCTCC
>NW_022196897.1:5267562-5329933 GCF_008632895.1 Mastomys coucha
CCCATCCATGTCACTTTGAATAAGCCTAGAAACCTTCTAGCTAGTTTCTTTTTTTAAAAGAACATTTAAGTAATGTACATAAAACATAAAAATTCTACCCCAGGCAGGCCTGGTCCCTAGAACTTTTTCCATAAGCAGACAATGTCACTATGTATCATATGTCTTCCACAGCTACTCAAACACACATATGCATATATAAGCTTCCAAATTACAGGCAAGAGTTGGAACATACTATCAGGACTATGGTCTGTTTTGCTTTTACTGGTCAATCTCCTTCATTTCTTTTATGGATTATATATGTAGAGAGCATTTGTATCAATGCTCACGTGGTTCCTAGGAGCACCATGCAAGGTAAGTGTTTATTTTCCTCTCTCACTGGATCTGGAACCCTGTTCCCTGGAAGCTTTCACCTGGAGCAGTTCTCCTCCGCCCATCACTCTTCCTGTATACCCTACCTAACAAGTTTAACTTCTTCCAAAATAACTGATCTGACTTCCTCCATTTGCAGAAGGCACTCTGCCTTGTGTAATTATCTTGTGTGTACTAGCAAACCTTTGGAAAGAGACTTTCACGAACTGTGTTGAACCTATTACTAGAATTCCAGAGACAGCAATGACAGAAGAGATTTCTAAGGTAAAACAGAGGCTGTTGAGGTCACAGCATTCTGAGTTTGCTGTCACCCATCTAGGTTATGGCTCATGGAAGGAAAACCACACCCAGAAAGCTTCTTTAAACTGATGATATTTTCAGATTTTTTTCTTCTCCTGTAGCTAAAGGCCCAATTATTCTTCAAAAAGCTCTCAGGTTATTCACAATCCTCTTGTTCAGTTGGGAGGCTGGGAAGAGAAAGCCTGCTGTCTATCCATATAGGTCATTCCTAAACACGTTTTTGTAATACACAGCCCCACCATTCTGAGGCCTGTTACTAGAAAATTAAGAAAGATCAGAAAAGAACATTTTTGTTTAACTAAACTCTCCATTATGCCTCCTATGAAATCCTATATGCCATATAAAAATACCAGTATCTCCTTATCAGATGCATAAAAGGTTGCCTGAGTGCCCACTAGCATCCTTTGCTACATTACAGCAGAACTGACTATTCCTCTTTTACCAGAGGGCAGGATTGATACAGGCTTATTCTGAAATTACAGCCAGTTTGGGGACAGAGCTGAAAAAAACACTGAACTCTTGTGGCAACACAAAACCCTAGCCAGGACACTGCAACTGAGACGCATTCAAAATCCTCTAGGGAACCTGATTAATTTTTTTAGACCTTCAACAAAGTTGTGATTTGATTAGATAAAATTCTATGTCATCTACAGCCCCTTTCCCTACACTTCCTCCCTTGTTTCAGCTGCCTAAGGTAAGTTCCAGCACAAAAAGCATGTGCCAGATGCTCTGCCTATAGACCTGCATGAGAACGATCCTCAGTTGGTCCCAAAGGCAATATCGTATCACATATTATATTCTAAGAATTTCTATCACGTTCGATTCCTAAAAGACATATTACTATAGGACCTAGATCAAACAAAGAAATGTGTCTCGTTGGCTGAGGTAACAGGGAAGGGAATTTTGGATGAGTTCAGGAGAGCTGGACAGATACAGGGGGATAGCATGAGGTCCTATTTTTCAAGCGACTGGAAGCATTACTGCCAACTCTGTATTATTTGACTGAAGAGTAATGCTGAGCAGGCTCTGTTAGCAGTATGCAGGACAGAAGGATGCAGATGAAGAATAAACACAGATCAGTTTCAATTTGTGATTAAAACAGATACACAACCTATGATCTTTCTGTCCATCAAGGGCAAGCTCCCAGTGAGCATCTAAACACACAGATGAAAGACACAGAGCCTCCTCTATGGAGCACAGCAAGTGGTCACCGTAAATAAGTGGAAAACATCACCACCAAATGAGAGCAAAGGGGAAACCTGTAAATGATGAAAGGCTAAAGGAGGCTAGAGCAGTGGCGGAAACGTGGAAGAGATTCAGAAAATTGCTTCAACATGACTGACGACCACAGCTGGGGTGGAGGAGTAGAGAAGGACCACATTTTCTCCCTTGGCAATCAGTTGTCTAGTGTAGACACTTAACATAATAAGAAATGAAGGAGAATATGGGAAACAGGAATGGGGTCAAACACGCTGACCTTCAGATACGCATAGGACCTGGGACTTGATTACAAATTTAGCCTTTCAAATTTTATATTAAACTTAAATTATTTCTTTTTTTTAAAGATTTATTTATTACTATACATAAGTACATTGTAGCTGTCTTCAGATGCACCAGAAGAGGGCATCAGACCTCATTACGGGTAGTTGTGAGCCACCATGTGGTTGCTGGTATTTGAACTCAGGACCTTCAGAAGAGCTCTTACCCACTGAACCATCTTACCAGCCCAAACTTAAATCATTTCTATTAGAACAAATAGATGTGATCTCGTGAGGATTTTTCTGAAAGCTGGACAATCCTAAGAACAAGTGAAAATATCAAACATGGAAAAAGTTCACAGCAGCAGAAAATGTTAGTAGACCCATTACATAGAGAACGGTGATCATCAATGAGGAATAGACAAAAAAAACATATAAGAGTTGACTGTTCTTTGCTTCCAGGAAAGGATGGAGCCTAACTAAAAACGATGCATTCATCAGTCAACCAGTGCAAAATCAATAGTAACATACCAAAGCTGTATCACAAAGGCTGGTGAGATGGGCCAGCCAGGAGGCTAGGCACAGGAGCAACTCACCAAACATCGCAAGAGTCACAATCTCAACCAGCTGACTTAAAAGCTCAGGCACACCCACGTAAACGTCCTGTGCTCATGTCAACATAAAGCTCATCTCTCTAGTGAGGGTGCACAGGTGGCTTCAGTTTGATGCAGGTGCCATGGCCTAGCTAGTCCCAGCCAGAATTCAAACCTCAGTCTTAGGGCCTTGGGACCTTATATAACCTGTAGAAACTCTCAGAGGCCATGTTACCCAGACTCTCCCAGCTCCTCCTTGTGAGACACAGTCATTCTCAGATGGGTATGATGGAGTATATGTATAAAATGTAAGCTTTCCATCTTCTCAATAGAGGCAGGATGTAACATAGGTTATAAAGTACCTACCTAACGTGCATACGGCTCTGCGTTCAACCCCAGCATTAAATAAATGGAGCCAAATGACTCACATTTATAATTATAACACTTTAGAAATGAAAGCAAAGTGATCAGAAGTTCAAAGCCATCCCTGCCTAAACACCAACCCTGAGGCTAGCCTGGGCTACACAGATACTGTATTTAAAAAGAAAGATACAAGAAAGAGATTAAAAAATAAAAGAAAGAAGGATAATGTAATCTACATATTAAATTTAACTTTGCTAGAAGCTGCTCTTTAAAAGGAAAAATCTATTATGTCCAGTAAACTTAGTAATAAATTTAAACTTGACCTGTCCAAATTAGTAACCTTTAATGTAAAATCAACATTAAGCTATTAACCAAACAGCTTTCATATTTTAAAGATAGCTCTGAAAAATCGCTATATAATATGTCACATCCCAGAAATAAAATGCTATCAGCAGTACTTGGGGAAGATATAAAATGTATATTTAAGTGATCCATAACAATATATTTCTAATATCTGATTGAATAACAGGTTTTAGTTTTCACTCAGTAAAAGTGAATGTTCAATTCTTTAGTTACAGCAGCCATTTTTCCAGTTCCATACATGGCTGGCATCAACTAATCTGAACAGCCTGGTGCTCAGTTTTGAAACAAAAGAAAAGTACAGGGGCTCAGGATGTAGCTCTATGGTATACAGCTCGCCTAGAAGATCCAACTCCCAATATCATGCCCCTCCCCCAAAAAATATTAAAGAGAGGAGGAGGAGCTCTGTAAGGATCTGACATCTGCTATGAAAGCATGAAGACCTGTGTTCAAATCCCTAACACTCATGTAAAAAGGCAGGTGCATCTGTAAGCCCAGTGCCATGGGGGACAGAGACAGCAGGATTGCTGGTGCCTGCTAGACACATACCAGGTTCTTGAAGAGACCCTGTCTCAAGAGAATAAAGCATGAAGTGATTAAAAACATGACACCCAATCTTCTCTAGTCTATTTGCATGTAGAAGTACTCAGCCACATGCACACACACACACACAGACATACACACAGAGAGACACATACATAGACCACATGAACGTGCACACAAATGCACATGAGAGGGGGGGCAAGGGGGGAAGGTATTCACATGCTACACATACCAAAAGAGAGAGACATTCTCTGAGAATTACTCTAGGCCAGTCTATAGAATGATTTGTCGACAAGTGATCCCTGTGCATCAAAACCTCTCAGACAAATTGCCCCTATTCATGGTTTCCCATCCAGCACCTCCTCTCTCAGCCTCTGCTTTCAAACTCATCTTAGTTCAGGGTCATGTCCCAAGACTCAGCTCTATGTGTTCTCTAACCAGATCTCCTCAGGCTGGAGAACCCCTTTGTATCCTGGCTCAAGACCTCCTCTCTGTTACCACTCTCTCTAGGTGAGTTCATCTCCTTCCAGTGCTTTAAATATCTAGATGCTGGCTCAAGACCTCTGCTTTCAAACTCATCTTCATTCAGGGTCATGTCCCAAGACTCAGTTCTATGTGTTCTCTAACCAGAGCTCCTCAGGTTGGAGAACCCCTTTGTACCCTGGCTCCAGATCTCCTCTCTGTTAACACTCTCTCTAGGTGAGTTCATCTCCTTCCAGTACTTTAAATATCTAGATGCTGGCTCAAGACCGCCTCTCTGTTAACACTCTCTCTAGGTGAGTTCATCTCCTTCCAATACTTTAAATATCTAGATGCTGATGATACCCAATTCTCTACCTTCTTTCCTGCCGTGTTCCCCGACTCTAAAAGGCTGCCTTACTTAGATATCCATGTACAACCAAAAGTGATGCTCTCCTTCCTCCTGTCTTCCCCAGTCTTCTTCAGCTAAGTTAAATGAACCAACCGATTACCCATTCACTCAAAACAAAACTCTAGGAGAAACTTCCCTACTTCTTTATCACACATACATCTTCCTTCTGCATGTTTTCATTGACTCTCTTCTCAAAGTGAAACCCAAGTCTTCTTTTTTTCCATCTTGTTATTCTATTGTGTTGCTTGATGAAAACCACCATATAACCCTTGTCTCTCTTGCTCCACACAATCCATTTTCTTCTATTAGCCCAGGTAATAATTTTACAAATCAAGTTATGCTCTCACCACTACTTGAAAATGCCCCGTGTTTTTCATTGATGTCAGAAAAGTTGCAACTCTTATATCTTAGCTCTGTCTAGTCCCCTCTCACATCCTATACCACTGCTGCCCTGCCTCCTTTGACTTCTATCCATGCCTTCAACACATCCAAGTCCTTCATGAACCAGGGTTTTACATTTGCTACTCCTACCTTGAGCCCAAGTAGATGCCTTCTTAGAAATAAATTGAGATGGGCATGGTGATGCACGCCTATAATCCTAGCCCTTCAAAAGCTGAGGCAGGGGAGTTATAAAATCAAGGTAGATCCTGGAAGGTTGTGGCAGGACCTGTTTTCAAAAAATAAACTCTGAAATAGATACATAAGTAGACAGACAGACAGAGACAGATAGAATCAAGTAATCACGGTGACATAGAAATCAGCCTTACAAATGATTCTGTACCTTGAATGGGACACACAAACATATGTGGTCAATCCAGGACCCTAATTAGAAACTATAACTCTAGAAAGACATTTACTAGAAATAGGCAAATCTAACAACACACACACACACACACACACTTGATATCTGCAACATTATAAGCCATCCATGTGTGTTGCATAGACAGTCATATCCACATTCTCTATGAATCACTGAAATGAAAATCTGTACCCACAGGTAAATGATGGGGAAAAGTTCTACTGAGACCTTGAACACATAATCACAACTCTGAGCAAACAACTGCTTTCAAATTCACATGTAAGTAATCCATGATTCTCTCAAGCCTTCTTCTCCCAAAAGAAAAGTTCTGTCATCCAGCATTTTGGCTCAAAACAAATGCACCGAAATTCCCATGGAAAGATGCTGCTTAAGAATGACAAACACACTATCACACCACAGTTCTCAATCCCTTCCAAACAGCTGGTGGTTTTTAAATGCATCATATGCAGGAGGGAGCAGGGGGTGGGATCTTCAACACATCTTTAAACTGCAAATGTGATACTTCAGAATTGATTTTATTTATTCTAGTCTACCATGAACTAATAACATATGGGGTTGTGGATATATCACTATATAAATAAACAAGTTTATATATTTTCTCAAAATCCATTTTATTATTGCACCTCATAAATAGACAAGGTAGACTTACAAGAGATCAAAGAGAAATCCTTTAGACTAATGCTGCTATAAGACAGAGTGCTATAGATCAGTAATCAACAAGGTCTGCCAACTCATGCCCTCTGTCACAGTTCTAGAAAGGGTCTATGCTCCTAGAGAGAGGGCCCAAGAAATGGGGTCGGGGTGTCATCCTAGGGAAAATTCTTGTACTACAGGGTATAAAATTTAGAGTCATTCACACAAAATTTTCATTGTGAATAGTTTGTTATTGATATGGTTGGTAGTTTATTAGGATGAATGTTCTAGTGAAAAGTGCTACACATTAGTAGCACATTGTAAAGTGCTACTAAAAATCCTATCATTGATAAAAAGGAGCTTCAATAGACTTGTCTTTTGCACCTATTAGACACAGTTAAATAAAAATCATTTCATTTGTCAATATTAATAGTTTTGCTATTTTTCTATATGCCTTTCCTAGCCATGGAAATTTTTTTTGAAAAGAACCAAAGTTGAAAAGTGTAACCTCAGCAATCACTAACTCTGGGGCCTTATCCCCTGGCACAAATGTTCATGCATATGCATATTTTCATCATATATGCAGACAGATGCCTTTGCATTTATTTGAATACTTGCATAAATATTAATGTGTATAAGTGCTTGCATGCCCAAACTCCATTTATGAAATATCCAACTGCATAAATTAGAAACATTAGATACTTGCTGCATTAACACTACATAAAATACATGCAATTTGCAAGACAAAAAAAAAGCACAACCCAGTGGAAGAAACCTGATTCTCTCAATATGTCTGCCATGCAATAGTCAGGACCAGGTTTTCTGTAGAATGTATGGAGCCTTTACATGACTCATGGTTCAATGTCTACAAAAACCCAACAGTCTTAAAATAAAAACACACAGAAATAGATAAATAAATAAATAAATAAATAAGCCTTTTTGAGGAGTAAATTTGTAAATTGTTACCTATGACCCCACAAAGTATAAATTTTCAGTCCCCTGATGACCTCATGAGCTAGATTTCATATAGAATGTGACTCCAGTGTAATTGTTACAAACCATCATCTTCACAAGCCCAGGGTCAGGTGGAGAACTATTGATCAAGAATGTTCTGATGACCTTCAAAATAATAAAGGCTATTGCCATTGCTCTTGGTTACCTATCAGAACTGGAAGGTCAGAGGCAATTGCTGAAAACACACTCTGGTTACAGGACATGGAGAAATCATGTTGGTACTAACCAGGAAGCTTCATCCATGCTGACTAGTTTTCATAATACTAGAAGATGTCATTCCAACTGCTGGGGGCAGAAAGTCAACAACTGTCTTACAAAGCTGTCAGTGCTGTGAGCTATATCATGACCAGCCTGGCAAGATTGTCTCTTGGGTGCAATAGTGGCACAGATGTTATGGGGCAATCAACTATTTTCTGATTGTATTTAAAGCTTGTTCTATGAGAGGAAATTCATGCCTGCTCCTGCAAATCTGGTGGATAGCCCATGGTTGAGGAACTCATAGGTCTCAGATCAACCTACTAATATTACTTTGCTGAATGATCATAGATTCAAACTGTCATCTAAATTGGTATTTCTCTATCTGTAGATAGGTATAGGTCTCAGACACATCAATTTTTTTAGCAATGGAGGCTGTTAATGTAGAAGCTCAAGGATCAAAATTCAGAGAGAATAAGTGTCCAAGTGGGACAGCCACAAATGGGACACTTCCTTCCAGAGCTCAGGGACAAATACAGAAGAAGGGACAGTGAAATCATACAAGCCAAATATTGGGAAGGTCTTCACCAAAACACATCTTCTGGACATGACAAGACTGAGGCAATCACAAATGTGACCCCAAGCTGAGGAGCCGTCATGGCTTCTCCAAGAGAGTAGCTTTTCTTCAAGGATATGGCTCCTGGGAGATTGAGCTCTATAGTGGATGGCCTCATACCTATGAAGTTTATGGTCATCCTTAAATGGACTCAGTGGGTTATAAAAAAGAAGCAACAACAAAAAGAAGTTAGGAAAGAGGTAGACATGAATCTGGGAGGAGTTAAGGGAAGGACTAGGGGATAAATGTGATCAAAATCATTGTGTGTATGAAGGAAATTCTCAAAGAATTAAGAAACACATAGATTTTTTAAGTTGCCTAAACACTCATACATACCTGATTCTTTCTCAGGAGAGACAGATGACTATAAATTTTAAGTTTACAGGAGAAATAGAGTAAGTTCCTTCAGTGGTCCTATACTCAACATGATTGACAGTTGGGACCTTCTACCCAATCTCACCCATTCTCAAATAGAGATATCTATTACTCTTATTTAGGAAAAAGGCATATTTATATTGTCACTACCATGTGAACATTTGCTGCTTCTCAGTTCAGTGTATGGCCAGCTGGATAGACCAAAGTTTTACTATCTCTACTATTATGCCTTTTGTTTAAGTCAGTTTGACTTTTGGAATATTTTCCCACTGACTTTGAGAAAAACCAAGACAGATTTCAGATTTGACACTTTTCTGTCGAAGTCTCACACCTCACCACTGCCTGGACATTGGTTTTGTCTGTGATTCTACAAACCAGGTATTAGTCTCCCCTGTGACTCAACCAGGCTCAACAATGAAACTGCCAATGAAATCAATAAGAGAGAATTCTCCACTCAAAGTGCTATTCCTGCTTCAGTGTGCCTTCTTTTCCTTGGAACTCAAATTGAGTTCTTAGAAAACCAGGCTTGTATCTCGCAGCCTAACAGAACACACAAGCTGTTAGTGAAAGATCTACCCTACCTTCCATACAAGGGTGTGCGTTCATTAGGACTAACTTTCTATTTGCACATGCATGTGTGCTCATGCACACAAACGCATGCACACACACACATACACACATACACAGAGAGAGAGCTACCAAACAGTTTTTGTTTGCTGCAGGGAATGAGTTCACATAAATACTCATGGAAATACTGATGGATGTGATGTGTTCCGCAAGCAAATTCAGTCCCTGAACTCTTTCACATGGCTCTTTCTCTTTTCTTGAATGCATGCTGGGTGCAGTTCATCCAGTGGACAGCAGAGGCACTAGACTGAAAAGGCCTGAATAACAGGATGCAGTAGAGCCCTTTAAGCCTCCCTCCCTGCTACCAACTCCCTAGCCTATGAGTGAGAAGTTAAGCTTTTTTGTGCTCAGATCCTAGGACCATCTATTCTAATGGGTCTTGTTCTGGGTCAAAAAGTGCAGCTGTTATCATGGGCAATGCACCTAATGTCTCCCTAACAGAATGTAGTAGACATTTTTATGCCAACGTGACCAAAATACCTAACATAGCAACTTAAAGGAGAAATGAAAACCCACAATTTCTGAAGTTACAGTCAACAGTGGCTTGCCCCATGTGCTTGTACTCAGCATCATGGTGGACAGCAACTGTTCACATCATAGAAGATAGGATGTGGAGAGATACAAGAGGCTACTAAAGCTAAGATACCCTAAAGCCCACCCAGGACGTTACTTTCTCGAGCTTAGCTCCACCTTCTACATTTCCATACCCTCCCCGCAAACTAACTACATTTCAGATGCAAATCGTCAAATCGTGAGCTCTGTAGACATTTCAGACTCCAACAATAATATAAAAATACTTAAGACATTTAAAATTTTCTCATTTAGGAGCAAAATGAAAGGCGAGCCAGGAGAGTGGAAAATTGGTCAGGGCCTCACAAGAGTTTGGCTGGAAATGGATCTGGAAATAAACTCACAGGTTGTACACAATGAAGGAAAGCACACATACAGGTTTTTTTTTTAATCTTTTAAGACACTGTTACACTAATAACACCAGGTAGCCTGTCTGATGCCAATGTTAAAAACACAGCAAGCCATGTTTCCTAAATGCAAGGTACCACAGTCTAAATGTTCAACACTGGGGGGGTGTTTTGGAAGTCTTCTAATGACAACATCTTCCATCTCCTACAAATGTGAATTTGGCATATAATAAGCAACCTAGGAATCTTTAACAAGTCACAAACAAAATCATTTCTCAGTGAAAAACAATAGGATTTCTGAATTTGCTCAAAAATGTGCTAATCATGACAAACAGCACCTGTGAGCCAACATATTAACAGGAACATTGCCTAATGCTGCATATGATTGTCAGCAGATCTTTACCAAAGTTGCTAAGCACAGCATGGAAAACGAAATGACAGACACCAAGAAAGAGTCGTGGGGGCAAGGGGAACAAGCCCACCTCAGTGGATGCCTAACATCTTCACATTGCTTGGACTCTGTCACAACTCCTTCATAACAACACTGGGTAGTCAAAATCTAACCTAGCATGTCTCCTTCTCTTTTCATTGTATTTGTCCAGACACAGCTGGGGATCAAAGCAACAAGCTCACACATGCTAGGCACAGCACTATTACTCTTTGTAAAAATGTTGCTGACCAACATTTTTACAAAGAGTAATATGAAATCTACATGCTATAAGATTGCAGAATTAGAATGTTATCAGTTGTCTTTTAAAATTAAAATATAAAATTCAAGTAGAAATGAAGATTCTCTTCACTCACAACTTAAATAACTCTGGTATTTATTATAATGCTGGGAGGGATACAAAAGCATTGTTAGGACATTATCTGAAAACAATTCTAGGATCCTGATCACAAGCCAGGAAACAATTTATTTGTGAACTTAAAATGATACATGTTGTACCAGACTGAACTAATAAGAATTTTTTTCACCTAGAAAGCACCAGAAGCATTAGTCCAGCATGTTATTCTCATTAAAAATACCAACTCCAACTTCTTCTGGCAGAGAGAAGTCTATAATGGATGTTAGCCCCCAAGAAAACTTTACAACATTGTTAAATGAAGATATTAAATACAGAACCACGATAATCAAAAGAACATTGCTCCTAGGAAATCCAAATAAAATAAATGGGTGCAAATGGTAATAAATTCAGAAAACAGAAATACTGCTATTTCTGCAAATATAAAATGAAGTGATTCCTGAGCACCCTCGAATTCTTAAGTCCTCAATTTTACCTCCATACATAATAACAAAGCTAACTGTTACCATGCCAACTCTTTTACCTATTTCCTAAGAGTTACTATTTAGTAGTAATAAAATCTTGCAAAGTAGGTATTTTATTCCCATTTTATTTATGAATGTGGAAACCACCATGATGAAGTGGAGGTACCAGGGTTTGTTTGAAGGAAGATATTTTAGGATGATGGAGGTGCATTACAGAGATGGTGCAGGCTCTGTATGATGGTCCATACATGTAATACCAGCTACCTGGGAGGCTGAGGCAAGTGGTTCAAAAGCTCAAGTCTGGGTAGCTTGTTATGTTCCTGCCTTAAAATGAAGTTTTACTAACTTGAAATGTTAGCGAAGTGATTTACTATTTACCTAAGCTTTGTGAGGATATGGGTTCAGACTCCAACAGAGAGAGGGGGGAAGGAGGGACAGAGAGAGAGAGAAAGAAGAGAGAGAGAGAGAGAGAGAGAGAGAAAGAGAGAGAGAGAGAGACTGAACAATCCACTCTAATGCCGGGCTGTCTCAGCTGGGAAGTGCTGAACAATGATGGGAATGGCAGAATCCAAGCTTCAGATGACAAGTGATGAGGGCCCATGTCTTCCATGTCCAGAATCACATAGTCACCTATGCCCCTTCCTACTTCCTTGGACAGTTTCTCATCTAGCCACACAGTCACAATTAAGTGTGAGCTTCAATCCGATGGACAGTTTCTTTTCTAGTCTACAAACTGTCCAAAGAGCAGAAAGCCAGCTGCCTCTTTTTTGGCAAGTTCCCCTTCTATCCAAATAAAGAATGCAGGGCTTCCTGCTTTAGTCCTTTTTAGGATTACTGCTCTTTGTGGCTTCATTGCATTTTCTAATTACTCAAAATGCTCCTGTGACTCAACACTGTCCAATAAGCTTGAGCATACCCGATTCATACAGGTGGATTGCCCCCTTTCAGCACTATAGGCCATCTCAAGTATTCTTCACAAGAACAAACCATTGAGAAGAAAACTGGACCTTTCATAAAACATCCTATTTTTTCTTACCGTGTTATTAATCCCCCATTTCAAAAAATAGGATTTTGAGAGGCCTGGGAATTATTATCTCCACTTTGTTCTACATTTATGACTTGGAAGGATTCTAAAGAACAGCCAAGGGCAGCCTAATGACATATGC
This sequence comes from Mastomys coucha, assembly GCF_008632895.1. Classification (NCBI taxonomy): domain Eukaryota; kingdom Metazoa; phylum Chordata; class Mammalia; order Rodentia; family Muridae; genus Mastomys; species Mastomys coucha. Next base: position 5,280,070 of record NW_022196897.1, read on the forward strand.
GCAGTCTTCTCTCTCCCACCAAGGCACACAGATTTCCCTGGTTCTCTTCAACCAGACTAAACTGTTTTTCTCATGTGTCTCAATTATGTTTTAATAAAATTACAAAAGGCCAAAGAGGGCAATGCCATCACCCTCCATGCTGCTGTCCCCTCGTTTCAGCGGAGCGCTTTTCTTCTGAGTCACACAAAGGCTTTGCCATCATGCTTTTGTCAATCCTCCCAACTTAAAAAAGCATCAAATATTATCATTCCCGTTTGAGATGCAGGAGAAGACAGGCATAGTGATTAAGATATAATGCCTAGCGGAAATAGGTCATTTTCAAAGTTGGAGTGGTCTTGCAAACTTACCACATAATTCCTGCATTGTGGGAAGTTATTTCTTGTGTCTTCCCCACATCTTGCTCCAAGGCAAAACTAACTTTCCTTGTTTTTAACTAGGAGATACTCAAAAGTTCCCTTCACATAAGAAACAAAGTTGCTCGAAACTATTCAAGTACTCAGATTTTATTTATTTACATTCTAACTTTAGGAATCCAAAGTAAGATGATCTTAAAGAAATAGCTTCATAAACACCCCCCCCAATCTATTTCCAGCATCCTCATGATAACAAGGACCGAGGGTCATGTCTTGAAGCATCATTGTCTACTATGCTAACCCATGTTGACCACTATCTAGAGTATTTGGTCTGTGTAATAAGCAAGGGATCGTTGGTATCTTGTTCTCAAAGTCAGCTGCACTATAGTTTGTCATCCAGCATTCAGAAGTCTTATCCATAAAAACAAAAGTTTAGCTTAAGCTATATGCTGGCATAATAATGGGTTTTTACAAGGACAGCAAACATTTCACTTTTGTTGACTGATACTTTCCTCCATGCTGGATGAGAAGGAATGCAGCCTGCACAGAATGTTAAATGCATACATATTTATGTGGGTTTACACTCTCAGACCTGACAACCTGAAACAGTCTGAAACCTACTTGTACCACACTCAGAGAGTAAACACATTGACCTATTTACGTTCCATACAGACACCTTAGTTCAACATTTGTCATTCAGTTCCAAATCCACACAATAAAATTGTTCCGGTTACTTTTTTTTTTAAATTCTTATGGCTTAAACATACAGAGGTGAAAAACATTATGAATTTTTTCCTTTCAGCCTCCAAAGTATATGCTCTCAAATACTGGAGCTATAGGCACCCCATGATCAACACCCTATTGAGTCACAAGATTTAATGGTAACAACTACAGCAGAATCCAGCCACAAAGGGTCAGGTTCCAACAGTACTAGGTAATGTACTCTAAACATTGAAACAAATGATGATCCTAAAATCTAAATTGGTCCCCTAATAATTTCATTTGTAGTTATCCTTCCAATCCTCAGGATAAAACCAGCCTTGGCAGCATGCAGTCTTGCTCCTGACTCCCACGAGTGGGCAGCTCCTTGCTATCCTCCATTCACCAATGCTTCTTCTGCTTATTCATTCCTAAGAACTCATTTCACAAACTTCTCTGTAACTGAGCTACACTCCAGGTAGGGGTAGGCGCCTTTTTCTTCATCCCTGAATCCTTAAAGCCTTGCCTGTCTCCAAGCCCATGGCCCAGGCTAAGTCCTGTGAATGAGGCTAAGGACTTTGACCTTGCACCAACAGCTCTTCATGTGGGCTCTGTTGAGTACTCTTGTTGGTTGTGTTTTCTAAGCACAGAGCAGGAACCTTAGGATAAGATGGGTGGGAAAAGGTCAGGAAAAGTCACTCTCTTGGTGGAGAGGTAGGATTAAACCTATCATATCACATGATAAACCTCACTGGAGATGCCTGAGGCGATGCAAAGCCTTCCCCTATCATAGCACAGCACACTCGGGAGCATTTCTCAGGGAGTGAATGATGAAAGTCAGTCCCCACTATTAAGAAATTTGATACTTTGAAATATGGATCCAAGGGTCACCATGCAGCCTCCAAAATGCCATTTAGGAATAATTTAATTTTTTGCATCAACAGAAGACACAATCTTTGGTATTTGCCCTATGGAACAAGACTCCAGGTAAGACATATAACAATGCTCATAAAATCTGAGAAGACAAACATGCTTAGACATTGCTGCAAAGAGATAAACGAAATAACAAACAAGAAAGGCTGTCTGCACACAGTGAGCCCTTCAGGAATCTTCCCTCCCATCTATCTAAAGCCCAGACAGAGATTCATAAAGACACAGTGATTGACAGACATAACTGAATTCTGCACAGCCAATAAAGAAGAGGGAAGTATAGAATACCCTTGCTGACTGTATATGCTTTGATGGTACAAGAAGTCAATCATGTTTTCTCCAAAAGCCATGCATTGTTCCAAACATGGGAACTGGAATTTCATGTGATCATAGCTTTCCATTATCACACAAGAAACATCTCTGCCTTCAGGAAGCTTTGGAGATACACATGGTGGTGTAGACCTTCAATCCCTGCACTTTGTAAGCTAAGGTAAAAAGATCAAGATCATGAGTTTAAGGCCAGTATATACTACACAGCAATACTCTGTCTCAAAATGAAAGAGAGAGAGACAGAGAGAGAGAGAGAGAGAGAGAGAGAGAGAGAGAGAGACAGAGAGACAGAGAGACAGAGAGACAGAGAGACAGAGAGACAGAGAGACAGAGACAGATAGAGACAGAGAGAGAGAGAATATTTTATACAGTTAGGAAATCTAGATAGATGATAGGTACATGTATGTGTGGGTGGATAAATGGATGGATTCATGAATAGAGAGATAGAGGTAGATAGACAGACAGTTATAGATAGATAGACAGTTATAGATAGATAGATAGATAGATAGATAGATAGATAGATAGATAGATAGATAGATAGATAGATAGATAGATACAAGAAGCTTAATTTGCTAGTAGTAGTCAAGTTGTGTACCCTCATGTTTTCCTTAAGGACTTTTCAAATGTGCTATTTCTTGAATTGGGTAGTAGGTACAAATCTATTCATTTATTACTACTCTTTACACTAGATACAAGTCTCTATATACCATTTTGAATGTGTAATACATTTCCTGTTTTAAACAGGTATACATTCTTAATGCCAGGACACTGAAATCAAGTATTCTAAGAGATCCCAGTGGCATTTAACAAAGATTAATACATTTATTATTTTCTCCACAGGGAGAGATGTGCTTTTTGAGTTATTGATGAGAACTTAGAGAATTTGCAGTACCTTCAAATTCTATTTCTGAATGACTAAAAGTTTCAATAATACCTACCCATGAGACTCAAATGTCATACATCCAAAACAAATGGCAATTTAGACTAGAAGTCAGAACATGTCAGTGCTATTCCCAAGTCTAGGATCCAGTCTAAAGGACATAGAGCTAGCTCTCAAAGTCAGCAGAGTGTTGCCAAGTAGACATTACTTCTGTCTTCTTTACTTTTAAAATATTTATTCATTTGTGCATGTGTATGTGCAAGAGAAAGAGAGAGAGAGAGAGAGAGAGAGAGAAAGAGAGAGAGAGAGAGAGGCTGCAAAGGCTAGATGAGGGGGTTGAATCTCTGTAACTGGAGCTACAGGCAGTTAAGAACTGAAGTCTGGCCCTCTGGAAAAGCAGCAAGAACTGTCAATCTCTGAGCCACCTCTCCTGTCCCAGCTTCTGTTGCTCTGATCCTTATCCTAGGAAAGTTTTCAGTACACTCATAGCAATAAGTTTAAAAATATAACATAATATAGTTAATATTTGTTTTAATAATATTATTGCAGGGCTGGGAAGACGGCTCAGTGGGTAGTGGATTTACCACAAACCTGAAAATCTGAGTTTGATTCCTGGATTGCACATGGTAGAAGGAAAGAACTGCCTCCTGCATGCTGTCCTCTGACCTCTATACATATACTGTGGGGACATTAGCTGCATGGCAAGAGAGAGAGAGAGAGAGAGAGAGAGAGAGAGAGAGAGAGAGAGAGTAGATTAAAATATATATTATATCCCCTAGTAATAATAATCCGTGGCACCATCTGTAAACATTTAAAACAACACTGATAGATTTAATAGTTGTTTATTACGATGATGGTATGCTTAGCCATTTGCAAATCACAGATGATTTTACTAAACCACCCCCCACATAATACACATATACACAGAGATACACAAGGTGTCAGGAGACAAATAGGAAAAATGTGGGGAGCAGATGGGATGATGGCTTCATGGGCAGACTGAGACCACACTCCTTATGTAAGTCAGGAAATGGCCCCAAAATAGTTCACCACACACACAGAAAATTCCAGGCAACCTAGCACACCCTGATTTTCATATTAGTGTGCATACTGATGCTTTAGAGTTTGTCATCATTCTCGATGAGTTTTAAACTGATTCCTTTACTGAAACACTGTGGTGTCTGCAGAATTTCAAATTGTTTTTATTAGTTCCAGTCTAACTACCCTAAAAGCACAAATAGTAATGAAATCAAGTTTAGAAGTACTGTAAAGAATTTCAGTGTCAGCTCTGCCTCTTGCTTAGTGTTTCATATGTGCCTGACCATTGGCATAAAACCTGGGATCAGAAAGTGAGATGTTAATTCATCTACTCTAACCAGTGATGTCACTGACTGACTTCTGTCAGTGACATCATAGCCTGTTAGCTCTGTAAGCACACAAAAATATGGTTCCCCATTCCCCCAAAAAAGAGAGTAAATAGAGACTTACCCTTTAGAGTACTTGGCAATTTAATATCTCAAATGGCTTATCTGGCAGAAAATGAATGTGAAATGAAGTTCTGAAAGTCTTCCCAGTCAATGCACTGGGGTGGACTGGAGCAACTTTGGGAACAAATGAGGGCAGTAAATGGTTAACTGTCAGCACACAACCTCATGCTGCAGGACACACAAAGGTTCACAGCAGTTGTTAGATTCATTTAGAGAAACTCAGTTTATTTCTCCAGCAGAGCTCTCGCCAGCCAATCTGTATTACAAGCTGCGGGAGCCTTAATATTCTCAGCAGGATCAAGATTCAGGCCACACTGATTCAGCCATTTAATCTTGCAAGAGAACAATATTTGGCAGGAAAAGACCCCAAAGCACCGAGGGGATGTCCCAGTGGTTCCTTGTCAGCACAGACTGGGCCAAGAACACTGAAGGCAGAAACCAAACTGCAGAAATGGACGCTGCCATCTCCGGTACCAGCTCCCCATTTAAACGCACACGTACACTCTATGCATGCAGAGAAAGCACAGCATCTGCACGCAGACAGCTTGGTCCGTTACAAACGTGTCTTTAAAGGGCAGAACATCTTCTTAATGTCCTCACTCTTAGTGTGAAAAACTCAAAATTTAAAAGCACCATTCTACAGACAGGAGAAAATATGGAGACAAATGAAAAGTATACATAATTATACCTTTGACTTTTCAGATTTTTCATAGGCACAAAACCAGAGAAAGTATAATGCTTGCATATGTGAATATATATATATATACATATACATACATATATATGTATATATATGTGTGTGTGAAAAGAATATATTTTATTATTATTATATTATTATATTCCCTTAACCTTCATTAATTCATTAATTGACCAATAGTTTTCCAACATTAAACATTTTTGCCATTTTATAGATAATGGTATGATTTTGTTAAATGCTGTGTTTTGTTTTGTGGAATAAATCTACATTTCCTATTTGATACTTCTGCTAAGCAATTTAGGCAGTTTGATTTAATTTTATGTATTTTTAGAAACCCATGCTGACAGGTAAACAGGGAATCGGGGAAATAGATGCACAACAGTGAGAGAACATGATAAGGAGCACTGGCTACTTTGCCAACAGTGTGGATCACTCAGTAAACTGCAAGAGAGAGAGAGAGAGAGAGAGAGAGAGAGAGAGAGTCTGTGCATGCATGTACATGTGTATGTGTTATGTGCATGTGTGTGTGCATGTGCATGTGTGTGTGAGATATGTGCATGTGATATATATATATACATATATATATATACACACACACACACATGTGTTTGAGGATGTACAACTCAGGTACAAGCAGAGGGCACAGGAACACTTTGAGCTCCTGACCTATCCACTGTATTCCCTTGAGACAAAGTCTGTCACTGAAACTGGAGCTGGGCTAGCAACCAGCAAGCTCCAACAGTCCCCTTCTATCCACTGCCCACAGTACTGGAGTTACAGCTATATGTAGCTACACCAAGCTTTTACAAAGATTCTGAGGATTTGAACTCAGGTCCTCATGTTTGCACAGCATTACCCGGCTGAGCCATCTCCCCAGTCCCTGGGTAAAATCCTTTTAAAATCATTTTTAAATAGTAAGGTCAAAAGTTCTACTTCTTCATCTCTGAAACAGGATAGTTATTCTTCTCATATTAGCATGGACTCTCCCTCTATCCTGAGTTAAGCACAGCTAGGAAACTAGCTATGCTGTCTAATTTAGTGTAAGGGTTGCTATGGCAATTACTTCCTAGCCTTTCAGAGGCTAACTACAAGCTTGCTGAGGTCAAGGGTCATGCCTATTTTATCTCTCGCATCCCTTGTCTTCTAAATGTCTATACACAGGAGATATTTAAAAATGTTTAAGTTAATAAGCAAGTTCTCAAAGTGGTTTTTACTTCAGAATCTGCATTTTGGATTTATAGATGCTCAAAATAGACATGCATGAAAATACAGCGGCTCTGTCAGCAATCTTGCCTCAATGCACAATTTGGTAACAGGATCTCTCCTGCACCTAACATGTATATGTTTAGTGTCCCAACCTTTAACATGTTACCCCTCCTTTTCCTGCTTTTGATATTTCATACCTCATTGACTGGACCCTCCATCTTTGCTAAAGCCATACCATTCCACTCCACACATCCCATTGTGAACACAGAACGTATACAAAAAGAAGTTGTTTCTCTCTTCTAAATCCATAAGGCCTGGATTTAGATGTTCACAGTTAGCATTTACTGAATGTGTGTGCTCATGTAAGACACTTGGAAAGGTAACCTTTATCTCTACCTTATTTTTTATAGACAATGTGCAAGTTTTAAAAAGATTTAAGTTTAAAATTGAAGCCATGTACAACAGAACATGAAAACAGTCTCAGTCACCCAGGAGGGCCAGGGGTCACCCAGGAGGGCCAGGGGTCACCCAGGAGGGTCAGGGGGTCACTTGAACCCAAGGATTAGAGGTTAGCCTGCGCCACAGAGACCATGGTTCTAAATCCACAGCACAACCAAACTAAACCCAAAAAAAACAAGACAAAAAATTAGAACTTCAGCTTGTCTTCAATGGTCACACAATAATAATTACATAAAGATAACTATGTATGACATTTTAGAAGAAACTGGTTGTCAGCATCCAAAATGGCAAATGTTTAAATGAGGATGTGGGGTTTAGCTCAGTGGCTACTGCTCCATTGGCATGCTCAATGCCCTGGGTTCCATCCCCACCACAAACAAGGGAAGGAGGAGGAGTGGAGAGGTGTAGAAGAAAGAAGGAAACGAAGGGCAATGCTGGAAGGGGAAGGGACGATTGCTTTGGAGACCTTCAGTCTTTTCTAAATTTCTATTCTTTTGTGTAGCTTGCTAAACACAGCGAACTTTGAACACTTCTGTAATTCTGGCAATGTAATAAAACAAAGCTGAAGTTAAACAGATTAAAACAGATCAATTGGTATAATATTTTAAAAACTTAACTTTGTTACAGTCAACCATATAGCCATGAAAGAAAAATCAAGGAAACAATGCCTGCAAGCCAAAAAATGATAGTTTCCTCCTTGTCAGCCTTTGAATTGAGCAGAGTCGGGCAGCTGTGTCTTCTTTTCTGTCATTCTCACCAGGGCTACCTTCCAACCCTTTTCTGTCATGCTCACCAGGGCTACCTTCCAACCTTTTTCTAGTGAGAGAATACAATTCTATTTGAAAAGCAAAAAAAATCTCTAAACTTCTACTTGAAGAAGACAGGGATTTTGTGGAGACTCTGCTCAATTCTCAATTCAAAGGTCAAAAAGTAAAATTTTCATAATATAGTTCCTCTAGGAAAATAAAATATCAGATGGTGAACATGGCTACATATAATCATATCATACTTATATACACATGCACACCCTCTAACTTCCAAATTGTAGCTTGCTCTTTAATTGTGCATGTCTACTGACCTTAGAGTACTAATGGGTTTTAAATTAAATCTTTGTAATAAGGCTCCCTTGAATTATGATTTTCTAATAAGATAAAATGACATTTGAGTGTCACTCTTATTAACTAAAAAGACAAGTTTTAAACACATCTCACCAAATCCACCAAAAATCATAATTACATAGCATAACTATTAATGATAGTCCACAAAAACTTATATAAGACTTCTAGCTTTTCCTTAATATTTATGATCCTCCTGCTGTGCAATATGTCCCACAATATACAATGAAATCTAGGAGAAAATTCAGATGCTATGTAAGTTTGAAATTGTATCACACCCTAGAAATGCAGACATTTCGCAAATGCTAGTCTTCAGTAGACTCCCACAGTTTAAGCTTTCTCTCTCCAGACCCTGTCCTCCACTCTGCCCAAGTTCACCTGCCAATCAGACATTCAAAGTCTAAATTTTGAGCTACAGAATTTAACCAAAATTTGGAAAGTTTCAAAACATATTTATGACTACATGTTAGCTTCCCGTCCATTAACACCATCAGAAGTTGTCTAAAATAGTAGCTGTCGAAGGTTGTGTCTTCTAAAGCTACTAACCAAGCTGGTTTGTAAGAATGGTTTATAATTCTATCCTGCTTCAGAGTTTTTCAAAGTGCCTTTACAGAGTGCACATCATTCATCACTTCAGATCTTCCCTGTAATATATGTAGACTATGTATGATTCAGTGCTTTTGCAGATGGAATTGTGCCTCGCATTGCCACCCCCGAATATTCATACAGTGAGGCTCTATTTGGAATATAGTCTTTAAGCCAAAGTTAAATGAAGTCATAAGGGTGGAGTCTCAACCCCAATACCCTGTTAAAAAAAAAAAAAGGGAGATGACCTGCATAGCAAAGAAAGGAAAAGACACAAGGAGTGGCCAGTTATGATTTGCAACCTAGCAAGAGGGTACTAACCAGAGCTCAATCCCACTCAGCCTCAACCTAGCATGGCCTGGTTATAGACCCATGCAAAAACAAATATCTGTGTACTAAGCACACAGCCTGTGGTATTTGCATTATAGACTTACTATGATTGGACTGTGAAATGTTCACTCCTGTGGTTGAATAGTAGAGTCCCAACTGGAGGTGCTGTTCCAGAAGGTATTTTAGTTAGGGTTTTGTTGCTATGAAGAGACACCATGACCACAGCAACACTTGTAAAGGCAAACACCTAACTGGGGCTGGCTTACAGTTTCAGAGATTCAGCCCACTATCATCATGGCAGGAAACACAGCATCATGCAGGCAGACTTGGGGCTGGAGAAGCCAAGAGTTCTACATCTTGATCTGAAGGCAGCCAAGAGACTATCTTCCACATTGAGCAAAGACCACCTACACAGTGACACACTTCCTCCATCAAGGCCACACCTCCTAACAGTGCCACTCTCTAAGACCAAGTATTCAAACAAATGAAACTATGGGAGCCAAACCTACTCATCCATAGAAGGCTATAAAAATTTGGGGACATGGTGCCTAGCTGGCATACATACACCAATAAGAGTGTCCCTTGAAGGCAATAGACACTCTGGTTCTGACTAGAGCTCTCTATTTCTTGAATTGACAAGCTCTGAGGAAGCCTATGTGTAAGTTTCCACCACCTTGAGCTCAACTGTTTGCCTCTGTCTTCACCACCATGATGGACGGTATCCTCTGAGCATCCTTCCTCCCTCCATCACTCCTGCAAGGTGCTTTGCCAGAGCACTGAGAAAGATAACACAAATCTGAAGCCATTTTTATAAGTAAGTCTTTATAATATTTTTCATGGGTATGGTTTTATATATATGTGTGTATATATTCTGGCTACAATGTTCTAGAACAGGGGTAGTCTTTGCATTTGCAAAACACTTAAATTTTTAGGTCACACAGTAGTAAGCTATAAACCATACCTTACTGAGAAAGTATTGCTACAGTCATTCTATAAAACTATAGAAGTCACCACATATTTAAGAAGTGCACAAGAAAATGTAGCTATTATCAAGCAATACAACAAGAATAAAAAGAAGTCAAAGCAATTTCTAAAACTAAAGACCCTTCTAAAGTGGGATTTTGATTAAAAAAAAAGACACAAAATACATTACTATTTCACAAATTATTGCCTCATGTGGCTATTGAGTACACATTTACTGGGCATGGGCTACATACCAAGTATTAGCCGGGCCACCAGGAATCTTGTATTGAAAGAATAGATTAGTCCCTTCCTTTATTGTGACATTTGTCCTAAGAAAGGTTTTATGAGCCAGGACTGAGAAGTAGGTAGAAAGCTAAACTGGCCCAAAACAGAAGTGGGATGGGGAGGTGTGTGGCATTCCTTTGTACTCCACTTTATCACTGTGCTGGATCACATCTTTCTACAGTATAATGTGGAACAGAGGAGGGAAAAATGCCAATGGACCCATAGAAGCAGATGGCAAGAGCAGAAAGATAGAGAGCAAGGTCAAGAACGAAGAAACCTGCCGCCAAGTATAGCAGAGCACCATTAATAGTGTCAGGGTGAGCTCCCTCTTATGGCATGGGTCTCAAGCTGGACCAGTCATTGATAGGCCATTCTCTCACTTTCTGCTCCATCTTTACTTCTGCACATCTTGTAGGCATGACAAATTGTAAGCTGAAGGTTTTGTGGCTGGGTTGGTGTTCCAATTCCTCCACTGGAAGTCTTGCCTCCTTATAGGAGATGCCAGGTTCAGGCTTCATATCCCCCATTGCTAAAGTCACCCTCTTAGATTCCTGGAAGTTTCCATTGTCTAGTACAACTATCATTAGAGAGGCAACTGATGGAAACAGATGCAGAGACCCACAGTCAAACATTAGGTGGAGCTAGGAGAAACTGTGGAAGAGGGGAAGATAGGATTGTAGGAGTCAGAGGGGTCAAGGACAACACAAGAAATCCTACAGAATCAACTAGCCTGTCCTCAAAGGAACCCACAGAGACTGAACTGCCAACCAGGCAGCATGTGTGGGACTGACATAGACCTCTGCACATATGTAAAACTTGTGCAGTTTGGTCTTTATGTGGGATTCCTGACAGCAGGAACAGGGCTGGCTTTTTACATATATCTGGGACCCTTTTCCCTGCTGGGTGACTCCTCTAGCCTCGATGGGAGAAAATGAGCCTAGCCTTACTGCAACTGGATATGCCAAGGCTGGTCGATATCCATGGGAGGCCTGCCCTTTTCTGGAAATAAAGGGATGAGGAGTGAATGGGATGTTGGAGGGGTGAAGGCAGGACTGGGAGCAGAGGAGAGAGGGGAAACTGAGGTACTGTGGTCAGGATATAAAGTAAATTAAATAAGGAAGGAAGGAAGGAAGGGAGGGAGGCAGGGAGGGAGGGAGGAAGGATAATAAGTCCACAGGGCTCAGAGACAAGAGACACACCAAAGCTCCAAGCCTCAGCTCTCGGTGAATCAGGGATAATCCTTGTTTTCCAGGCAAAGTATTTTGCATTTTATCCTAAAGGCAGTAGGGATCCACAATCAGATTCTAAAAGAAATATGAAATAAGCAAATGTATATTTTTGGAATTATTTGGAGGAAATCATGTGGTGAACAACTTGGAATGGAGCAAGAACAATCAAGACTATGCAGAAATCCAAGCATGGAACAGGAGTTACGTTCTGAACAGAGGAGACACTATGCTATGCTGTGCATTCTGGAAACTAACAAATACTGACTGAAAGAGTAGACAATCTCCATTCTCTTAAAGTTGAAGAAGTAAAACTGTAAGATACATAAAATACTGATTGCAACCAGAATGTGGACTATAACATGTGAAATGATTGTGGGAAACAAGTACAACCTTCCTCAAAGCAGGCAAGGATTCCAGAGGAGAGAAAGATCACTAGCCGGGGGTGAGTGCATGCTGGGGTCAAGGGTCAGAAATTCATTTCCCAGTGGTGTCAAATTGGCTGAAACAAGAGGAATGACTCACAGGAAAAAACAGAGCAGATATCAAATCCAGGCCTAGAAGAAATGGGCAAACAGTGTTGACAAGCAGTGGATGATAAGGCCGGAAATAGTGCAGGGCAATTGTGAAAGGTCATTAGAGTCCGTAAAGGGCATAGGAGGGTAGGCTTCATCCTGCCCAAAGATGACAGCTGAAGGGGGGGTGTTATTTAATGGGTCACAAGCGAGATCTTGATGAAGCAGATATTTTAGTAAGACTCATCTGATGATGATATTCCAGAGAGCATGAGGTGCTTCAAGGAAAAAAGAGCCCAGCGAAGGAGCTGCTGTAGAGACCAAAACAGTCCAGCGAAGGAGCTGCTGTAGAGACCAAAACAGGAAGAAGGCAGGTGGGGAGCCTGAAGGCCAAGAAATGGGGAGACAGATTTCTCAAAAGCAGCACCTCAAGAAATCACCTCTGGATTCCTAATCTGTGTCCAAGCAGAAGTCACAGGTGGCTCCTATTTCAGTGGCTCTTCTCAAAGCTCCCCTCAAGGCAAGGCTACTTAGCAAGAAGCCCTGTCCTTGCCATGCACAAGTGATTACTAGTCTGAGACATATTTGTTTCTTTAAGTGACTGTGGCTAAAAAATTGGGGATAAAAAGCAGAGATCAGCCTTTGAAGTCCTGCCCTACATCAAAAAAATAAAGCAAAGCCAGGTGTGAGGGACACTGTAAATGGGAAAGAAAAGGCCAAAGGTAATTTTCCATATATTTTTCACAGGAAAGTGTAAGTATTCCTTATAGAAATCCTTTCCCTGGGGAGAGAGGTTGTTCAGAGGGTCTAATTAAACAGTGTGTCAAAGTGTTCCAAAACCCATGAACTATTTATGAACATGTGTTTGACATTACAAGGAAAAGACGTGCTATTGTCTCATCACTTTCTTTGGCATACTTGATCCCTGCCTTCAGAAAGCGCGCTACGGACTCACTGTTACATTGGATTGTATCAGGGTTACTAATGGAGATGAACTGGAGGTGAAATACAGACTGTTAAAGCAACCTAGGGGTTCACCCTAAAAACACAAGCCTTCAAGGGCTTGTATCTTAGGCATCAACTTCCTCCTAACTTATTGATTATGTTAATAAAACCATGATGGGCTATAATAAAATCCCATCCCATTCTCCTTACATACTGCTTAGTGTACAGAACTACTTAAAATCAAGAGCTTTTGTGTCAATTTCTACTTACTGATACAAGTTATAGAGCTTGTACTGGGAGGGAACTTAACAAAAATTCCATCTGCACACTACATGACTTTCTAATTTTTATCTTTCTCTCCTTCTAAAACCCACATCTGTGTTTGCTGTGTACCTAAAGAAAGCAAGCTCTCCGAGTCAGTTGTCTGGAGTCAGATAAGGCCTAATGCCTCCTGCAGGGTGATTCTGCCACCAGTTTACAATTAGCATGCATTTCTCATGCATGAGTTGACCCAATTACATAACAAATTTTACCTTTGGGGATTTCTCTTGACTGCTTGTCTTCTGTCCACCATACAGCTCAATTTTACACTGTCAGCAGCTGAACATGGTTACAGTCAGTCTCTGTCAAAATGATTTATTTAAATTACAAACAGAGACCAAATCCCAAGATAATCATCCCTATGCTCTCACGCTCACCCTTACATTCAACTTAACTTTGAATCAAATATTTTAATAGTACGTAGACATTGTATTCAATTATTTGGTTCCAATAATCCAATATTTCTGAAGCTAACTCATAAAGTCCTGGGGAACTAAATCGGCAGTGTCCTTGTGAGTTTATTAATGGGCATATAATTTATTTTACATTCTAAGTCAATGAAAATTTATGTGGCTATATCAAACGAGTTAGGATTAATTACATTTCAGTATCAAATTACAGACAGCTTTTGGTCTTTGCTTTTCTTGCAAAGCAAGCAAGCTTTCTTATGAATGGGTTTGGTAAACTGCAAGTGGTAGCAGCAAAAGTATAGTTGGAAAACAGGAAACATAATCAAAGCTGTAGACACAGAGTAAATGGGATGGTCTGGTGGGCAGCAGGATAAGATACTTGCAGAGACACACAATGCTCTTTCCACTGTGCAGCAAGGACAGGCACGAATTCAGGCAGGTCTGATAAGGATACACTTACTATTTCCAGCCATCTCAGAAAGCCAGGGATTCTCTCACTGCTTTCCTTCCCTTTCCTCTTCACATGATACCTTCCTTCCACCTATGATGAATTAGAAAACAAACAGTGTTTATCTAAGCCAGGATGGCTGTAAAAACCTCTTGGGGCTTGAGTTTACCATTTTGTTTCCCAGTCTATCCCGACACTGTGAGTTAATTGAAAGTGTAGCCCCTAGGTGTGCTTAAGCAAGCACAGGGAAAGAAATCAGTCATGGCTGGCAGGCCACACTCAGTCTTTGCAATACTGAGCATGCTGCCTTGCTACCCTGTGGCAGACACCCTGAACGCCCACCCTGTTCAGAGGTTGGAGCATGGGAACCACCCAAAACTAGAGCTGTAATAAGCTAGAGGTATATGAACGAGACCGATGATATTTTAATGTTCCCTACATTTACCTTTGTAGGTGTACCTTAACATTAACTATGGTTAATAAACATACAAAGATGAATAATTATTTGGGGGGGCAAAGGGCATATGAAGCTTGACTAGCTTAATCGTGAAAACCTATTGAACCCAGAGATCCTATGACAGCACTTCCTGCAAACTTCCCTCTCTGTATGCAGCTATACACAGACTTGAAACAAAACCTGAACTTGTAAACATTGTACACTATTAAACTTTTCATCTGAATATCCCGACCTCCCATAAAAGACCATTTTCTAAGTCCAACCAGTCAAACTCCCTCAGATATGAATGTCTCAAATTAAATGAAGACCCATCACCGGGGGAAATGAGAGCTTTATTTTAAAAGTCACATTCTGCTTCTTTCCTATGGGTAAGGAAATTCTAAACCCCACCTCTTTTCATCTTTCTGCAGCTATCCTGAGGAGTGTAGGGGAAGCACTTTAAATGCTAGCCCTTAAAGCATCTCCCGTGCTCATTGTGGTGTCATTATGGGTACCAAAATAAAGAAGGCAGGGCTAACCCACATTTATCTCTTTTACTAGATAAAATTTGAAATTTAAGGTTCTACTTTATCCACACCCTTGTAACATTTGCAGACTGAGCAGCTATTTCCAAATGACTTCAATTCCTAGACAAATGAATGTAAGAGTGTCTGAAAAATTTTCATAACAGTGACAGACACAGACACAAGCAATCAAAAATGCCCACTCATCCATAACATATTACCCCAAACACCTAGGAGTTATTAAATTCACAGCTTCATGTCTTTATATTTTCCTCCGTCCAAAGGGGATTAACCGCAGCTTAGAAAGAGCCACTAAATATCCAAAGGCAAAATGAACTGGAAATATATTTTATAAAGTAGATCAAAAAGAAAAATATAGACTATAATGATCACTTGGGTTCCCCCATCACCTGGGGTCTAACCTAAGACTCAGCTCACAAATCTAATCATCAGGGTGAGCTCCACCCAACCATCTCTAGCGGGAAAATTATAGATCTTCCCATTTTAGAGTCTTGCTCACTTCTTCCTCTCAAAAAACAGAAACAATGCAGGGCACACTCAAAACTATCTGCATGGGTTTTGCCTAGTATTGTTCAGTGGCTTTACATTAAGATAGCCTAGAGAATAAGAAAAACCAACATGGTACTTTTCAAATCTAATCAGATTTCTTATGGCAAAAGACCCTGGAGTAATATGGAAAACCCAGTGTAGAATGGGGAAATTCCATGGGGTCGTGATCTTATAAATGAGTAATAAATTCATCAGACCTCAGAATACCTTGCAGTTCCCCTTCTTCAGGAATAGACTTAACTGAAATATTGTGAAATCTTTTCTTTACTGTAACCCAAGCATTGATAGGCCCCATCACTGCTAAATGTACTATTACTGTGATTGCTATGGTACCTAACACCAAGAGAAAGCAAAAGGGGAGTAGTTTAGTTGTGGTCTAAATTAGATGCTTTTAATACTGACCACTGTCTATCTCATAGGTTATATCTTATTGTTGTTTTGTATAGGCTGCTATGAACATGATAATTATAGATTAATACATACCTGCAGTATAAGGGGTTTGGCATAGTTAAGAATGGATCTGCAAACGACCTCTGGCATTGAATATAAAGTATACTCCTGCTAATGATAAAGTTTGGTGAGATGGTGAGTTATTTTCTAATTACTTATGAACACTGACTGAATTTGAACATAAATGAAAAGGCTTACCTTTGAGTGAACTGTACTCCTCGTTATCTGTCACAGAGATGGCCTTTGGAAGAGTTGCTTAGTTCTTTGAGAAATAAACTTCGATGCTAGTTGAGCATTTGAGAGATAACTGAAGTTGGCATAACATTTTAAAATTCTGAGCAGAACTGTCATTAAAATGCATCTCCGGTTTGTATTTTTAAAGGAAGGATGGGTTTTTGATTTGAGGGAAAAATGAATGGGGAGAATGAAGGTAATTATCTTTATTATTCATTATTGGCAGCCCAAAAAGGCATAAGAAAAACCATGGGACAGGATGGATATCATCAGCTCCTAAAAGACAACTCTGTCTCTTTAAATAAAAAAAACAAAAACAAAAACAAACAAAAGACTGTAATAGTGAATGTCCACATAAAGACAAAATAGGTATGCCATAGAGAATGTGATAAAAAGAGAGGCCTCTTCCTGGCCTTGAGATAACATTTTAAACACCAAATAGTTCTGTTCCTGAATTTTTAACAAATAACGTGCTAAACTCTATCCACAAATAGTGTGTGTGTGTGTGTTTGTATGTAAATATACATATATGTGCATGTAGCTCATAACCATGGCCCAGTATCAGTAAATTTAAATCCATCTGCTAATGAAAAACATTTCCTAGAGATTAGGGCTATATTACTTATAACATCTGTATATTATATGTATGTATGTATGTATGTATGATTGTGTACACACGTGTAATACTTGTGACATGCTTGTCCGATTTCTGTGACAAGTGACTTCCACAATCTCATGATGGTGGTAAGAGCTTTGCATGTTTGCCAGTCCGTGCTCTACCATGCATAGTTTTTAATTCTATTCTGGATAGCTAGCATTAAACCTACTCCTTTGCAGAAAACAAGCATTTGACACATTTCATGCAATACATTAGAAGAAAAACAATCACACATACGAATTACAGAAGCCAAGGAGGACCTGTTTAGCACTACCCTTGGTAAGTGCTAGTCATATTCTAATGTGCCTCAGGCTCCTTCCAGTCCCAATTTTTGTTACTCTAGAAAATATATTACTAAAAAGATGTGGTTTTCAAGTAAAAACTACTACTTAAACAAATGTTTATTTCTAAAATTAGATGTAACATATGATATAACAGATATACAAAGTATGTACACAATTAGAAAAAGACCACTTTTTTTTTACTATACCCAAACTATATATTAACTTTATATGGTTATCGACATGGAAAAAATCTGTTGGAATTTTTCATTACAAACATTTAATCTTGTCCAAATATGAAGGCTGGGAGATATTCAAAATATACGAAGAAAATGCTGTTATAGTCGCTAGGCTGTAGATAAGTGATGAGCTCGGAGGCCTGGGATTTGACAGGTGACATTGGAATGCGTTGTGAGAAGCCTGGACACACTCAGCGACAGCTATGCTTCACACACACTCAGTCTCACATTCCTACCCAGAGGCGCACACAAGGGCCACCTCACCATCCAGTAAAAGGGCACCTACGTTACTGATCTGCTCCTGGGTCCTCTTCAGCCTCTGCAGCTCAGGTGTGTCTGTGACGATGCTGAAGCCCCTGCCTTTGCTTTCTTCAAAATCTCTTTTGTACTTGACCTGACAAGAGAGAGGAAAAAGGATATGTGTGTGTTTGCTCAATATTATATTTAAGTAGTATACATGTAGTACAGGCTGATTTTGTCAGTGAAAATGCAACACTTGGAGCATGGGTTGCACTGGGTAGGAGGGACATGAACCAGCCAGCCCTGCCTGTACGATGTTCCCTTTTACATCATACAGCAAAGCATATGGACACGATTACACTGTGCTGCACTGACAGACGTCTAGTAGATAAATGCTTATGAAAATATTTATAAAGAAGGCCACCCCTAGGGATTAAAAAGCCTCTCACACTGACCCTTGGTGTGCTGTGTGCAGAGGTATATAGATGCTTGTGTGCAGGCACAGCCCTATAATCCAAGTCTTCAGAAGGGAAGGCAGGAGGACCAAGATTTCCAGATCATCTGGTGTAGCCTACCTAGCGAGGCCAAACCCTGGATTCAATCCCAGCACTCAGGTAAGTTAGGGCAATATACTTCCTTTCAATGAGGTTATTATCACAGTGTCCTGGGGCTGGAACAGGCGCAGATAAATCTTAAAGGTCTGTCTCCTGTTAATCACCAACTAAATACTTGTTTTGTTAATGCGACTGGATGTTCGCATTACTGTGTTCTTGTTTTTAAGCCCAAATGTCAAGAACACTGAAAACACATACTCATAGCCCATACAATCCCCACTTTGCATTCAGAATAAATCCTCAAGTTAATAGTTAAATTATCATAGCAGCTGATGAATATATGGGTTTGTTGCAAATGTGGACCCTGAATAGGGTTGAAAGTTCTCTTAGTGGGATATTCAGTAGTCTTTCACTTACTATATTTTACTGTATTTATATTTATAAACTTAGTTCTTTCATGTATTTTTAGCCTTGAGGCTACTGGAAGATTTCCTTTGACAAATTGAGCTTAAAAGAAAATAAACTAAAACCCTGATTAAAAACAAATAGAAAAATTTTAGAAATTCATCAATTTCAACTTAGGAATATCTCGTTTTCTCTCTATGCTTTCCTTAATATCCTCCCTAAATTCCTAAAAGTCTTAAGACCTTTATTTTAGCTATTGCCATAAATAAATGATCCAATAAATGGTCATATTTTTACTGCCGAGAAAAACGCTGACTGGGCTTGGCCTTCTGACCCCATTCCCCCAGTATTCAGGAAGGCACCCGGCACATGTCTGAAGACACACGGGCCCAAGGCACAGTCTCCTTCTGTCCAAGGGAAGCTGGTCAGATTAGCTGGTCGTGAGCACCGTGAGAGACAGGGTAGGAAAATAACGAAAGCGTGAAAAGACCACAAGGTAATGGCCACAAAAACAAAAAACAAAAACAAAAACAAAAACCATGGGGATCTTCCAGAGAGACCAGTCTAACCGTCCCCTCCTCCCGTCCATCCCTGAAGGCAGCTTCCGAAAAGGCACTTGTACACTGTTCCTTCTGCTGTTTGTTTTAAGGACTGATTCCCAGAGAAAGAAATAAAAGAGAAAATATACTGAGTACTGGAATTGGTAAGTTTGGAACTGATTAGCATCCAGCAGTCCTCACTGCGTTCATAGGACACCTACGAATAGTTGGGTTTGGGCCTGCCTACTCAAGTGGCTTGTTTGGAGAGTGCGCAATCTTTTCTGTAAATGGCTCTCAGTGTTTTGGAAGCTATTTCCTCCTTTCTAATGGTGTGGTACGCTCTCAACACCCACTCAAGCGCCGACCACCCAGTATTTGTTTACTATATCCAGGGAGCCAAGGAACCATTAGTCAGCTCAGCCTTCTCCACACTCCCACCCACTTGCAGCCTACCCAGCTACTGAGCACCTGCAGTGGCTCATGGGAGTGGCTCAACAAATGCTTCAGAAAGACTGGAAAGCCAAGGAGAATTAAACCTAGAGATCAGAGCACGGGCTGTCTCACAAATAGGAAATAAAGTGTCTCTACACGGGCCAGCATCTGCTAGAAGGACATGAGAAGAGGTAAAAGCCAGAACCCTAAGGGGAACACAGGCATCAGACTTTGAAAATAACTGCTACCACAGTGTTCTTCTGAATTACCTTGCTTGCCACACTGAATCTAGTATTTATTAAGACTCACACAAGCTGCCCTTGCCCCAGCAAAACAAGAAAAGAAAGAAGAATGGAAAGATGCCTTTTGTCCCCTGGTGCTCAGCGCTGGCTATAAAACTTGCATGTCAGATCTTTTTGTCTTCTCAACTGATTCTCAAAAACAGCATTTCATGAGAATCCACAAGTAACAATGGCCTCCACAGAGTGGCATTCTCAGGACTTTCCCCCTTGAGAGTTTACTTAGTCATTCACTCAGTCAAGAGTTGTTCCAGTTGTGGAAACAGCACCTCAAAGAGGAGCCAATAATCCCTACCTGACCAAGGGTATGTTAGCATGCAAAGATGAAGCAGACACATCCTAAGTCAAATGAATGATGTGGAGGGAAGAATTCCAAAGGAAGAGACGCAAGACAGTGGCATGGCAGTGTCAGAAATGCTGGCCTCAGATTCATGCGGCGGACAGAGCAGACTCTGGACAGAAACTGCCTTTTCAGTAAGTCTGCAGGGGTTGGGAGCAAGAGGAGTTGCACACCCACCTCTGACCAGAGCCTTCCAGACAACAAGCTGCTTGACAATAAGAACAGAAGTGAAAAGGAGAGCAGAGGAACAAGAGGGTGCAGGACGCTGCTGCGCACCTCCAGAGGAGGACGCTGCTGCGCACCTCCAGAGGAGGACGCTGCTGCGCACATGCAGAGGACGCTGTTGCGCACCTCCAGAGGATGCTGCCTCATCTCTCTCTTGAGACAGCATGCCCATGGAAGAGGATCAGAGATGCATCACAGTAGACTTTCATTCAAACAGCCTCTCTCTGGAGAGGAACTGGAGGGAAGCATGGGCACAGGCAGGGCAAGCAGTGTGGGGACCTCCTCACCAATGATCCCCTACCAGCAAGCAGTCCTGAGGCCACAGGAGGAGGCAGAGTTCAGGGTCCAGCCTCAAGACCTTTCCTTCCTGGAGAGCTATCAGGCAGCAGTGCAATCTCACTAAGTGGGACAGGAAGGGCAAGGAGATAAGAAGGCCAAGGCAAAAATGGCAGCCTGAGGTCAGAAAGAATATGTGCTGACCCTGGGGGGAGGTGGGGCAGGTCTAGCAGTCTTGTTTTCTCACAGTCTTATCCATTTAACACTAAATAAAGGCACTTTGAAAAAAAAAACTGCACTTTTTTTTCAGATAGTATCTTACTATACAGCCCAAGCTAGCCTGTTAGCTCATGATCCTCTGTCTCAGTCACTTTAAGTACTAGAACTATAGGCATGTCCCAACATGTGAATGCATATAGGCATATGTGCACACACTACAAACACATACACTACAAATCTACTGTCAAATGTAAAAAAATCACACAAGCCATTTGAGTTTTTAATATTTTTTTTTGCAAAGGAACTTAAAATGTTATTTCAAATATAGAATTCTATTCAATATTGATATTCTATGTTTGCCCATATGTTGGCATTCTGAGTGTTTATCTATATAGATATATGGATATAGATGCATGCGCACGTATGTTCATGGCCACATGTGTGCATGTTTGTGTATATAGACTTAAAATGCACAGGTACATACACTTTATACATGGACATGAAATAAAAATCATGCACTGAATAATAAAGATTGATAAATATGGATTCACTCATAAGCAAAAGCCATGATCTAGCTAGTGAGCTTCCAGGTACAGAAAGGTAAGCCGGCCAAGATGAAGTCCCTTCATCTTGATGGAAATGTTTGTGACAGCAGAAGCTCGAGGGTTAAAGGCGGAAGGGAAAATCAAGAGCATGAAAGGGCATTCTATGGAGCAGATTCTAAACAGGCACTAATGAGGGGGAGCAGACATTCAAGGGGACCCAGGAGTGTATCACAATGGGCCAGGGCAGAAGGGCATGCAGAAGGAAAAGTCTGTTTAGCCTTAAAGCAGCTTGCTGGAATATGCTTAATAGAAGCCCAAAGCCTACGGTCATATTTACTACTGATTCATGTTTCTCTGCTTGTAATCTCACTTCAGATACAATGAGATCAATGGCCAATCCCACCACCTTCTCAGACAAAATAAATGCATCACATTTTGCTCAGGGGAAGATTGCAAGGGATGGACCATCATAAAACTGCATGCACAACTCTGAGTTTGACTTGCAAAGTGTCCTCAGCTAGGTACTGACTTGTGACTTAAGTAGACTCTAAGATGCTGATGGATGTGATGGACACATGCCTCTTCTGCTTGATGCTGTGCATACATTAGAGGCTTAATACCACTTCAGGATTGATTACTATTTGGTCCTGGTCTTGTGTTTTTAAAGCCTAAAATGCAAAACACTGGCTCACCTTCAATGCTCTATGGGAATTAAGCACTACAAAGGAAAATCCGATTAAAGGTGAAGTTAATTTTAACAAATACTGAGTCAAAGAATTGAGTTCAAGGTAAATTTGTTTTTTATAAATTAATCCCGTAATTTGTAAGTGTATGATTAATTAAATAAATTAAAGTTATAATTACCTTTTCTAAACACAATCAAAATTCATTAGAAGTAATTTCATGAATTCTCAGCTTCAAATTAACCTTTTATAGCATCATAGACACACTTGGCGATGTTTACAGATTTTTCAGGTCCCCATGTACTGACATCCAACTTTATCAGACTCAGGAGTCTCGTTTCACAAAAGGGAAGCCTATATTTTATTACAAAACAAGTAATCTAAATATATAATGATGTAAATATATATAATATTTTAATTAATTTTTACCAGCTCTATAATGATCATATGCAAGATACTTGACTATGTATGAGCACTTAACAGAAGAGACTCAGCCATGGACAAACTCATCGTGTGCTCCAGCTGCACCTGTTACTAGCTGTGTGACCTCACGCAGGGTACTTAACTCCTCTGAGACTGCTTCCTCAAGTACAAAACTAGGGTGATTGCAATAAAATACTGACGGCACCTTTGAGTGTAAGTTAAATGAGATGGTGCACCTAGTGATTTCTGCTATGTTCCAGGCCCTAGACTGGTCAATTTACATACTGTAGAACTGCAGATTAAACAGGTATGTCAGCAGGTTGTGTGTAAACATCCCAGTGATTAAATATCCGGGTGATGTACATGGCCATTTGTAGGTACTGTGCCATTGGCAGCTAACTCCCTCTATCTTCTTCTGCTTTTCTTCAAAATAGAAATAAACAAATGCAGGAAATTTAAATATTCTTTACATATTGCCTCAGGTAAACACAGACAGGTATGCATTTTGGCCCATTGTATAGAAAAGGGAGGAAACTCAGATGACAGTAGATGCTGGCGAGGTTGTGGAGAAAAAACATTGCTGGTGGAACTGCAAGCTGGTACAACCACTCTGGAAATCACTTTGGCTGGTTCCTCCGGAAATTGGACATAGTTCTACCAGAGGACCCAGCTATACCACTCCTGGGCATATACCCAGAAGATGCTCCAACATGTAATAAGGACGCATGTTCCACCATGTTCATAGCAGCCTTATTTATAATAGCCAGAAACTGGAAACAACCCAGATGTCCCTCAACAGAGGAATGAATACAGAAAATGTGGTACATCTACATAATGGAGTACTACTCAGCTATTAAAAACAATGAATTTATGAGATTCTTAGGGAAATGGATGGATCTGGAGAATATCATCCTGAGTGAGGTAACCCAATCACATAAGAACGCACATGGTATGCACTCTCTGATAAGTGGATATTAGCCAGAAGCTCGGAATACCCAAGATACATACAATCCACAAACCACAAGAAACTCAAGAAGAAGGAAGACCAAAGTGTGGCTACTTTGATCCTTCTTAGAAGGAGGAACAGAATACCCAGGGAAGGAGTTGCAGAGACTAACCATGGAGCAGAGACTGAAGGAAGGACAATCCAGAGACTGCCCCACCTGGCAATCCATCTCATATATAATCACCAAATCCAGACTATTGTGGATGCCAGCAAGTGCTGGCTGGCAGGAGCCTGATATAGCTGTCTCCTGAGAGGAGTACCTGACTAATACAGAAGTAGAGGCTCACAGCCATCCATTGGACTAAGCACAGGGCCCTCAATGAAGGAGCTAGAGAAAGGACCCAAGGAGCTGAAGGGGTTTGCAGACCCTTAGGACGAACAACAATATGAACTAACTAGTACCCTTAGAGAGCTCCCAGGGACTAAAACACCAACCAAAGAGTACACATGGTGGGACTCACCATTCCAGCTGCACATGTAGCAGAGGATGGCCTAGTCGGTCATTAATAGGAGGAGAGGCCCTTGGCCCTGTGAAGCCTCAGTGTAGGGGAATGCCAGGGCCAGGAAGCAGGAGAAGATAGGTTGGTGAGCAGGGGGAGGGAGAAGGGAATAGGGTTTTTTCAGAGGGGAAACCAGTAAAAGGGATATCATTTGAAATGTAAATAAAGAAAATATCTAATAAAAAGTATTTTACAATAAGAAAAGAAAGAAAAGAAAAGAAAAGGGAGGTTTGCATGGAACTAGCAAAGGGCAGAAATCCTTCAATGACAACATTTCCCAATTTACTTGAAAATTGTTAAAATGCTGAATTGGGAAATGTTAAACTGAACACAGAGGAGGTATAAAAACGTTCTCTACACAGGCAGGGATGGGCTTGAGACTCACTGAGCAGTTCTTAGGGAACAAGAACAAGCCAGACAAGCTGCCCAGTGTAAAATTCAGCTCCCTCATTACCTGTAATAGATCTGGTGGTGTCACAAAATGATAAGGAAACTCACTGCGAGTCGACTGAAACCCAGCCCACACTTCACAAACACTGCTCTGCAGTGTCACTGCTGAAGGCAACAATCATCCACAATTAGTGCCGAGCAGATGTGGGGTACCAATGCCCAAAGTACAGTACTGGTGAAACTGGTGCATCAAAGCAAGTGAACAGATAAACAAGCACGCTAACACTGATGAAGGAAACTGGTGCCAAAATATGCAATTCACATTTTCACCCAGAACTTAGTAAGTAGAATTTAATAATGTAGGCAACATTTGATTTTTGGCTTCTAGACACAAACCTTAACTATTAGACAGCCGCTTTCACCTTAAACAGCTACATGATTATGACTTTTGAATACCAAGAGTTCAACTCACAACATAGAATATTACTAAAATCATTTGAACTGTAAATTTACTATGTATGGCTAAATAAAGGACAAATTAAGAAAATGTAACAGGAAACATTCTTAAGTATCTATCCTGAGCTATAAAGGCGGGAGATGAGCAGTTTCCAGTTAGGGAATTGCTAATCTAGAAGTTAGTAAGTTAAAACGAAAGCCACATTTTAACTGATGAAGAAAGAGAGCAGAGGAAGCAAGGAGCCAAGCAAAAGTCCATAAATAGCAGAAATAACACAAGCTCTCATAAGGAAAAGTGTGTGTGCTTAGTCTCTGAGTGTCACAGCTGATGAGAGTGGATTCCTCTCTTTTACTCCTAACCGACTGAAAATGTCGTTAACATTGTTCCCAACAGCCCTCCTACACCAGTATCAGGCATGCTCCATCAGGCAAACACAAACTATTCATCAATAGGAAAGCATACCTCTACGTTTCCAAATAAGGGGGTTAAAAAAAACCCTAAGAGGGTAAATGATGACTAATGCAAGGTAAAACTATTTTAAGAGAATTATTCTCATGTACAGTGTACATTAATAGTGCTAGAAAACTGCTATATTGGCAGTCTAAACCACACTGATGGAGCTCAAGGCCATTTTAATGGAAAAATATTTAAGACTAATTTCTTAAAATCAAAATGTGTTTACAGTATAAA
The DNA here is from genome assembly GCF_008632895.1 of Mastomys coucha. Lineage (NCBI taxonomy): Eukaryota > Metazoa > Chordata > Mammalia > Rodentia > Muridae > Mastomys > Mastomys coucha. The sequence continues at coordinate 5,305,869 of NW_022196897.1, forward strand.
TGTAGAGAATCTGACAGGTAACTTAAAAGTTCTGTGCTAAATTAGAAATATCGCACTCATTCTGACCTTCCATAGGAAGTGTACCTGAAACGCTGAAGAATTGTAGTCTCTTAGCTTGACAGATAATGGTAAAGGCTTTGTGTTGGTGGGTGTCACTGTCGAGGTGCTAACATGAAGTCACCCTGCTGTGCTGTAGTGACTACCATTTAAAGGGCTTCAAGGTAGTAACCATTGCACCATCAACTTGACAAGCCATTTTGCTTAATCTTTAACAAAAAAAAAAAAATCACTCTATAAAATCCTCTTTTGTCATTATTTTATACATGAGAAATACATGAAAACCTATTTGGGGTCCACCTAAAACCTATCTCCTATGCCTCCACTCCATCTACCCAGGGTTTCGTAGGAATCACCGTTTTCTTCATGGCCTACCTCCCTAACCATGGACTGACCCAAAGACATGCATGCTAAGTTAGTTCAAGTCACCAAGACTGGAAGACCTAACAATTAAAATACACAACACAGAGAGAGTCTCTGGCTATGTCGACTGGCAGCTAGAACCCTAGGAAATAAATCTCTGGAAGCATCTATAGCTATGCTTGCCAATGGCAGAACCCACCAGGCTAGATGCAGCTCCATGTCCTGTCTTGATGGTCTTGGATCTGCCGAGCTACAGAAAGCCGAGAAAGCACATTGCTTCATGGGCTTTGTGATTCATTTCCTTCATGGTTTTCTTTTCTTTTCCTTTCTTTTCTCTTCTTTTCTCCTCTTTTCTTTCCTTTGAGGTAGTTAGGATGGAACTTTGTGTCACATGCAACCCAAAATCCTAATATAGGAAACTGAGGGTTATTGGCTTACCATCCAAGGCAAGTACTGCCAGCAAAGAAGTAGTAGAAGCACAGATTCCAAGGGAGACCTGCTGTCCCCAAGGTCTTTGCTGACCCACCCCATCTTCTTCAAGATGTCATTTTAAAGATCTTGTAGACATTGAGGTGTCTTTTAAAGGAAAATGAAATATAGCAATGTTTTGATGAAAATACACCAATATTTCTTTCCAAAGGCTTTCAACAAAATTACTTCTAGTATTATTTCTTTAAAAGACTTTAAAATATTTTTAAAACAGTATGAACAATATCTTAAGTGATTTTCCTATGTGTTGTAGTCACTAGTTAGTGTTGACGCTTTAATGACTATCTACTAGTTAGATGCCCAATGGGTATGCAGCAAATAAGTAACCGCGTGCCAATCTCAAAACAAACTTTGAAATGAGTTGCGAATCTGTAAGTTCATTCAGCATTTCAACAGGGAACAGTTAGATACCAAACACTGGAGCAAATTCCAAGCTTGATAGTTAATTCTCTCAGAAAAGCTACCACACCAATCTGTGGATGGATTGCTAACTTTTCTCACCTACAGTGTTCTCCAGTCTCCTTTAGAGATACTCCATCTACGTGATGGTGAGGGTCTATGTGACTGCACGCCTGTGTAAATCTTCCAGAAGGACTTATATGCTTTATTTTCCCTCTATCATAAACGTCTCAAGAATCAATGGGTTTTGTACGTATGTGTTGTTCTTTCCTTCTTCCTTTCTTTCTTTTTTCTTTCTTTTCTTTTTTGCCTTATAATGTGGAAATGAAGAACTAGATTGTATAGCTACACAGAGAAAGAAAAAAATGAGGCCCTTAAAAGTATTCTAAATGAGAAAGGGGTCAGTCTGAGGGTGGCATGGCTGTTTTTACTTCACTGAATAACCCTGACTTTGGAATGTGGCGCTGCCCGAGCTCTTGCGCACGCCACCTCAGACATTTCCACATAAGTGAGGATACAGCTATTTGAGAAACAGGAATATGTTGGCATTGCCAACAAGCCAGGTGGTCCCACTGTTTGGAAACCATCTGGTCTGAGTTTTCTCTTTGTCAGCACCATCAACACATCAGTAGCAAGAGCTATTATGAGAATTGTGTGTGTTTCAGTCCTTTAAATAAACTCAAACAAAGCTACCCAGAATGTAAATTTGCTATTTCTTTGAATTATGCTTTCAGGCTAGAGTGGAACCCTATCAAGACAGACAAGTTATGCTTGAAAACCTACCTCTGTCATGTAACTTCACAAACCATGTTGCAAAATGCTAGAAGGTGCTTTCAATCCAGCCCCAACAGCACCTGGAGGCTGTGCCAACCTCCAGTGGGGTCATTGCCACCATCTAACCCACCACTTACAGAATGGGGAATTTTCTCCTGATATAGCTGCCAAAAGAAATCAATATATTCAGTGTGCTCTGTAGCAGGGTTTAGATACTGAGAATACTCAGAGATGGTACTTAATCAATTAAGGGCAAACAGACCCTAGGAAAGTTCGATCCAATAAATTAAAGGCTCTATAGCTCCTTGTCCTATGGACACGACAAACCAGTAATTAGAATTCACCCCCAAGTCACCACCTGGAAGTCCCTGTCCTGACTGCAAAGCAAGGCAGTGAGCCCATGCTACAGAGCATCTATCTTGTTCCTATCCCTAAAATAAAGGAGGATGGCTTACAAAAAATGCAGGCTCTCCATGGCACACGTGTGTGAACAGACACTGGCATTAATAAACTCCATATCCTAAGACCTTAATCTCAGCTTCAGCCAAAGATAAAGTTCCCAGGCCCAGATGTTTTTATCAGAATACTCAAAGTCAGATCTCCCTAAATGCCAGCATCTCCCCTCCAAGGCAGGACTCCATTTCAGTGCCCTTTAGATAGAAGCCAGAAGTCACCATGTCACATCCACTTAAGAAGGGACAAATTAAAGAGGTTAAAGTAGTGACCTAAAGTTAAAAGAGAAAACGGGGCCATAAGAGCTGGTCCTCCCTCTCACGGCAGGTCATCCTCATCCCCTTTCTTGGCACCACTGTCTGACTTGTCAAAACTGCTTTTCTTCATCTGCACCCGATGACATCTAAATCATCTGACAGGCACATGACCTTATCAAATTTCTAGTTATAGTGCAAATAGAGGTAACAAACCATATCCACGGAAATGGATAAGAGCCACACAAAGAGCAGGGGTGAGGCAAAGAGGACAACCACACCAGGCCTGCTGGCCTGAGAGCCCCAGCAGAAGGAGAGGTCTGCGCAAGATAAAAGTCTCATTCCAGCAAATCCAGTCGCTGCTCCAATCCTCCTGCCTGAGATCAAATCAACAAAAAGGCCCCGCATCACGGTTGAAAAACATTGTGAAATCAATGGTGTTGATCCGCCCCAACTAGCACTTAAGCTTAAAAGGCAAATGTAACTAAAGTATCGGAATGATACCTTTGAAATCCCTGAGCCCACTGCAGAGCACAGTAACGTGTAGAGTGATGTTATGAAATACCATTTCCTGGAGCATTATTGGTATTCAAGGGTCAACACAGCTCAAATAGCTCCCTGCCTAGTATTTGTGTAGGACAAATGGTGTGTCTGGGGGTACTGTTTTCCAACAGGAATATTTTAGGTAATGGGCCACACATAAAAATTTTCTTAGGATCAAAATTCACTAAAAACAAAATGAAAATGTCACAATAATGATCATTTTCCTGTATAACTTATGTATACAAACAGAAACACTTTTCAAAGTGAATCTTCTTTAAAATGTGGGATGGAGCATAAATAACCGTGCATGGGGTTGTATGTACAGGTGGAGGTTAGAGATCAGCCATCATTGTTGGTCCTCAGGGGCCACCCATGAGGCTTTGGAACAGAGTCTCTCACAGTGCACGACCTAGAGCTCACAGACTAGGCTAGGCTAGCTGCCTCTTAAGCCATGGGGATCTGTCTGTGCCCTGGGCACGGGGCTTACAAGCCAGAATCCCCATGCCTACCTAGTTGTTCTGGTGGGTTCCTAACACGTGCGCAGCGGGCACCTTACTAGCCATGCTTTTGCCCCATCCCAGGAAACCCATTTTATTTTTTTTATTAGAAATTTTCTTTATTTACATGTCATATAATTTCTCCTTTCCCAGTTTCTCCTCCAAAAACCGACCAACCAAACAAACAAACAAAAACAACAAGAACAAACCCCTGTTGCCTCCCACCTCCCCATGCTTGTCACTCCACTCTCTCCCACTTATTGGCCCATCCCAGTAAACCCATTTTAAAAATTTATTGTTTGTAATTTAAATGTTCTGGCTCACAACATTTTTGGAAACACTACCAAAAAATATAAGGGATTAAATATTTTTTAATGTAATGAGCTGGGCCAGCATCTAATTAAAGAGCAAACTCAAAATTAGATTTAACTTCATAAGCATCTCACTCCCCTACTTTCCACTCCAGTCCCAGGAAAGGCTCAGTCAGGCTGAAATGTTCAAACCAGATCCTTTTAGTTTTCTTAGCAGAGACAAACCAGGAACAGCCAGAAGCACAGTTTATCGGGGAGGGTGTGGAATCTGTGTGCCTGCTCCACTTGCCGTGGTTCTTGGTAAAAGTGACAAGGAGATGCAGTAAGTTACTTAACAATCTCAAAGGTTTGGGAAGCCTGGGCATTATAATTGGGTTGAAAAACACCCCCCAGAGACTCTTGTATTTAAAAGCTTAGCGATCAGCTAGTGGCATTATTCTAGAAGGTTATGGACCCTTTGGGACATAGTGACACTGTTCACTGAGGGTGTATCCCTGATTCTTCCTCTTACACTGTCCATTATTTCATGGGTCAAGCATTACCATTACCATGTGGGCATACCCTTACTGCCATGGGTGGGGCCACTCTGCCACCATGCCTTTCTCACCACAATTAACAGAAATAAGCCTGAAACCAGGAACCCAAATAGACCTTCCTCTTTAAATTGCTTCTGCAGTGTATTTCTTCACAGTGAGACCAAGCAAAGTGTTAATATGATGGGCATTTCAGTGACCTTAGAAAGTAGAGCTGGAAGTGACACAGAGCAGTTCCCAGGGGTGATATGCCTGCCACTTCTCTGCAGGAAATTCAGCCACTTGTATTAAAATGGGGTTTTAGCAAGGGAACTTTGAATAAACAACTTTTCAGATAAAATTCTGAGACTTCAATTGACTGGTTTGAACTTAATTCTTATCTTAGAAAAATATCAGATTGTCACTTGTTAAAAGAAATTAAGATAAGCTCAGTTTGTGAGTCAAAGAGTGTTAATGCTTATACAGAACTTATCAAAAAAAAAAAAAAATACTGTGTTACTCTGCAAGTACCAGCTCAGATCTCCTGTGTCCTGAAGGCACTGACTAGAAAAAATGCAAAGTTAAACACAGACCTACAAAAACCAAGATATCCAAGTTACATCAAAAGTCATTAAAAGCCATTACAGGCTTAAAAAAAGGAAGGAAGAAAGGAAGGAAGGAAGGAAGGAAGGAAGGAAGGAAGGAAGGGAGGGAGGGAGGGAGGGAGGGAGAAGAAAAGAGGAAGGAAAGAAGGAAGGAAGACAAAAATCCTTTTGTTATTGGTTTCAGAAACACAATAAATAAGTAAATAAATAAATATCCAGTCAGAATTATTTCCTCCCTAAAACTATAGCTTTGCACAACAAATATAAAACTATTGCTTTTTAAGGTGGTGAGCAGCGACTGCCTCCTGTTTTTGTAAACATTTACTCTTTGTGTTGAAAATGCTACTCTTTGAAACTAACTAGAGCACTAACTACATTAGGCATCTCAACAGCACAACACCCAATCATGGTCAAGTGATCCCAGGGACGCTGTCTCCCAGGAGCCGCTCTTCCACATGTCTGACAACTAGAAAGATGCCGGCTGAAGGTGTGGCAGCCACCTACTAACACAAGGCAAACCAGACTGAAAAGAATAGACAGAATTGAAGATGGGACAAATCTGAGCCCTTGTGTCATCCTCTGAGGCCCTTTTGAAAGCCTTCCCAAATATCAACTTGCCTCCTGGACTCAGGTATCCGTGCCAACAACTCTAAGGCTAGCTGAGGTTGAGATCTCTGACACTAGCAACAGAAAGTCCCGACTGATTCACCACATGCCATCTGCATCTACATGGGCCTGGGGTCTTTTAGATAGCTTCCTTCTCAGTATCATTCCTTCCATCTTCCCTTTTAGCAAGGGGCTCCTTCGGTTTCTGTGAAACAGTTTAACTGGAGCAAGAACTGAGTTTTCTAGAATTTTCTGAGGTGTCTCTATTCGAGCTGCTGGTGTAAGCATAATCGTCAAAGCACAATAAATGAAAATACAGCCAAATATTATTTAAGGCAGTTTCCAGAAGTGGGATCTTCTAATAAGAAGACTAAAAACAAGATGACTATAAATCAGCTGCATCTACTCATGATCCCCTATTTCTGTTAAAAAGATTTTCTTAATTATGCAAAACTCCTAAACATGGGGGCAGACAGGCATCCTTTTGAATACATTGTCAACACTTAGCACGTTCTCAGAGGTAATCAAGAATTCTTACTACTGGGCTTGCAGTGTGTTTGGCTGGTAGTGTTGATGCAGCACGTTTGAGGTCCTATGTTTAATTCTAAACACAAAAGAAGAAGGGGAAACAAGAGGGGAGGGGAGGGGACCGAGAAGGGAAGGGAGGGAATGGGGACAGAGGAGAAATAAGTTCTTATTATGCTGCTCCTCAAAAACAGCTGTGCTTATTATCTTTGGGAGTATCTTTTTCTAGGCATTCCTGTTTTTCAACTGTAGTTTGCTTTTTAAATTCCCATTAAAAATCCAGGTATAGGCGCTGAAGAGATGGCACAGTAGTTAAGAGCATTGGCTGCTCTACCAAAAGACCCAGCTTCAATTCCCGGCACCCACATGGTAGCTCACAACTGTCTATAACTACAGTTCCAGTTCCAGGGGATCTGACAAACACACACACACACACACACACACACACACACACACACACACACACACGAGAGAGAGAGAGAGAGAGAGAGAGAGAGAGAGAGAGAGAGCGCATTTAAAACAATAACAACTAAATTCTGATAGCAAAATGACCATGCCTAAGTTTTACAGTGGTTTGAACTTAAAATGGATCACCATGCAACCTTAGATGTTCACTATAGCACTCAGCTGGAATCCAGTTTCAATGAAGAGTAAAGCGAAGGCTGAGCTGAGAAGGTGGTACCGTGGGCAGCAGCCCTCCCACTCAAGAACACAGACAGCCAGAGAGCAACTGGTGAAAGTAGCTCAAATCCAAACTCTTCACTTGCGAGGTGATAAAAATCACATCAGACATTCCTTGGGAGTCTCAGAGGATGTAAGACCCTATCATCCACTCCATAAATTATCCAGAGAATTTGAGAGGACAGATTATGAGAACAATTTTCATGAGACTCTAACTCTCCAGAAAAATCGGAAATCAATGAATACCTACACTATGGCAGAGTATGCATTCAACTTACCTGTCTCTTGACTTGGATTTTTTTTAATTGTTTTACCAAAATTCGCTGAGACAATAAAAGGGAGCCATCTGATGACCCTCAGGCAAGCAGTAATAGCCTGGAAAGTCTGCCCTCCTTCAAACTCTAGGTCTCTACGGTCATAAACTTACCAGTTTCTATGCAATGGCAGAGTTATACCCAAAATATTTGTTGCTGTATATTTTCAGGTACCAAGCAATAAAGAGTACAGTCTAATTGTGTAAGGGCCAGAGAAAACTTAAAGTAATTGGCCTGTCTGCAGACAGATCCCAAAACTTGGCCTCATTAGAATAGGGTTAGTCCAGCAGAGCTGCCCCACCACAAACTAATGAGACAAAACTACTCATGTCAGGCATTTCAGACTCCTGAAAAATGCTACCTGGGACACACATAATACAAAGGACAGAATATCACTAAATGTACTGGACACAAAAAAACACTTGTGGTCAACTGTAAGTTATACCTTAGTTAATCAATTAAAATAATCATTTGAAATGCCTCGGGGAGCTGGTACTTAAAATTCTTCTACAGGAATTACTTTCTTAAAGAGAAAGTAATTGACCCTAACTTATCTATTTAGTAAATCCATGTAGTTTATCAAAAGGTAAAAAAATATTAAACAGCCTACTCTGTAATTTACTTTTAATCAAAACCTATAAAAGGAGAAAAGGTGCTTTCTAATAATGAGATTTTTCTAGGCAAACATCCAAAAGCCAACTGAAAATTTAGTTTTTTTAAAAGGGGCCCTTCAAACATCTAAAACTTACAATTATATTAAAAGCAAGTACACAAAGAACATTGAGTTTTAAAAACAATATCAAATGTGAGCAAGCTACATTGATTTCTGATCTTTTTTTAAATGAAACCTCTGTGATATTGTTTCAACTTAATAACAAAACCATTTTTCTAAGTTATTTGAAGGGTGTAGCTGTCAATTTATGTGATAGGATCCAAAGTACAAAACTAAATAAATTAATGAAATGGAAGAGAATTTTTGTGGGAAACAAGATGAAAAAAATGAACAAAAACCATTATTTCTGGAATGAAGGCAAGCTGCTTTACAAAGGAAAAGAAAAAAAATTCCCAAGAAGTGTTTTCTCTAATCAGAATTTAATAATGAATTTCTCCACACAAAACTTTGAGTTTAACTTTTAAGCTAGGAAAACACATACATACATACATACATACATACATACATACATACATACATTCGTACATATGTACATGTGTACTTGCGTGTGTGCGTGTGTGTGTGTGTGTGTGTGTGTGTGTGTGCGTGTGTACCAGACAGACAGAGAAAAAGAGATACACAGAGAGACACAAAGAGTAAGGAGCACAGAGGCATGGCCCGCCACACATGTGGAAGTCAGAGGATAACTTCTGACGCCGGTGTTGTTGAATACTGCACACACCAGTCTAGCTGACTGAGCTTCCACCATGGAGTCCCCTGTCCCGGTCTCCTACCTCACAGAAGGCCGAGATCCGGCTTTGTTCTACTATGTCTGACTTCATGTGAGCTCTGAGAATCTAGGAGGGTGTACTATAAAGTTGGGTCGTTTTATTCTGGCATTGCTTACGTTGTGCTGTGCTATCACACACATCTGGACATAATAAACTTATGAAGAGGTTTATTCAGTGCACAATGTGGAGGTCCACAAGTACGGATCTACATTTGTTCGGCTCTGTGAGGGCCTGATGGCTACAGCAAAGCATGATGGGTAACTTCACATGGTGGCTAGACATGCAGGAAGTAGGGAGAAGTATTTCCAGGAAAGTCGGTCAAGAAAGGTGGCTTCACAGTCCGTTCTTGTGGAAATTTACCTGTCTCTTCATACCAGCTCTAATCCCCCATCCCAGTGCCCCTTTACCTAGACATCCTTCCTGCCACTTCTTCGGTTTTCCACTACCTCAGCAGCATCACACCGGCGACCAGTTTTTAGCAAACAAACCGCTGTTGAACACATAGAAAACATAGCCAAACTAGAACCAATGTATAAAGGAAACCCCAAGACACCTCACCCCATTCTTCCTCGACACTTGTTGTTCACTGCAAACCTGTGCACTTTTTCAAAACACGCACATTTCTAGAATCCCTTTCCTCTGAAGTGGATCCCAGCCATTCCATTTCTGTGGACAGATACCAGGTAATTAAGGAAGGAACGCTTTCCATCCTGCCTAGGGGTACTTTGTCCAAACTAAAGTCTAGGACACTATAATGAGATTACCCCTACCATGAAATCTTGATCTAAGCCACTAATTAAACAGCAGACTAACCAATAATGTTTTCTCTTTGAATCCAACCTCCTCAGCTTGGTTAGTTAGAAATGCCAGTAGGTGCTTGGAGCATGGATGCTTGGCCCTGAGTTCAAGCACAAGCAACATACATATACACACAGAGTGGGTGGGGAGGAATGAAAGGAATGAGGGAGGGAGGGAAAGAGGGAGAAAGAAGAGGGAAGGAGAGGGGAGGAAGAAGTCTTTTTTTAAGACTTTGTTGTTCTGGTAGACACACAAAGCAAACAAACAAAAAAAACACCCCACTTCCCAAACCTACAACCTACATGTACTCATCAGTGCTAAAGATGGAACATGCTCGATAAGATACAGCACTTATCATTTAAAGTCTATGTAAACTATCATGAAAATATTTTTTAAAAGAGAAAAGCATATATCCCACATATAAAAGGACCAGGGAGCAAATCCGGAAGCTCATGACTTGAGCTTCTTAGACAATAGGGCTCCTCATGGTCTCATAGTTTTACTTCCTTTATTGCTATGATTCAGTTTGATAATAAGTAGATAATTTAAATCCATATTCCTTGAGGTTGAGGGTCCTTTTCATATTCTGGAGGTGGATATTGGGCCATTATGAACATGAAGCATTGACAACGTGAGGGCTATCTCATAAAGACAGCAGTACACGGGACTTCACTGTCCTCTTCCAAAGTCAGGATGCAGGTACAGTTATTTGTCTATGTGCGCTTTGCCCGAAGGAGCGTAATGTGAGCACTTAGTTGCTTATGATATCTGTAATCCATGCAAAGCAACCCAACCATCTGAAGATTAGCTCAGCTGTTGTCAAGAACCAGGGTAGCCCACTTAGGAACAAAGAGCAATGCTAAAATAACAGTAGTGACAATGTCGCATCTCATTGGCTTCAACAAATAACTATGCTAAAAGTAATACAAGAAGATGGTCATTCTCCATCAGTCTCAGAGGACACTGGGGCCAGATCTAAACTCAGGCATCTTGATGCTATTTCAAGCAGCCAGTTGGTTATCTCGAGATTTTTTGGCTTTGCAGTAGCCCTGAATGATGGGTAAAAGAACAGGACCACAAGATATCTAAAACACCTTCAAAAAATAAATTCTGGCCTGGGGAGGTAGCTCAGTGGCAAACAGCTTACGTAGCAAGTTTCAGCCCCTGAATTACAAAAAAATAAATGAGTGGAAATAAATGAATAAAATGAATTCTGTGTTTCCCCAGCTATCTCAACATGTCAAAACACAGATGTGGATAACAGTAATTTACACATAGTTCTTGAGACAAAATAGCATCAATTACATCACAAGTGATTTCTTCATTTTATATGTTTAGATACATGACTTAAATCTTATTTCTCTAGAGAACTAGGTTCACGATATAACCTAACCGAAACGTTCTTGAACTTTAAGGATGAATGAGACAGTCGATGTGAACATGTGCTCTTTCCCAGTGCTGAAATATAGACACAGAGCAAAACCAAGCACCTGCTTCATATTTACCAGCACTTCTTGTCTCATTCGATTACAAGAATTGTTAACAATTGATCCCCTTTTAAATGGCTATTATTGACTTACTGTCTTTGGAATCCTCTTTTATCAAACCCAATGTAACACTGCCTATTAGCATTTAAAAATCCTTTCCCCAGACAAGCATGTAATCCCAGCCTTTGGCAAGCTGAGGCAAAAGAATTATAAAACCGAGGGCAGAGTAGGCTACTTAAAGAGCTGAGGTCGGTTAGGCTGGCTTACATAGCTAGTTTGGGTACAGCCTGAAATACATACTAAGATCTTGTTTCAAAAGAAACCAAAAGTCTACTTCTGGTTATGCATTGCTTAGGCACTGGTTAGACTACATGCTTGTTACACAGCTAAAAATTGATCTACATTTTCTAGGATATTACACCATGTTGCTGTTCTGGATAATTTGTCTACCAGGTCATTTTTGCTGTAGCTCTAAGCAAGATAGTTACTCTCCTGTGTAGGCAGCCAAAGTTTACTAAACCTTCCACACACAAGTTTCTTTTTTAAAGACATTGTTTCTCTTGATGACCTTCTAAGGATAGCAACTTTGGTCGATACCACTATCCCTGGGCTGCTTCTAGGCCTTTCTTTTCTGTCCTCTCAACTTTTGTGGGTACCAGTTGCTGAATCCAACTCCCACCATACCCTGCCATATTCAATGCACCTGTTATAGTTCCCTATAAAATTCTGGCACACCCATAACCCTCTACTCCACTTTCTCAGATTCTTAGTGACCTCACCACCACTGATGTAATATAGTCCATACCCTAAATATTGACCAAGACCTTCCAAATAGTCTACCTCCCACTCAACTCAGCCTCCACTGGCAAGAGTCATAATCTAAAGCATGTATGTCTTCAACAGCTGTGCTTCCTCCCAAGTCTCTTTCAAGTCTACCAAACAGTACCCAGCTTACTGCTCATCTGACCCCTTTCGCTATTTTGACTCCAACTAGAAGGTGCACTCTACCATGTCTGTGACTGCTGTCCACGATTCTTAGTGTCTTTGCAGACACCCACATACAGTAGTCCTAGTTTCTTTCTGTGGTTTCAGAATTACCTGTACTCAACAATGGCTACAAATTTATCAAGTTCAAAATTCCAGAAAAGAACAATTCTTAATTTTTGAATTGTGAGCCACTCATAGCATGAAGAAACTTCACCGCATTTACTCTACTAAACCATCCTTCCATCTTTTCACCCAGAATATCCAGCTTGTGCACATTACCCATCCACGGGCACTAGGTAGCCATGTGTGATGCCACAGTACCTGCATTAGGTAGCCATGTGTGATGCCATAGTACCTGCCATGGTACTACAGGGTTTATCCTCAAAGAACCCTTAATTTGTTCAATAATGACCTCAGATTGTAAGACAACAATATAAGTAATTTTGTTATATTATATAGTTGATCTTTTTATTATTAGTTATTATTAATATATTGCTTACATAATTTATATTGTCACCAATATGTATATTTGGGGAGACAACGCACATTATACATAGGGGCCAGTACCATCTGAGATTTTCAGAATCCATTGGCAGTCCTGAGGATGTCTTCATAATTTACATCCTATGGGCCATCATTATGACCACTCAAGTACCTTTCAGTTACTGCTGTGCTCTTCCATTCCCTTCTGTTTTCTATTCTCCTAGCAAAACCCCAACCCACACAAGCCTTTACTTCTGCATTACATCCTAAAAGCCCAATATGGTGAAGAAAAACACAAGCCCAAGTGTCTGATCTCCTTCTAATTTATGACCTTTTCAACTGCACTCTCAGCCTTCTCTGCCAGCCGCCCCCCCATCTTTGTCCCAGATTTATGACTCTCTCACTTCACAGTAAAACCATTTCTATACTATTCTTCTCCTGCTCATGCAACCTCACTCATTCTCAATAGATAACTGTAGCTTTTAATTCCCTGTGAAAAGAGGGGTTACTCCAAAAAACAATTTATCATTTTCCCACCAGAAGAACTGACTGGCCCTTTGCTTTTTGTTCTGGCCCACCCTGATGAATTGCCCTGAATCCTTAGCTGAGATCAACTCTTTCACTGTGCACTGGGTCTAGCCTCTCCTCACCTCTACTGCCCTGTCAAGAGCTCTGCTGCCAAATGAAAGCCTCCCTTCTCCATCTCTTCCTCTCTACATCTCATTTGCATGCCAGCCTGTGTCACTTTGAACCCTCTCTCTGATGTTCTTTACAGCAAGCTCCTCCTATAGTTACCTACTTACATACAGCTTTGATGGCTGCTGCTGCTGATGATCACATTCCAAGCCAATGTTTGTCCCTCTGAAGCCTCTCTTAGGAAAACATCCACTGAACCAGGCTGCTACATCCAGTGCTCACGGACGTCTCTCTCATCACAAGCCTTTTAACAGTCAGCCTTATCCTCCTGCATCAATTCCTTCCTGTACCTGCAGCCCAGAGCCTAGGACTTCCTGACACACATTAGGAACTCAGTAGAGACCCACGGGATGAGTAAATGAATTAGTTTGATTTAAATCTAGACTGCTCAGATGCTTTATACTAAATAATCTCAGTATGAAATTATGGAAAACGTCAAGGGTATGATTGCTTTCAGAATTTTAGCTGCCAGGACCTAGGTTACCAGTGATCTAAATAAATGGCCAATTTTCTAAAGTGATGCACTTCATACAAATGAACAGAAGATTTTTCAATCATGGGAGGTATATGCATTAGAAGTACTTGCCTCTTGAGGCTTCCAAAAGTTTGTAGAAAGCATTATTTTCCCCCAAGTAAACTAGTTCGAAAATATATTTCACTGCTACATTAGTCAATTCTCTGTTGCTGTGATAAAACACCATGACCAAGAGTAACTTATGATATGTATATCTATATGTATGTGTATGTGTATGTGTATATTACAGTTCTCAAGAGATAAGGATCCATCATGGCAAGTGGTAGGCATGGCAGGGGGAACAGCAGGCTGAGTTCACATCCTTAATCACAAGCATGTAGCAGAGAGGAGGACATCAAAAAGCAGAGTGAGGCTACACAGTCTCAAAGCCCACCCCAGTGACGTCATCCTCCAGAAGGCTCCACCATCAACTGGGGACCAAGTGTTCAGAGCTCTGAGTCTATGGGGGACGTTTCTTAATCAAGCCACCACAAGAGAGTATCTGCTTTTGCAGAAGAGGATTTCAAAACATGTTTATTCAAAACCCATCTAGTCTTAATAAGCAGTATGTGGGAACTAAAATAATAGGAAATATACATTTTTCATTGGTTGAAAACACAATAGAAGGCCATTTTTTAAAAAAAAAAAATGATTTATGAATCCAATGCAATACCAAACTAGATCCCAAAAGACTTTTTTTCAGAAGTTCACAATTTATATGAAATAACAAAAACAAACAAAGATCGGTTTAAGCATGGGCTAATGGAATCTGCTAGCCTCAAAGGCAATAGTATGCTATAGGTGAGAGTTGACGCACTGGCTGAGGGGCAGATAAACCAACCAACAGAAAGAAACAGGAAGCACGGTAAAAAGATCCCAGCTAATGAGCAGTGTGCGTGCGTGTGAGCAGATCACAGCTAATGAACAGTGTGCGTGTGAGCAGATCCCAGCTAATGAGCGGTGTGCGTGTGAGCAGATCCCAGCTAATGAACAGTGTGTGTGTGAGCAGATCCCAGCTAATGAGCGGTGTGCGTGTGAGCAGATCCCAGCTAATGAGCGGTGTCCGTGTGAGCAGATCACAGCTAATGAGCGGTGTGAGTGTGAGCAGATCCCAGCTAATGAGCGGTGTGTGTGTGAGCAGATCCCAGCTAATGAACAGTGTGTGTGTGAGCAGATCCCAGCTAATGAGCGGTGTCCGTGTGAGCAGATCCCAGCTAATGAACAGTGTGCGTGCGTGTGAGCAGATCACAGCTAATGAACAGTGTGTGTGTGAGCAGATCCCAGCTAATGAGCGGTGTGTGTGTGAGCAGATCACAGCTAATGAGCGGTGTGTGTGCATGTGAGCAGATCCCAGCTAATGAGCGGTGTGTGTGTGAGCAGATCACAGCTAATGAACAGTGTGTGTGTGAGCAGATCACAGCTAATGAGCGGTGTGCGTGTGAGCAGATCCCAGCTAATGAGCGGTGTGTGTGTGAGCAGATCACAGCTAATGAGCGGTGTGTGTGTGAGCAGATCCCAGCTAATGAGCGGTGTGTGTGTGAGCAGATCACAGCTAATGAGCAGTGTGCGTGCGTGTGAGCAGATCACAGCTAATGAACAGTGTGTGTGAGCAGATCCCAGCTAATGAGCGGTGTGTATATGAGCAGATCCCAGCTAATGAGCGGTGTGTATATGAGCAGATCACAGCTAATGAGCGGTGTGTGTGTGAGCAGATCCCAGCTAATGAACGGTGTGCGTGTGAGCAGATCCCAGCTAATGAGCGGTGTGTGTGTGAGCAGATCCCAGCTAATGAGCGGTGTGTGTGTGAGCAGATCACAGCTAATGAGCGGTGTGCGTGTGAGCAGATCCCAGCTAATGAGCGGTGTGCGTGTGAGCAGATCCCAGCTAATGAGCGGTGTGCGTGTGAGCAGATCCCAGCTAATGAGCGGTGTGTGTGTGAGCAGATCATAGCTAATGAGCGGTGTGTGTGTGAGCAGATCATAGCTAATGAGCAGTGTGCGTGCATGTGAGCACTCTATCTGCTGATTATCCTTCTGAGGAAGACCACCTATGCAGGGAACAGTTTGTCAGAGCTTCAGAAGAAGAGTCCAAAAGGTTTCAGGATGAACTGTGTAGAGAATTGGGGAAATCTGAGATGGTGGGAAAGGCCAATATGTTTTTAATTTCTTCTAAAGACATTTATATCACTTATTAATGAAGAGTTAACAACAGATCCTATCATGTTAACATTGATAAACATCAGATATTTTCTTATATTACAATTGTTAATGGTACTTGGAAGTGTCAGTCATACTTAACCATTTAATAAAGAAGCAAGATAAGTATTCTAATTCTTAACATTTAGATATCTACATTTTAACATAATTTATTTCCACGTGATGCATTGTATCATATGCAATTAAAACCATTTTCTCAGCCAGGCGGTGGTGGTGCACACCTTTAATCCCAGCACTTGGGAGGCAGAGGCAGGTGGATTTCTGAGTTCGAGGCCAGCCTGGTCTACAGAGTGAGTTCCAGGACAGCCAGGGCTACACAGAGAAACCATGTCTCAAAAAAAAAAAAAAAAAAAGTTAAAAACCATTTTCTCTCTCAGCACTGATGACATGGCTCAGTAGGTAAAGAGTTTGCTGCACAAGCCTGGTGATCATGAAATTCCTAGAAACAGTGGAAAGATGAAAAAAAGAACCACTTCTACAAAGTTGTGCTCTGCCCTCCACAGGTATACCATGACACGCACACGTTAGCACACAAGTATGTAGGGAGTGGAGCTAATAACTAAAATCTAGTTCCCTAATTGTTTCTTGATTGGGTCAATAAAGATGTCAAAAGCAAATTGTTGGACTAAGGATAAGGCGGGATTTCCAAGCAGGACAGGAAGAGAAGGGGATGCTTGGAGGATTGCGAATTCGAACCAGTTGGTGGAGCAGATAAGACACACAGACATGTAGGGAACAATAGTTCGTAGCCTCCGCAGGCAGCTGTGGAGCCTAAGGAGGATGGGGCAGGACATTCTTTGCCCAGCAGTTGTGTTATCTGGCTGATTTTAAAATATTAAGGCTGTATGGTGTTTTTCATCCACGGTGACTCAGGTAGGAGAAGAAAGTGGGCCACTGGGTCAGTCAAAGAATTCGAGTTCTCAGGGTGGGTCAATGTTGGGTGGCTTAGCAGAGTCACACGGAGAAACGGGGGCGGGGGATAAAAGTGGAGCCCACTGCAGAGTGATCTCAGAGCTAAGTTGTGAGGGACCACGGCACTGAGCAAGGAGACCGGGCAAGGAGCAAGCATGCCTTTTAAAATTATACATAACACAAGTATGCACAATAGTATTTTAAATCATAATAAGGGATTGTAATTACTAATCAAATCAAAAATAGTAATTTTCTTTCTCTGCTGTATTTCTAATATAACTTATTCACTAATCTTGAGCCAGGAAAAAGTCCTTGCTACTTTTTAACCTCACTTCATACATAACTTCTTGGTCCTAGATCATTCATCCTAACCAGACTTAGCTGTATATTCCTTTAATCCTAGTGCTTGGGAGGCTGAGGGAGCAGGATTTAGTTCAAGGTCAGCCTGGACTGCATAGTAAGATCCTGTACCAAAACACAGGAAGGGAAACCAGCTCAATAGTACCCTCTCGCCCTCTGTTCTCTTGCTCTGTTCTACCTTTCCAGCTGCTCGCTCTTTCCTCCTCTTTCCTTTCTCTCTCTCTCTCTCTCTCTCTCTCTTTCTTTCCCTGCCCCACTCTGCTCCCATGATCCTCTTCTCTATCCACAAACCTGGGTCCTTTATTTTGCACAACTCTAGTGATCTATCCGCTAACCGAGCTCAGCTCCAAATAGCAAACAAGCTGACATAAACAAATCTAACACAAATTCTGATGTCTGATAGCTTTTCTCTACGAGGACCCAGAGACTCTGATTTAATATAAAGACTGCGTGGAAGGGGATGGGGTATTTCACGCTGACTCACTTAACAATTCTGTCTGCAGCAGATGAAGTAAGTGTTCCTGTAGGCTCCATTCCCATTACCTTAACAGGGAATTGAACTGCTGACTTAATGAGGAAGGTATATAGGATGTTTTTAGAGCTGCCCGTGTGACTGTCTGGCTCTAAAGGACATCAAACAATGCCGCCAGCTTGATGAAAAGGAAGATTTTTAAATTTACTCAAGTTCTTTATAAATAGACAGTTTTAAAGTTTGGGAATTCTTTAGCTTAGTATGGTAAACATTTGTATGTTGTCAAACTGAGAAAGTAAGCCAAAGTTATTACCAAAAACTTTGAGTGAATGGAAATTAAATCAATGAGTTTTTATGCAAAACAAATATTTTACTTGATATAGGCTTTCTCAGGAAAATAGGAATATAGGCAAATATATGCCTGTAAGCAGAGTTTTTTTGTTTTAATTTGCTTTATCTGATGGTTATTACTTCCACTTTTGTTTTTTTTTAAAACTACTATACTCCTAATAATAACTAATATCATAGTTTTATAGCAG
Source organism: Mastomys coucha (assembly GCF_008632895.1). Classification (NCBI taxonomy): domain Eukaryota; kingdom Metazoa; phylum Chordata; class Mammalia; order Rodentia; family Muridae; genus Mastomys; species Mastomys coucha. The sequence goes on from NW_022196897.1 coordinate 5,324,159, forward strand.
CATCTTCCATGCTTTCTGGCACCCCAGTACCTTTAGAACACTCTTGCAGAGTGTCATCAAGTTGGCACATTTAAAATGTTTCTGGCTCAAGGTCAAAGTTGTAAACTCATTTCTCCACCTCCCTTGCAGTGAGAGCACACATCTGTGACCTGGATACCATTGTTTAGGTATATCCAGAGAGTCCTTATTTCATGAGCAATGGTAGGAAACGGGCGGCATGAATAACTTTGTTCTGTTGGTGTGGGCACATGGTCTCCCCGTGGGAGAGGTTCCAGGCACAGGCCCAGGTAAGGCAGGGCAGCAGCATGAACCTTCAGCAGCTTTCATGGTGTCTCCGTAGCTGTGTGAAAGCACTTGACTGCTTGTCTTCCAGACCTAACTCAACTACCCCAATCTCTGGGCTACCTACTTTTCACTACTAATTTTATTTTCTTTCTATACTAACAATGAAATCAGTTGTATGCAACTTAAAACTGTTAGGAGATTTTTAAGTCGTTTAATTTTTTAAAATATGGTCTAGTCACCAATCCATCCACAAAACCTTTCTTTCACCCAAAATGGTTCCTACCTACAAGATGTGCAGGGACAAAAATGGAACAGAGACTGAGGAAATGCCAACAAATGACTGGCCCAAGCTGAGACCACCCCATGGACAATCCACGACATTATCAATGATTCTCTGTTGTGCTTGCAGACAGATGCCTAGCATAACTGTGCTCTGAGAGATTCCATAGAGGAGCTAATGGAAACAAGCAGAGGCCCACAGCCAAACGTTTGATGGAGCTCGGGAAGTCGTGTAGAAGAGTTGGGGGAAGAATTGAGGGACCCAAAGGGGATAGGGACTCCAGAAGAATACCAATAGAGCCAACTAACCTGGGCCCTTGGTGGCTCCCAGCACAGAACCACACCCAAAGAGCAAGCACAGCCTAGACCTAGGCACCCCTCACATATGTAGCAGATAGGCAGCTTGGTCTTCGTGCAGGTCGCTCAACAACTAGAGCAAGGGCTGTCCATGGTCTGATGCCTGCCTGGGAATTCCATTTCACCTAACTGGGCCGCCTTGGTTGGCCTCAGTGAGAGAGGATGTGCCTAGTCCTGCAGTGACCTGATGTGCCAGAGTGGGTTGATACCAGTAGGGAGGCCTCTGCCTTCTCAGAGGATAAAGGGAGTTGGGATAGGGGTTAGGGGAGGGGAGATACCAGGAGAGGCAGGAGCTTTTGACCAGGATGTAAAGTGAATAAATAAATTAATTCATGAAAAAAGTATTTCTAGTGCTTTTAAATGCATAGAATAAAAATTAAGTAACAATATATAATTAGCATTTTAAAAGATATATTCAGATAGTCTCCAGTCTATTCAGATAGTCTCCAGTCATGAAATGTTTGTCAGCAAAGTCTATCACTACACTGTAACCAAGAAAGACTGTTAAGTTACCAATAGCTTTCTTCATAGGGTGATATTCCAATTTACTTTCTGTTGCTATAAAAACAAAACAACAACAACAAACCTGACCATTACCAAAAGCAACGAAAGGGTTACTTCACCTTAGACTTACAGTCTCTCCGTGAGGGAAGGCAGGGAAGGAACTCCGAAGGGCAGAAGCTAGAAACCAAAACAACCGGAGGAGCACTGTTTGTGCCCTCTGGACCCTGTTCAACACAGCTCTCTTACACAACTCACAAAAATACCTGCCTCTGGGTGGCATTGCTCACAGTTGGCTGGACCCTCGAAAGTCCCCACACACATGACCACAGTTCAGTGTGATCGGGGCAATTTCTCAGCTGAGACGCTTGCTTATGTCAATTTGATAATAAAAGCTAACCAGGACCATTAGAATCAGGGCTAGGATTTTAAAAGAAACCTGTTTATCTTATCGCCAAATGAAACATAGGGACATAGAAGTTTTTGAATATTCACTTGGCTCTTTCCATAATTATGATACAGAAAAAACTACTCCCAAAGCCAGTGACTTGACACTAGCTCTCGCTTATTTTTCTTGGTCATGGGTGGGAAAATTAGCAAGTGTATCTACTCAGCTCCACATCTCAGAGGAAGCTCATTTCTGTCCCTTGTGTTTTCTCATTCTCCCAGATCAGTAGCTACCCAGAACGTAGTTCTACAGTAAGTGGCAGCAGTTCCAGGAGCCGTACCATGCAGAGAGAAACATCCAAGACCTTTGCTGAGATCATGTCTGCTCCATGTCTATTGGCTGGCATGAGTCACATAATTAGGGCATGGCCGACATCAATGGGGTGATAGCATCCTGACCAACAGAATATCCTACAAAGTCATGAGGCAAAGGCATAGGAATGTGTCTGAAAGGGGGATGTTTTGAATGGGGAGAAACATTGTACTGGATTATAGAAGTTACCCCATCCATATCTATAGCATACCACCCTATTAAGAAGAAAATACATTGGTTTACTATGACACATCAGACTTCAGCCACCTCTCACCTCCATCCTCATCTTACCCAGTGGTTCCTTATATTACATATCAAGATTAGACCAGATCCCCCAAAATGTCAAATTAGGCTACAGCCACATAAAGAACTACACCATTTTACAAATCATTTCACACACATACACTTGAATGTTAACATTTCTTCAATTACCAACTTCTTCCCACCTGGTAATTTAATCTGCCTTTCAGGCCAGCTAGCTAAATCATGTTTTCTCACATTTTGAATTACACCATCCTAAATGGAATACACCTTGTCACAGAGTCATTTATTTGATGTCATACTTAATTGCTCTCTTTAGTCCCCGCATGTGTAGTCAATTTATCAGACAAAACGTATTTGAACTTGAAACTGATTCCATGGAAGAGAGGCTAGAGGCAAAGTGCAGCTAAGGCATTTCCTGAGGGATCTTTCAATGAATTTAATCTATGGCATCCAAAAAAGAGTAATTGCATCTACTATATACATAAATCTCAGCCCTGGGAATCCCAGCAGTAATTGATGAATATGAAAATGATTCAGATGTAATTAATTTAATGTCTTTTGCTTTCAAAATTCAGACTAAGACATAATTTGTTTCATTGACCAGGATCTAAGAAGTCAGGCATTTTAATGTTATATCAAGCTACCTCAGAAAAGTAATTAGGAGGTGGACCTGTCTTTATAGTCACCTCTCCTGTTAGCAACCACAGATTCCTGCACTGAATCAGAAAACTCTTGAGGAGTCCCTACACTTTTGATGCAAAGAATCAACTTCAAAATAAGGGGAAATGTAGAGAAATTATCTTAGAGGGAAAAATTTTACTCAGCACCTCCCAGTACCTTAGAGCAAGAATTCATGGTGGACTGACATCATAAGGATGGTTCCAGTGGACAGGGACAGTGGCCAGTGCTGCCTTACTGGGACAGAGAAAGATATATCATCATCACATCAAGTGTGAAGACAGCCGCTTGGCCACCTTGCCAGTGAGAAGTGTGGGATGGGGAGCACAAGGCCATAGCTGCCATCTAGGTGCAGAATTAAACATGCCACAGAAAAGGAAAAGGGTCTCTGAGCTTGATCGAGGCCTAAAAGTCGAGATTTTTCCTGTTCCGTGCAATTATGAGGAGTTTCTCAGCAACACTCAGGAATACCAATGAACAGCTCTATGGTAACCGAGGAGACAAATCCATCAGCAAAAGTAAGTGGGAGAAGCTAGGAAAGCAAAGAGAAACCCCCAACTCTACTGTTCTTTTCATAAACTACAGCTAATACAAAACATCCCGGGAGGGGCTGATGTTGTCTTTTAATTCACAAAACCTACTTTCGTGGTTTATTCTTGCACCATCTTTACACATCAGAAGGTGATGCAGCTGTTTCTGAACTTTCTGAAAACACTGCTCAGTTAGAAAAATCACCACTTCTGAGTGGAGAAGCTGGAGGGGCTGGGTGCTCTGAGCAGAGGCTCTTACTTCATCCCAACCAGCTCACCCCCATGGGATGAAAGATTCTTCCTTTACAGTGGTTTCTATTGTTTTTAACTCCAGGCTTCCATGTTTTTAAAGTCTTAACCAGGAATCTTCCAGGCCAGATTCCCTCCCACAACTAGTCTTCCCCAGCAAGTGCCAGAGACCAGCGCAACCTGACTCTTAACTCAGGTGATTCTGCATGGGAGTCTGGGGCCCCTCGTACTCATCGTGAACCTGAGAAAGTTCAAACCTTCCAGATGCCTCTTCTGTAGAAGACTGAGCAGTCACTGTGATGCCGACCGTAGCTGGGAGCTACGGAGTTGCCAGGAAACATCCAGCTCATTGAAATTATTGCCTTCCTAACAGAGTCTATTTTACATAAAATATGCCTCAAATAACTACATCTTCTCACACAACTGAGACTTGCTACTTGAAATGTCTTGAAGTATGAATATGTTTTTGCTTGAATTGTTCACCTAATAGTCTGATTGTAAATCTTGCTCTTGGTTCAAGACATTGAGCACAAAGAGAGATGTTAATGCATTTTTATCATCAGCAGAGTGCCTTACAATTTGTCAAAGTTGCCTATGGATTTTAAAGGTAACTTTACTCACTTATTTTGTTTACTGCAACTTTAAAATTCTACAGATTTAACCATTTGGGTATGCATAAGTAAAGTAAGTAAATATACATATTTGTACTTATTTTTTGATACAAGGTCTTAGTATGTACCTCCAAACTGGCCTTGAACTCAGAGAAAGCTTTCTGCCTCTGCTTCCACAGTGCTGGGATTAAAGGCATTCATCACCATGCCTGCTTTTTAAAGGTTATCCCAGGCTGGCTTCACCCAAGGATTCTCCTGCTCCTCTTAGCCTCTTCAATGTATGGTGCTGGTATAGTTACTTTTGACTTGCTGTGCCCAAACATCTCACCAGAGGAACCAAAGGCAGGGTTTATTTAAACTCAGTTTCAAAAACTGAGTCCAGTTTGAAATATCCCAGTGTGAAACGTGTGGTGGTGTTCAAACTGTCTCCAAAGCTCCTGAACTTCCACTTTTTCTCAAGCATTTTCCATAATAGATCACACTATTGAATCATCAGCAATGTCATCTTTAAACTTTATTATTCTTATAGATCATAATTGCACAAACACTGAAAGTAGCCTCAAGTAACACCTCCTACCCCTCTTCCCTTCTTAACTTCAGAAGATGAACACTGAAGCATGTGAACAGCCTTGTCACAATGAGCCAGCCCTGGTGCATCTATATCGTTTTAAACTGTGTTCATTTTAGATAAGAGTGTGGCTCAGTGATAGAGCACCTGGCTCATGTATACAAGCTCCTGTTTTCAGTGACCAGCACTGAAAAAGAAAACAAACAAAACAAAACAAAACTAAATCAGTAAATTAAATAAGTAAAAACTTTGAACTTCCTCAAATTGATTCCAATGGGTTCTTCAGATACTTCAGGTTCTTCAGATACACCACCTCATGCAATCCATTCATGCTACAGTAACCACATTTTGTGACTACCAACTCAAAACTTAAAATGCCTCGATGCCACAGAACTGGTAAGAAATAACAAGTTTTTTAAATCAAAATCTGAGTTTTGCTCTTCTGTTCAACTTTAAAGGTTCCACATCAGGTTTTTGGACAGTACTTCTCCCCAGGAGGTGAGGAAAGCCATGGAAGTCTCCAAGTATTACTTCTGTGGTACTTCCTGGCCTTCACACTCTCCCATATCCCTTCCTGGGGTACAGGAGATAGTCAGTGTTTAATCCTGAACAGGTTGCTCTAGGGACGGTGACTGTCCCTTCAGTGATGGCTGTACTAGGCACGGTGACTGTCCCTTCAGAGATGGCTGTACT
>NW_022196897.1:5330159-5339757 GCF_008632895.1 Mastomys coucha
TTCAGTGATGGCTGTACTAGGCACGGTGACTGTCCCTTCAGTGATGGCTGTACTAGGCACGGTGACTGCCCCTTCAGTGATGGCCGTACTTAGTGTGTCCACCTGTCAGGTGCCTGTCCTAAAACTGCTAGCTTCATTCATACATTCCTACCAACTCCTCAATCATCTCTTAAGAAAAAATAAAAAGCATTTTAGAATAAAAATGGGATTTTACTTGTCCACGGCTACACAGAAGTAAGCGATGACTGCAATTCAGGTTCCCCTCACTGGAAACCCTCACCCTACACCCCTTCAGTTCTAGGAAGTTAGGCTACATAAAGGCAGAATTTTCTGAACAAGATACTAAAGTGCATAAGTTACCTTCATTAAGTGCCATATTAATTTTTTTATACAGCAAGAAAGCTGCGGAGGGAAAGCTTCTAGATGCTTCAGTTTTGAGACGAATGGCAAAGCTCAACGAATCTAAAACATAGCCACATCCCTGAAACAGTCACGCTAAGTAAAAAGTACTCCTTTTTGTGTCAAAATTCTTCTCTGCTCACTCCTTCTCTCAAGGGATGACCAAGAAGAAACTCTGGGGTGCACATATGTGCAAGCATCCACTACCATGACCATTGTGGAAGTCGAATGTTACAACTAGATAATAATCTACTCTTACCCATAAAACATAGATTTCTCATTAAAAACTTTCTTTTCAGAACTCCTTATTTTGAGGATAACGTGGACACAACCTTGGTAACCTTCCACAACTAAGTCCTCCGTGGCCTTGGCCTGCACAGCACTGTTTATTCATGTGCACAGAAACTCTGAAGGCTCTGAATCATCCTAACTATTCATTTTACTTTCTCCTTTGCGCCCACACAATTTTTACGAATGTGGAGTAACAAAGACAGTGGACCCCGCCTGACCCCTGACCCCTATAACTCTTACCACTGTCCTGACAACAGTCTCAGAGATCTAGAAACTCAAAGGCATCAGTGACGTCAGACTTTAGAAATCTCTCCCGGGGGCATTACCTAGGAGGTCCTCAGGTACAGAAGGGCACAGCTTTCAGTAGACCACCCTCCACCACCTCAAACCACATCAAATCAATACACAGTCTTGATTGATAAGTATACTTGCTACATGAGTTCAGGATCAGTGTCATTTTCTCTGCCTTCTCCACTCCTACATGGGCCCTCCTCAAAATGAGCCCTGTACACTGGGGAGATGGCTCCGTGGGTAAAGCAGTTCCCATAAGCCTGAGGACCAGGGTTCTGAACCCAATAGCTCATGTAAAGCTAAGTTTGGTACAGCATACCCATAAACCCTGTGGGAACAGGACAGATGAAGGAGGCGGGGTCTTGGGATGAATCCTAGGAATCAGATCCTGGAGATAATGTCAGAGTGCAGATCTGAGTTTATTGCACAGTACACAAGCTTATATATAGTATTTGAGCCAATCCCAATCCCCTAACTCCTCGGTTAACAGTATCTTGCCACACAGACACTGTGTCCCAATGAAAGCCCTGCCCGAGGAGGTTACTCAGAAGGAGCGGGTGTAGGGTGTGAAGACGAGGAAGCTAACCTACTTAGTGTACTATCAGTATCTTTACAAGAATTTCTTATGCCTTCTAGATTTCCTGTATAGTCACTCCCCCATGGATGGCCAAACAAGATATCTACCACATCCCAGTTCCTCCCAGAGTGTCCTAGGTCCATCCATTTTCCTGACACCTTCAGTGCTCCATTCCTCCACTAAGGCCCTGCCTTCTCTAAAGAGTCTTATTTTCTATTTAAACTTGTCAATGCTCAAGGTTTTCTTCTAATTTGCAGCTATCTGCAATACTATTTGTACCAGTACAGTTCAGAATGCAAGTGTACACACAGAGGGAAAACCCCAGTGAGCCCTGTCCAACTTGCAGCTGCACCTCCAGTGCTAGTGGGTCCTACTGACTGTACTCACTGGGTAAGTAGCTCCATTAGCTTTCCTCCTAGGGATCCTCTGGACAACACTGGTACTAGAAGACTTAGAAACTAATACAGTCGTAGCTAGGTTTTTATTGCTATGAAGAGACACTATGACCAAGGCAACTCTTTTAAAGGCAAACATTTAACTGGGACTGGCTTACACTTTCAGAGGTTTAGTCCTCTGGCAGGCAGGCAGACATGATGCTGGAGAAGCCTAGAATTCTACACCTTGATCAGAAGGCAGCCTGTAGGAAGCTGGATTAGTTTCACACTTATTATAACTTGAGCATTTATGGCCTCAAAGCCCCGCCTCCACAGTGACAGACTTCCTCTAACAAGGCCACACCTCCTCCAGGAAGGTGTGCCTCCTGTTAGTCCCACTCCCTATGGGCCAAACCTATTCAAGCCACCACACTCACACTGCTTCAAATATTGAGAGGAGAAACACCGTAACACAGAGAGAATGAAACTGTTGCAGGTGCTGCTGAGTCTCAGAAGTGAACAACAGGAAGATAGGAAACACGTTCAACAATAAAAGCTAACGCCTGAATAACTTAGGGTGTACAGCTAATTCATTCACCAGCATGCTATGTATTAAACTATTAAGCTATGTCCGGTGTGGTAGTACACACCTGCCATCCTAGCACTTGAGAAGCAAAAGCAGAAGGAACGCACATTCTTGGCCAGCCTAGGCTGCTGTGTTGTTTTGGTTCTTGACTTGAACAATCAAGAATCACCTGGAAAGAGTCTCAGTGAGGGGTATCTAGATTAGCTGACATATACCCATGTCTACAGGGAAACTGGCTTAATGAGTTTCACTGAGGTGAAAAGACCCAGCCTAAGGTGGCAGCATTCGCTGGCTTTGTTTCCAGGACTCTGTAAAAGAAAAGGGGGGGTGCTCTCTAAACCATACCTCTTGTGTTTAAAAAATAAGAACAACTGGCTCAGCAACTAAAAACACAAAAGCAAACAACCAACCAGTTTGCTTTGTTACCTTGATAACCTGAATGTTATCCCTGCAACCTCCATACAGAGACTGAAAAAACAGACTGCACGCACAAGCCATGGCATACACAACTCCACATGTATCTTACACTGCAAATTCCTTCCTTGATTCTCAGGGACTTGACCTCCTGGGGGATGAGCAAACGAGGACAAGGCAAACACAGAGACACAAGAAATAGCTGAGATCAGGTGGGCTGGGGTCTGATGGAGAAACCTCAGCAGCCCAGACGCTCATGTTTATTACATACCGTTGAGCGGGGAGTTAGAGTTATTAAACAGAGTTGAACAAAGAGGCAGGTTATTGTATCTATGTGAACAGGGAGGAAGGGTTATCACCTGCAGATAAAAAGGAAGCAGGGCTTCTGGTATACAGCTAGATGGAGACAGGTATCGCTGTCTCTGTAGGGGAACAGTCTCCAGGCCATAAATATCCAGAGAGGAAAGCTATGGCGGACATCTTGTGCACACACTGTAAACTGTGTAAACCGCACACATTCACACCAGTAGGACAAGTTTTGCCATTTCCCTAAGCTGAGCTTGGGGAAAACTTTGACATTTTCCCCCATGTCTAAGGCTTTGAGGTCCTTGACACAGCTGTGCCTGAGTCAACAACACCCGCTCAGGACTTCACTCACTCGGGGCTTCCTACAGTACACATACACACACAATAGTAACAAAGGAATATCATGCTTATCTAATACAGTTATTATATGAATTGAGGCAGATGCTAGAGAAAATGCCCTTTAGCAAGTGACCAGCTCATCTTTACTAAGTTAATATTTGATATGAATTCCAACCATTTGTTCATTTATTTATCTAAAATCTTTGAGAAACATACATTCGAGGACTCTACTCTTGCTGGAATTCCGAAAGACAGTAAGCTTAGAGAAGCCATGAACTGTTCCTTCAAACAAAGAAGATATGAGGAGGTAAAAGAGAGGTGACAGAACAATAAAAAGAAAAGTGCTATAGCCATGCCTCAGAGTTGACATGGTAATAAAAGCATGGATAAGCTACCAGATGGCTGTGACAGAAGAAAGAAAGGGTAAGAAAACACACAGCCATGCCGCCCTCCTATCTGCAAAGAACATTAAAAATCCAACTGGCTTTGTTTTAAACACCTGCAACCTGTCAAGTCTGATGGCTCATAAAAATCCTAATATGAAGTCATTTAGCTGTGTCACTCCACTTCACCTTTAAGTGACTTCTGTCCATCCATAATACCAGTCAAGGAGGCTGGAGCAAAACTGAGACTGCAGGATAACATGAGACAGGTCACTGGGTGAGGTCTGGGAGCCAGCAGAAGCCACAGCCGCCTGGACCCAGTGAAGACAAACTAGACGAAGCCAAATAAATAAACTCAAGCAAGCAGTGATTCTTGTTCCCGGACTTGTGTTTTAATCTTATATCCCTATCTACAAAGCCATTCCAGCATTACCAAGGTGAGTCAAAGATTAAAAAGTAGATGAAGGCAGTGGCCTCTGTGTAGACTATTTCAACAACTGCTTATTAAGTGCCTAGTGTGTCCCAGCCCTGAGATATAGCCAGAGCCATGAGTGATGCTGTATTCACCTGCCCCTCCACCCCAGGAAATGCATGCCACACTTTCTGGATGGTTTCTATGCTTAGGCTGGAACAATTCAAAGCACTTGCACACACATTCTGAGACAAGACCCGAGCAATGTGGTACAATGTCCCTACAGTGTCTTATAAACGCTCTAACCGCTTCAGAAGCTGGGAAGCTTGCTCCATTTATTCAAACATAAAGATGAACATTTCTCTTGTAATGTCTTTTTCCTTCCCATAATCATCTGTGCTCTAATTCAAAGAAATGCAATTTCATCGTTCGTTCCCCATGCTGATGTTTGAGAAAAGAGCACGTGATGCGACCATAATGACTAAGGAATACAATGACGACTCCACGAGTAAATGATTTCAAGCAATACAAGCACTTATTCTAAGCACTTCCTTCTCTGAAAGACTTGAAGATTGAGCTCTAACTGCCTCTGTGGACTACATGGGGGAAGAGCCGAGGCAGTGTCAAAGGGCTCCCTGTGAGCCCCTCACAAGGAGCCTTGGTAACAGGAACAGGGAAATGAGAAGAGGAAGCCAAGACAGGTTTGTCATTGCTCTGCTGAGAAACAGCATAGTCTACAGGACAGGCAAAAAGGGGGGGGGGGGGCTCCTAAGACGCAGTTGAAGGGAGAAGTTTATTTCAGTGCTTGGTGATGCCCCCACACATCAAGAGAGTCTCCCCTCACCCCGGCAAAATGTCCCTCCCTATCTTCAGGGCCATGGAATTCTATTTTCTGCAAATAGCAAAGGACTCCAAAGAGAGAGAAGCTGTCCCTGATAAGCAGTTCTATGATAAGACCCCGCCTTTATTAGGATTTTACTGTTGTGAACAGATACCATGACCAAGGCAACCCTTATAAGGACAACATTTAATTGGGGCTGGCTTACAGGTTCAGAGGTTCAGTCCATTATCATCAAAGCAGGAACATGGCAGCATCCAGACAGGCATGATGTAGAAGGAGCTGAGAGTTCTACATCTTCATCTGTAGGCCACCAGGAGAAGACTGGCTTCCACAAATCTAGAATGAGGGACTTGAAGCCAATGCCTACAATGACACACTTACCTATTCCAACAAGGCCACACCTATTCCCACAAGGCCACACCTCCAAATAGTGCTACTTCCTGAGCCAAGAATATTCAAACCACCACAGGGCCCAACAAGGGAGCAACATTCCTAAATGACTCTTAGTAAACAAACAACTAACATGGAGAAGAGAATGCCAAGTCCCATTCCCACTTCTTACCCACTATCCCCTCCCCACTCCCACCTCACCCCTGCTCCCCTTTCTCTCTCTTTCCTTTCCTGAAACTCTACCCTTTTGGAATATAAAATATGGAAGAGATCAGATTCACTGAAGAGAAATAGAAAAATCCAAGGCAAGGAAAACAGAGGAGGAAGGTGCTGACGAGGTGACTGTGATGGCCATGATGGGAAAACGAGGGTACAGGAAGCACCAGGTAGTTTACATGGCCCTGGAGCACTGGTCTCAGAAAGAGAAGGCTAACCACGGAAGATCTGAGGCAGCTCTGGAATCCATGTCCAAGATTCTGGGATTGCCTGTGAAACACAGTGCAGATCCCCAGTTAGTTTTTACAGCTCTTACGTTCATGGCAGAAAACAGCATTCAAAATGTCAGCGCTGAGGTGGTCAAGAATAAGGTGGTCTAAAGGCAGCCTTTGATAGCCACCATGTCTCCCCTGGCTGACTCAGCAGCAGACTCCCAGAGGAGTAAGCGCATACCGGCTTCCTATCAAATCTCAGAAGAAGGGGAAGGTTGGCACCTTGAGAAGCAGGTAGACTTTGTGTCACATGTATATCCCAAAGGACAAGAACCCACAAGGTCATTCAAAGATTCACTTGGACACAAATTCATGCTTTTCCCAAGAACATGATTTGCAGAACAAAACATAGCATTATCACAAATAACCCAGGAAAACAAAACAAGAAAACACTGCCATTGGTAAAACCCAATTTTCAGCAAGGAGGAGGTAGCTGACTTTGCACCCTGTGCGTGAACAGACCACAGCAGCTTAATGTTCCTTGGCACATCATCAATGCAGTCTTTCGAACCCAACTCCTTTTAAACAATCAATTGCTTTGTTTTCCAGCAAAAAGCTAAGAATTGTTCTCCTTGTTCTGATGTAGCAATTTGATGTACCTGGTTCTCACTCCCACCACACCACATATAATGCAAGCAGGTTCTTTAATGCTTTCAATATAAATTATTCCTTCTTTTTGTATTGATCTAAATGCATAGACCCTTAATCAGGGTGATTTGTTTGGTTCTCAATGGATTTAGGTTTTTCTTTCAAGATATGAAAGGACCCTGTTCATTATAAATACCAACCTCTGAACAGAAGTAGGTATTCCTTACACAAGAAGAATGTCCCTGATGTGGGTAGGAGGGAGTCTGTTTTTTCTCATGTTGATTTGACATTGTTCTTTTAAGTGCATAACAGTTACTAGCATGAGTCATAAAAATTTATCCACAAATAATTGTAGCAGTTTTGTGTCCTATGCCAGAAAAGAAAAAAACTTTTACTGAATTGCCTTTTCCTTTGCAAGATAAATACTAGAACTCACTCATGTCATCAGCATCTACTTACCACCTACTGTGAAATGCTACTAAGATATGCTAAACTGTGTAAAATTTACCATGTCAAAGATCTGGGACATGATATTTATATTTCCTTATACAAATGGAGTTTCAAAAAATCAGAATTCACAGGAAATTAAAAAGCAATTGAGGAAGTTTTTTTCTCAATACTATTCAGCATCCCTTCTCATCGAGGTTAAACATGAAAGCCATGGTTAAACCCAGTGTGGCAACGTTAGTAGTTCCATGGTTATTTCCATTATATAACGTTACCAGCCCCCAACATCATTAATAACCAGTTTTCTCCCAAAACAAGGCTGTTAATCTGCTTCTTAAGTGTTGCTGGGGGTAGGGGTGGTGCATGTGAGGAGGTCTGAGGACAACCCTTAGCCAGCTCTTCCCAGAGTCTCTCTTGTTCCTTCTGCTATTACTCTTCCATCTCCAGGCCAGCTGGCTCGAGAGCTGTATGAGGGAGAAGTATGACATCATGGTCAATTCTCCTGGGTTCACCCACTCCCTCGCTCACAAGGTTGCAGATGCATGCCAAGGCACACAGCTCTTGACATGAGTTCTGGGGCTTAAATCAGAGGTGTCCAGCTTGTGGCAAGTACTCTAACCCACTGAGCTATCCATCGCATGAACCCCAGTTCTGCTGTCTACCTACCCCTGTTCATTATGCTCTATACTTTATAAACCTTTAGAACATGGGTCCTTCGTGGCATTTCCCCTGTCCTTGCTGAGAACCTCATCACTCACTATACTTTGGACTACAAATATCTCTCAAAAGAACTCTTGGGAAAGATTTCAATCAGGGAATGAGACCACTAAAACTGTGAGTCAAAATGCACCTTTAGTCTTTATAAGTTGGTAAACTCGGGTAGTCTATTGCAGTAAAGGAAAACTTACTGGTTTATGGACTGTTACTGCTGCACCTTCCCTCATCCTTAGGGACACAGACTCACCCTACTGACCTCCCCTGCCATCCAGATTGCTGTCTTTCCTGTCTTGCTCCTGATCAGGTGTCTCCTGAAAATTCAATAAAACAAATGTCCTTGACCTAACACTTCAGCAGTCCTACTAGTGTTTACTTAAATGGCATTTTGTTATAAAACCGTGTCATAACATCAAGCAGGTTCCATCTACTTTCTGAACTGTATTTTTCTTCAAAGATAGAAACCATGGCTTCTCCTTCCTGCATCCCTCTTGGTACCTGTTACACAGAACTAAAACTAAGTCTTCTCAGTCGATGACTATTGATTGAAGCATGATGTCATGGGCTTCTTGCATCGACTTGGGAGGTATCTATCCTGCTGAGGAGATAAAAGGTTCTCAGACAAGACCTTTCAAATCAGAAAAGGATAAAGGCTGCTATCCATACAGGTACAATTACACCCGACTGTGGAAAAGATGCTCCTCTAACACTGTTGTGTATGTGGACAAGCCTTGTTCAGTGAGTCACTTTGAGACTTTACATAAATCTCAAACTTCTTGAAAATGTGAAAGGAGATGAATTATGAAGTTCTGAAGAACACTTTCAATTTGTCCCTCAGTTGCAGAAATTACCATTTTTTAAAAGAAAGTCAAAGAATAAAGAACCCTCTCCGGGGAGTATAATGAGTACAATTCTGCTTTATTCCTATGGTTGCCAACTACAAAATTAATAAAAATTAAAATTTTCTCTTACATGTAAGAGCATGTACACATCTATCTGCTGCCTCAGTCATTTAAAGATACTGGAATTTGAGCTTCAGATTATTGACTTTTAAAAGTCCAGATATTTGCCCTTAGAATGGTATTTTGTATAGTTGGTGTCAATGATGTAGTCTGAAAAGTTGTACCTTCAGAAGATCTCTTCCTAACTGTAAACATCACTAGTGAATTAAACACGGAAAGTTCAGAGCCATTTCAAATACTGGAATATTTTAAACCAATGATCTGCTGTGTCATACACTAAGGCACCTTAGAAGAAGATCCAAGCATTCCTTCTCTCCTTCCCATTCACTTTGCCTGGAGTGGGAACGATGATGTGTGTTCTAAGAGCCATCTGCAGCAGCACGTGACTACAAGTGTCTCATGTCACACACTGGTTTCCATTTGGCAAAATATTAAAACTCCACGTCATATGGAGAAGGATTTCAAGGACTAGAAAGTCTTAGGAAATTCTGGGAAATAATACCTAGAAGGTTCATTCTCTGGGATTAAATGAGGTATAACTGGTATGAAATATCAACACATGTAAGAATTACATGGGTCACTCACTAACCATGTGTATTTGTAGACCACACACTTAGTATATCAGAGGTCAGGTCCATGAGTGTGGTTCACTACAGAACCATGGTATATATAGGCAGAAAACCTATTTAAATCCTAATCTAGAGAAAACTTCTTTTTCATTGAGAATTCTCTCAGGATTATTCTTCTAAGGACTATGGGCCTCTCTTTGGGAAAACTAAGAAATGACAACTGGTCA
>NW_022196897.1:5339767-5360315 GCF_008632895.1 Mastomys coucha
GACATTATTTCAAAGAAATCCTTAGTTCTGGCATAGCATAGTGCCTTATGTGCTTCATGTTTACACAGGAGCAATTGAATAAGAGGTGGGGCTTGACAGGAGGAAAGAAAGTTCCATGTATTGGTAACAAAGTGCTAAGTTCAAATGCAAACAGTTCTTGATTTACACACACACATACACACACGGGGTAGGGCAGGGGATCACATCTCAGTTTTTTGAGTACTCAAGGGCATGATAACCACACAAAAGGGACACAATAACGATTTACTAAAGTACTGAATAACTTTGGAGAAGTGACTCACACAGAATCCATTTGAGCAGTCAGCAAGGAAATTTCACCCAAACAGGCTAATTCACTCACTCCCTGCCAATCTGAATCTCTGTTGCCATAGAGAGAGAGGTAAAATGCTGAGATCTTAAATCTGTAGGTCTTGTTTTTAAACGATAGAGGTGTGTATCAATGCCATATTTGCTTGTCATGTTGTATTTATGTACAGGAGAAATTCCAGAGGTGTAGAACTGTAGCATAAGAAGAGTATATATATTGTTAAGTTTCAACTATTGTCATTAGATGGATTTTCTTAAAGAGATAGTAGCACTCAAATTTCCAAAACAGTTAATATTTGAAATCATGCCTAAAAGGTAGGACACCTATAATCTCTCTGCACTGTCCACAGCCTGTGTGAGGCCTCTGAGTCAGTTCTTCATTCTTTCTTGGCCAATTTGGCTATTCTAGGAACTCTCCAAGCTTCTACTACAGGTTTTCCCTTCACTGTGAACTACTGAAAGTAACAATATAATGTTAGGAGACAGAATTCTGAAGTTGGATGGTACATCTCTGTCAAAGAGAAGAGGCTTCAAGGATTTCATCACATTTCTGAAGGAATTTCTGACCTCAAAACAAGATAGAAGCCACAGGTCTACCATTTTGGGGGTGACAAGAAGACCACCAACCTGGCCTTTATTGTTGAGAAAGATTTCCTGAGTTCAGGAAGCAAAACAAAGCATTTGGACTGGCCTGATATTAAGAAGGAGCACGTTCTACAAATAGCTTGAAGGGGGTGAGGAGGAAGAAAGGCCAGAAAGCTTTCTCCCAAACCAGCTCATACATTATTTCTTCTCTGGATTGAGTTTCAAAGAAGTTTGGCCATTCGATTTAGGTAAAGAAAAATGGAGTTATGGTTGGCTTCCTTCCAAAGAGAGGCAAAGACATCCACAGAGGCTAAGAGGGGAGAGCCAACTGAGGTACATGAGAAAGGGGGCTTTAGTGTTGGCAGGGTTGGGAGCATCTCTCTTGAAGAGACTCAACAGACACATGGAAGGTGGGCTCAAGATGCCTTCTGCTAGCTCCTCAACCACTGGCTTTTCTCCACAATCACCTCAGCCCCACAAAGGCAGCACACTGTAGGGCCAAGAGAGAAAAAGAGAGAGAGAGAGAGAGAGAGAGACAGAGACAGAGACAGAGAGAGACAGAGAGAGACAGAGAGAGACAGAGACAGAGACAGAGACAGAGACAGAGAGACAGAGAGACAGAGACAGAGAGGCAGAGAGAGACAGAGAGACAGAGACAGACAGACAGACAGACAGACAGAGACTTTTAACAAATGTAGATTAAAACAATAAATAACTGAAGCAGCTTTATACAGACTCAATTAAAAGAAATGCCAGGAGGTCCTTTGGTGAGATTTCTTTGCTGGAAATAGTTTAAAATTGAGAATGCCATGATTTCCCCCTATTTGTAATTAATGCCAAGACAGAATTAAACAGGCAATCTCTCCACCCACCTCTTAGGAAAGTGTCTAATTCTTCATTCTTGTAAGGCTCCTGATTTTTATGAAAAATACTTTCCACTCCCTCTCCTCTACTTCATACATTACTATCCTTATCATTATGTTATATTATAATCCTGACACTTGGAGAGCATGGTTATTGAATAATAACCATTAAATTAATAAGATCACTAGCCGCTAGCTCAAAAATCTACAGGAAGGAACAAAAACTAAAGTAGACATCTTTAAAACATTAAGCGGAACATGATAGAGTATGCTTGTATTCCCAACAGGTAGAAACAGTAAGAGAATTTAAGGCTAGCCTGGGTCATACAGTGAGTTAAAATCTAGCAGAAGACACAGTAAGAAGCTCAAACACTGGGGATGGCACCCAATGGCAGATCTCTTCCCTCCTATGTGCAAAGCTCTGCTTTCTTTTCCCAACAGTGAAGATGGTGAAAAGGACACTGACATAAGGGGCAGTGACTCTTTCTGTTTATGCTTATAAGATGGGTCTATGCCCTTTGGAATAGGCAATGTTTTCAATGAAATAAAAGCAGCTCAGATGTGCACATTTTGTAGCAGTCCCATAACATGGTGCAATAGAAAAGTACCACAAGAATCCAGCAGCAACTCATATTTAACCATTAATGGCAGGAAAGAAAAGATGTGCATTTTCTCAGTCTTTTCTGTCTTTCATGAACAGGTAATTCTCCAACTTAACTTTATAATATGTATGTGTAGACAAGTGTATATACATGAGTCAATCTAGGAATGTTCATATGCATATATTTGCATACATATATATACATATATATACATATATATATACAATATATATATATATTGTATCCACACTTAATACTTAAGTGATAGATCATAGAGAATAAAACTCTCTAAATTTTAAAAAATTAAGATCTCTGGAAATTACCAAGTTCTCCCACCCAGGTACTTATAAGCCTGCTGGCTCTTCAAGTCAGCTGTGGCTGCAGATACACACTCAATTCTAAGATGATCCTGGAAAAAATCTGTTCTTTGTCCAATAGCATAAAGAGACTTAGGCTTTGCTTTAGCATGTGGTTTATAAACATTAGACCCATTATAGAAGTAAATTGTTTTAAATCTCTAAGGTTGTTTATGTAATGAAAACCAGGATAGGATTCTTGGTTTCACTATTCTTAACTTCTCTGGTGTAAATAGTTTCAAATCTGGCATATGTACTTGTTAGAGTATAAAAGTACAGTGTGCTGAAAATGCCACTCTGGTAACAAAAGACAGGGATTAGGTTCCTTTAGGAGACAGTCAAAGACCAGAGTCTGCCAATAACAACTACACATAAATAGGCAGTGTCAGGCCAATCAAATCCAGAAACACTCCACTAGACTAGGTCAAACTTATGTCACCTTCATTCCGAGATTTGCCATCATCTTTGCCCTTGTATCAGAAGGCAAGAGGGAAGAAAAGAGAATGAGAGAATGAAGGGAAAGGAGGAGGAGACAGAGAAGAGGAAGGAAGGGGAAAGGAGGGGGAGGGAGAGAGGAGAAAGGAGGTAGGGAGGGGGGAGGGGGAGAGAAGGAAGGAAGGGGAAAGGAGGGGGAGGGAGAGAGGAGAAAGGAGGTAGGGAGGGGGGAGGGGGAGAGAAGGAAGGAAGGGGAAAGGAGGGGGAGGGAGAGAGGAGAAAGGAGGTAGGGAGGGGGAGGGAGAGAGGAGGAAGGAGGTAGGGAGGGGGAGGGAGAGAGGAAGAAGGAGGTAGGGAGGGGGAGGGAAGAAGGTAGGTAAGAAAGTTTTAATTGTTCTGAGATATTCTGTAATGAGCTACACTCAGTTGAAAATGCACAACCATCCAGTACTTGTTTGTTTGTTTGTTGCTTTTTTATTAGATATTTTCTTTATTTACATTTTAAATAATAAACCTTTTCCCAGTTTCCCCTCGGGGGGGGGAAAAAAACAAAAACAAAAACCTGTTCTCTCCCCACTCCCCCTGCTCACCAACCTGCCCTCTCCTGCTTCCTGGCCCTGGTAGTGTAGTGATATCCCCTACACTGGGCATAGAGTCTTCACAGGACCAAGCAAATCAGAGGCCTACCTCTTCACAAAGGATAAACAGGCTGACAAAGAAATTAGGAAAACAACACCCTTCACAATAGTCATAAATAATATAAAATACCTTGGTGTGACTCTAACTAAGCAAGTGAAAGATCTGTATGACAAGACCTTCAAATCTCTGAAGAAAGAAATCTAAGAAGATCTCAGAAGATGGAAAGATCTCCCATGCTCATGGATTGGCAGGATTAATATAGTAAAAATGGCCATCTTGCCGAAAGCAATCTACAGATTCAATGCAATCCCCATCAAAATTCCAACTCAATTCTTCACAGAGTTGGAAAGAACAATTTGCAAATCCGCCTGGAATAACAAAAAACCTAGGATCACAAAAAGTATTCTCAACAATAGAAAAACTTCTGGTTGAATAACCATCCCAGACCTTAAGATGTACTACAGAGCAATTGTGATGAAAAAAAAAAAAATTGTGTGGTATTGATACAGTGACAGGCAGGTAGATCAATGGAATAGAATTGAATCAAAAAATGAATCCACACACCTATGGTCACTTGATCTTTGACAAAGGAGTTAAAACCATCCAGTGGAAAAAAGACAGTATTTTCAAAAATTGGTGCTGGCTCAACTGGCGGTTAGCATGTAGAAGAATGCAAATCGACCCATTCCTATCTCCTTGTACAAAACTCAAGTCCAAGTGAACCAGGGACCTCCACATAAAACCAGATACACTAAAACTAATAGAAAAGAAAGTGGGGAAGAGCCTCGAGCACATAGGCACAGGGGAAAATTTCCAGAACAGAACAACAATAGCTTATGCTCTAAGATCAAGAATTGACAAATGGGACCTCATAAAATTGCAAAGCTTCTGTAAGGCAAAGGACACTGTCAATAGGACAAACTGGCAACTAACAGATTGGGAAAAGATCTTTACCAATCCTATCTGATAGAGGGCTAATATCCAATATATACAAAGAACTCAAGAAGTTAGACTCCAGAGAACCAAATAACCCTATTAAAAATGGGGTACAGAGTTAAACAAAGAATTCTCAACTGAGGAATACCGAATGGCTGAGAAACATCTAAAGAAATGTTGAACATCCTTAGTCATGAGGGAAATGCAAATCAAAACAACCCTGAGATTCCACCTCACACCAGTCAGAATGGCTAAGATCAAAAACTCAGGTGGCAGTAGATGCTGGCGAGGTTGTGGAGAAAGAGGAACACTCCTTCATTGCTGGTGGGATTGCAAGTTGGTAGAACCACTCTGGGATTAGTTTGGCGGTTCCTCCGGAAATTGGACATAGTTCTACCTGAGGACCCAGCAATATCACTCCTGGGCATATACCCAGAAGATGCTCCAACATATAATAAGGACACATGCTCCACTATATTCATAGCAGCCTTATTTATAATAGCCAGAAACTGAAAAGAACCCAGATGTCACTCAACAGAGGAATGGATACAGAAATTGTGGTAAATCTACACAATGGAATACTATTCTTAGGAAAATGGATGGATTTGGAGAATATTATCCTGAGTGAGGTAACCCATCACAAAAGAACACACATGGTATGCACTCACTGATAAGTGGATATTACTCCATCCAGTATTTGTAATCTCAGCACTGAGAAGGCTGAGGCTGGTGGAAAGCAGAGTTGCAGGCCAACCTGGGCTACATATTAAGACTCCTATCTTAGAAAAAAAATAGTACAGCCAATATATATATGTGTGTGTGTGTGTGTGTGTGTGTGTGTATACATATATATATTAGACATCAGCAGAGAGATCTTCAGAAACAGCACATTCATTATCCAAATGGAAGGTTTTTAAAAAGAATTAGAGGAACAGTTTTTGTGACAATTTCATTTTTAGTTACTGATTTTCTTCCATTGTACCCTTCATGGATTGTACAACATGCTCATATATTCCAGGAAATACTGAGGTGAATAAATGCTGCTGCTCTTGTCCAGTATTTTATTAGCTATGTTTTTATAGATAGATATAGATGATGTAGCTAGGTAGGTAGGTAGGTAGGTAGGTAGGTAGGTAGGTAGGTAGGTAGATAGATAGATAGATAGATAGATAGATAGATAGATAGATAGATAGATAGACAGACAGACAGACAGACAGACAGGCAGATAGATAGACAGATAGGTAGATAGATATTAGTAGCCTACTGGTAACAAATGTTATTGCCCTGCTTTAATTTCATGGAATGCTTCTAAAACACGGCACAACTAAATGTTGTAAATGTTTGCCTTACTTGAGGGTGTTTTGTTAGACAGTTATAAATGGTCTTCCGAAAGGTCATTGATTTTACCAAGAAAGATCTTCTAATCTGTAACTGAACAATTTTGGCATCTGACTCTGTAAATTGGTGTTTCCTATCTGAACTATCGCTGACACATTTCCCTTTTTATTTGCCTGGTATTTTGACTAATGATCAGTTCACATACTCAGTCTTACTCTCAGTCCATAGGTGTTTTCTCTCCAGAGGCATTAGACCGTTGCTTTTCTTCCCTCTCCCTGCTGAATACCTTTTCAAATAAACTTTTATAATACCATGAAAGTTTCTATCAACCTCCACTGTTCATCAGACAGTTGGTTTAAACACTTCATTTTCTCACTTGATACATTTTTGCACTTCAAAAGCAAAGAAGCATCCTCCATCTCCCACCCTACCACCACTAGCAGCAGCAGCTTCCAGAGCCTGTTCTCAACCATCCTTGCCTTCCTTCCTCACTCCCTCTCTTCCTCCATCTCCCACCTACCACCACTAGCAGCAGCAGCAGCAGCTTCCGGAGCCTGTTCTCAACCATCCTTGCCTTCCTTCCTCACTCCCTCTCTTCCTCCCTCTTCTCAGCTGAAAAGTCATTCTGAAACCAGCAGAAGCTAACAATAAATTTCTAAGAAAAAGTGAAAGGATAGTTGGGTCAGATGGTTTTGTTTTAAAAAATAGTAATTATACACACACATCCATACTGTCCGAGAGTTGAAATACTCAGTATTCTGGGTCTATCATGCAATTATACACACACATCCATACTGTCTGAGAGTTGAAATACTTAGTATTCTGGGTCTATCATGCAGCTGTCTGTCCTCGCAGCTATCCCAGAAGGCCTTTCCTGAGTTTGGTATTGTCCTTCAGGTTCAGGTTGTGGTCTGATTCCACCACAGAGTAAAGCTTTCAGAGCAGCATCCAAATTCTAGAATTCTCGGAAGAAAGTGTAAGTGCCCAGCAAACATCCCAGGTTTCCATCACAAGGTCTGTCTTCCATGGCCTTTGAGATGGGGACTGAGCCGCTGAGAAATATAGCTTGGGTTCCATCCTGCCCACCATACTACAGAAGCCCGACATTTGTCACAGGCTTTGTGGGGGGGAGGACAAAACACTTCATCTTACCGCCTACTTCCTGGTTTCATTTGTCTTGGCTTTTTCTTCTGCCTGCTTGATGTGCTCCCCATCTCTCTCTGAAACATCACCCACCAGAGAAAGAAGAGGTCACATTTCAGTCTGTACTTAATCTCTTTAATAATTAATGAATCTCTTAGCTAATTAATTAAGAGTACTAATTAATGTGCCTGAGGAGTTAATGAAATAGACGAGCATTGCATTAGCTTCTCAGGATGAGGAAGGAAAGAGAAGTAGTGGACTGAGATCCTCGGGCATCATACTTGACCTAACCCTTAGGCCCAGTGAATCAAGTCAAATGTGGGTCTCAATTAAATAGTTTGCTTACAGAAATGGAAGAGAGGCAAAGAATGAATAGTAGCACTGTAGAGAGATAAAGCTAACCTTTGCACGGTGCTGTGGACTGAGCCCAGAGCCTTAGACATGCTAAGTACACATGTTTATTATAGCATAAGCTATACTCCCAGACTTATCTGCTACCACATAAGACACTTGGATGATGAGAAACGCACAGCATGAAGGAGGAGAAGATAAAACAGCTAAGAGGCTTCCTAGAAGCATGCTAATGAACATAGTTATCCTGATTATCATCCACAAAAAATATCAAAACTCCGGCAATGAGTCTATAAAAGTTGTAACTGGATATTCAGCAGCTGGCTCAGTGGGGTGGCTTGCTAGGCCAGCATGAGGACCTGAGTTCCATCCCCAGCACCTACATAAAAAAGTCGGGCATGGCCACACACAAACCTGTAACAGTAATACCGTTGGCAGAGGAGACAGCAGAATTATCACCAGCCTAATTTCTGGTTCAGTGAGAGCCTGTGTTAAAGAACTAAAGTCGCGAGTTAACAAAGCAAGGTACCAGTATCCTTTGTCCTCCATGTGTGTGCATGCACATACACGCGCATGCGTGCACACGTGTACGTGCACACACACACACACACACACACATACACACACAAACACAAACACACACACACACACACACACACACACGCCCCACAGACTTACACAATGCACACACACAAAAAGAAATGTCATGAATGGTTTTAAATGTGGGATAGGAAACAATTAACAACTGAAATAAATGAAAAAACGACAGTGTTGAATAAATTTAAAAATTTAGAAACGCATTTTTACCTAACACTTGTTTTTAGAAGGATTTTTAACGTCACATACCTTCTCTATCTACTCTTGGGGGGGGGGGATAGGGCAGATGTCATATTACTGTTGTATCAATTAGGGTTCCTCAATGAGAATGATCACTATACCAAAAGATGTGTGGCTCAAGAAAATGAACACTTTGGCCCTCACATCCAGACTGAAGGCACGGACCACTGTATGGACAGTATGACAAGATGGCATTCTCTTCCTCCTTTCCATCTTTCTTTTTAAACACACATTGTGAAAACTTCGGAATATCTCCCAAAGTAAAAACGAATTCTCTGGAAAACTTTCTCATATCTAAGGGAGCACTCACTTATGACCGTCAGTCGGTACCAGAGGCAAAATGAAGTAAACTGTCCTACAGTAACACAGCCAAATGACATGGCTGCTCTACTGTTCTTCACAGATGGAATTCTTTAATTACTAACTGGAGATATTGTGCAGAAAATGTTTGCACTTAAGTTGGACATCTAAAAGTGGAGGAAATTTTACAAGTGTGTCTGACAAATCAATATTTTATGCAAAAAGAACTGAGATACAAGGGAAAGGTGTAGATGTCTCCTATGCCTCTCACAGGCTCCCAACCACACTGGAACTGGAAGAAGTAAACATCATTCTAGCTAGCACATAGTCCACTCCCAAGGACCTAAACAGAGAGTTACATTCAATTCAGATCATTCCCATGCTCCCATTTCCATCTGGCATCCATATCCCTTCGAAATGTGAGGGCTGTGGTAGCTTTGGAGGAAAAGGGATGTATTGGACTCATGCTCACGTTCCTTTGTCCTTGTGACATTTGCCTTCTCGGTTTCTGGGCACCCTATAGACATATGACTTCCATTACTATGGTGGTTGCCTTCATAGTGTGTGTTTGCCTTTAGAACAGAAAGAATATAATGCTAGTCTGCAGATTCTGGCCTTCCTTGACTCTCACAAACCTAATCTCCATGAGCACTAACCTACTCAGCTAATGCAGTCTCCCTCAGATACAAGGGCACCTCATTACTATAAAAGCAATGCCCCTTGGAGATGCCCTGGGAGTATTCTTAACAGATCTCTATACTGCACCCTGTAATCTCTATCCCCTTCCCATATTACAGAAGACATTAAGGTACCAAGAATGAAGCTCTAGCTCTCAGACTGTCCACCATTGCTCAGAAGCCCCAGATTTGGTGTTAAGGCAGGAGGGCCTGGGGTATATCTTGTGGGGTGGTCCTCTGTTTTCAGATTTCTCTCTTCTACATATCTAAGATGCTTTCTACTTTCTTTCTCTGACACTTCAGCCAGAACAAGAAAAGTCATGATCAAAGCCTTCTTCCTTCCTACCTTAACCAGACATAGGCAGCTTGCTTGCTACACAGGGACCACATTCGTCCTTTCACAAAGTGGCAACCTCTTCACTCCCTTCTTTGGGGCAGTGAAGTGTGGATCCTATGGCAGAGCAAGAACGTCACTCCAGACTATGGAGCTGACAGGCTTTGTAACTGTTTCTCAACGTCAGCAAGAAGTTTGTTTTAAGATGACCTGATGCCCAGCTCCTAATACCAAAATCCACAGGCACCTAAGTCCCATACATAAGATGGCATGATGATACCTGTAGATACCTACAGATACGGGTAGATAGACAGACAGATAGATAGATAGACAGACAGACAGACAGACAGATAGGTCTACAAATAACAGCTATCTGATTCCAATAACACTTAATAGCAGCAAAGTAATCTGTGCCCTGCTCATCCGAGGCACAATGTCCATGCCTCACACCAAGAGCTGGAGCTGGGAAAGGAAGTTGGGTAAGTGGGGAGGTCATCAGTGAATCAGCCTTGGTAGGACTCAAGAAACAGATGGAAGGGCTATGGGGTGTTTGGAGAGAGTAAAGAGTAAGGCACCAGGCCCTTGCAATTAAAGGCTCCAAAACCTAGTCCTAACACAGCACTTCAAAACATCCCATCTATCCTCCTGTCTCTCACTATTGACATTGTTGTCTCTTACATCATTTTAGCCAGGAGTAAAAGAGGAGGATCTGACTTATGTCAAATCATAAGGGATGGCAAAGTCTCAAAGGTTAGAGTAAACATCTGCTCAGCATTCTCTTCCCTGAAAAAGTGCACTTGGTCAGTAGATTCATGTTTCTCCTTTGAAGTTCTTATTCACATTCATCCCTTCTAGATATGAGACATGGCTCCAAAATGTTGAAGAGAAACACACTGAAGCTTCTCTCCAATGAACTTTTACCTCCACATCCAAAAATCCATGGGCATCGTGGGAAAAACGAGCCACCATACTGTGGGAACCCGGCATCAAACAGTGAAAAAAATCCAAGAACAAGACAGGCAGAGCTGCCAAAAGTCAGAGAAAGAAAGCTAAATGGCAGCTATGAAAGGCTTATTGTCCAAGACCCCCAGAACACAGTAAGCATCCGCAGAAACTATCGAGAGAGACTGCTCTCATTTAGAAATCTGAAGTGGTCCAAGCAAGCAAGTGCATGGTAAGAGGCTCCAAGTTGGTGAAGAGCAGTCAGCTAAGATGAGGAACTGGAGGGAAGATGTATATGCAACTAGAATTAGGTTCCATGGTTACATGCAGCAAAGAAAACTGGGGTCTAAGACGCAACTCTCTGTAGAAAGAAAGCAGGACTCCAATTCCGTGAAATTTCTTTAAAACATAATTACACCAGGTGTGGGGCTGGTGAGCTAGAGCTTGCAATGCAAGCATGATCATGTAAGTTTAGTGCCCAGAATGCACATAAAAGTGGGAGGAGAGAACTGACAGCACAGAGTTTTCCTTCTTTCTTTCTTTCTTTCTTTCTTTCTTTCTTTCTTTCTTTCTTTCTTTCTCTTTCTTTCTTTTTTCTGGTTTTTCGAGCCAGAGTTTCTCTATGTAGCCCTGGCTGTCCTGGAACTCACTCTGTAGACCAGGCTGGCCTTGAACTCAGAAATCCACCTGCCTCTGCCTCCCAAGTGCTGGGATTAAAGGCGTGCGCCACCACCGCCCAGCCACACCACAGAGGTTTATTCTGACCTCCACACATGGGCCGTAGTGCACACACACGCCCGCAGATGCACATAGACATAATAATAATAAATTATTTTTAATTGGATGCTGTGATGCATGCTTATAATGCCAGCATTTAAGAGGCAGAAGCAAAGAAAATTGTGGATTTGAGACTAGATTGGACTACCCTTGTGAAATAATAATAAATGTGAGTAATTAAGGGTCTGGGACAGTGGCTCAGTGGAGAAAGGGGTTGCTCTGCAAGCATGAAGACCTGCATTAATATCCCCAGCACTCAGGTAAAAGCTAATCTCAGGAGCATAAGCACATGTCTATAATACCAGCTCCGCGAGTCACAGACAGGCAGTTCCCAGGGGCTTGGTGAGTCAGTGAACTTCAGGTTCAGTGAGAGATCCTATCTCAATGAATCAGTCAATCAGTCAGTCAGTAAGGCAGAGAACACCAGACGAGACCTCTGGCCTCCATATGCACACAAGTAGCCAAGCAGACCTGGGTACATAAATGTATGCACACAGTCATGCACACACCTAAAAAACATAACAATATCAATAAAATAACCCCAACTGTCTCTAAAGGTCATAGTGCAATTACTATTTTCCCTTGAAAAGAAAGCCACCATTTAGGGTGAGGCTCAGTGCCTTATGAATGTCTGGCAAGCACTCTGCCACTGAGTCATATCCCCAGACCCGACCCAAGGGAATGCCTTTCAAAACTGCCACTGGAGAAAGTTCTTGCTTTGGGCAAGATGGCCAGTAGCTGAAGAAGACCTTCTAGAAATGGAATGTGTAATGAAACAGTACTGGGAGACACTGGACACAAGCCAGAGAAAGATAAGCATGCTGCAATATTCTCTTTGTGAGTCTCCCGAGGCTTCTGTTGAACACGTCTCTATTATGCTCACAAGGATGTTTGGCTTATTCCAATCCCTATAAAAACAATCATGTAACCCTAACTGCTATCACACGCTACCCATTATGATCCATGTTTTCTATGCCTCTGCAAAAACTTAAGAGATTAAAGTGGAACCAACAAGGAGTACAAATGATCTGTATCCTGGCCATAATCACCCGTGCTCTTTCATGGTGTCAGTGATCATAAATTACATATACTCCATTAAAGAACACGGTGAGGCCTAACCCCTATTGCTTCCGACAGGATTGCAAACAGCTGAGCTGGTCCTCTCAGCAGCTAAGTGAGGAAGCTACTAACATTTCATCTTCATTTTGACTAGCAGCTTTCAAAGTGGTGCCCACTAAAGCTTAGGGTCTCCACTCTGGATGTGGGAGCAAGAAGTGGGAATTACTAGGGAGCAGGAGTCTAGCCCTGCCTGGCCTTGGGTACACAGCCTCATTTTGTTCTCTGAAAAGAGATGGGTATACACTGAATAACTGTTGAAAAAAATCATTTCCCTGGCAATAAAACACCTATTGACTCCTGACCCAGAGAACTGACAATATTTGAGCTTTCTTTTTCTCAAAGAGAGTGTGGACCACCCAGGCTGGAAAGACAGACATTACCTATAGCACAATATGAAAATATTGCTCAGAGGACTCTGGCTGGAACTTGTTTAAGATTTCTCCAAGTTACACAGTTGGCTTCCAACTATTATTTAAAAGTTACATCTGTGGAAGTCAAGGCTCAATTTATTTTAACTTTATTACATCAGTCATACATGCATGTGTGTGTTTGCATGCTTGTGTACACACATGTCATGACATACATGTAAAGGTCAAAGGATAACCTGCAGCATTTGGTTTTCTCCTTCAATAGGAAAGGAGGGTCCCAGGCACTAAACTCAGGTCCTCTGGCTTGGTAGCAAGTGCCTTTGCCCACTGAGCCATCGCTCAGCAAGCCAGGGCTCACTTTCTTACCATAAAGAGAAGCCAGGATATCATGCTGATCCGCAGGAGCTATAAAAACCAGATGCTCCAGGGGAGAATTATAATGTTATCCATTGAAGGCAAAGTTGTACTTCCTGGTCTTGTCAGATGGGCTACCCGGGCCAGTGGGGGGTTTACAAGCACTACTGATGCAATGTTTTCGAAGCATTGTGATATGTGGTGAAAGAGGAGCAAGTGATGATAAAGGGGCTTTCTCTTCTCTCTTCCTCTTGAGCACCAGGTACCAGGGCAATCCACATCCACCGCCATCTGTGGCTGGCCAAGTGGACGTTCCCCAGTCTCATACAAGTTGGTGAATGCCTGTTAGCCACTATTTTGCACAGTTCCTAGACATTAATTCCTAAAGTGCTTGCTTGTCTCCCAGCATTTGACCTCACTTTCTGATGACAAGTTGGCGCCTATAGAGCCCATAAATACTTGAGGGAATGGAGTAGTAGTTAAAACACTGGCCGCATCAGCAGCATCAACAGCATCACCAATCCTCCACAAGACAGTGGGGAGGGAAGAAAAGAGGGAACAGGTGAAGAGATGATGTACAGCCATAAATAACTGCCTGGATGGGACTGAAATTTACTTTGTCGTTCCTTTTCATTTTTTTCTCACTTGATAAGTCAGCTAATGAAGGAGAGAAAGTAACTAGTATGACGCAAAGAATTCTAAATGATTTCAGAATTTGAAGACTCTAAGCTGTGAGTCTATTTAACTCATGTAACATCACAATTTGCCAAAATAAGTATACAAAAAAAAATTAGTTGGTCTTCCTCGCAAACCAGTGAGCTGCTCAGAATTGCAGAGATCAAGACTCTAAGGAAATGGTCTGTTGCAGAATCAGATCATTTAGTAAGTTAAAATTAGATTTTAAAATGCCGTTACTAAGTATTACAATTAGGGAAAATATCACTCCACAGTTTTCCAAAAGTGGTTAGAAGAAATGTAACCTCTCACACAAAACACCAGCAACCTCTTCCTACCTCTGCTGCACACACAGCCCCGCCTTCACTGGTGCTGCACATCCTTCGTACGGCAATGCTTCGTTCATACTCATCCTCTAGGCTTGTTCAGAGCACCAGGACTAGGGTACTGCTTAAAGCATTAGGAGCACACAGATTCAGGTTTAGTTCTAAGCTTGACCCCTTATTAGGCAAGATGGAAGTTCAAGTTATTTAAGTCCTCTATATCTCACTCAAATAAGAAAATCAGCAAATGCCTGTCTCCAAGAGCCAACTGAGAGGTAATAAGAGATTTGTCTTTAATGCTTAGAAAGCAGCAAGGGTGGTGTTGATGAAGATATGATTTTAGATCCCTGACATCCTCCCCAATTCCTGGTACATAGCAGCAAGTGGGTCCATGTTGTCTAAATGGAGGTGAATTTCCCACATTGCCTCCTGCTCATAGTGGAGCAGAGTCTTACAGAGAATCTGATGCCTTCAGATGGTTACTGCCTGGGATCCCATAGTACTTTGTGCATATCTCTGTGAGCTCTTGTCCCACCCACCTGGTATTGTCTGTTCATGTTGTTTCCAAAGTCAGCAGCTTGACACATGGGAAAGGATGAAACTAGCCTTCCGCAGAGCCACAAGCTCCTTTTCATATTGCATTTTCAAAGCTGTGCATATGGTGGGCAACTATTGAGTACTGGCTCTTCAGTGGAGTGAAGATACCCACAACTGATCACCATGCCCAGAGGAGTTCCAGGCTTAACAAAGACAGAGTCAGTGTTGCTATGAAATCCTCCTTAACCTTCAAGCCTCCGTTTGCACCCAGACATGAGCATGAAGCTCTGTTCCATCCAGTCCACACAGATCCCTCTTTCGAAGTCTATATTGTCAATTAAGTTTGGTCATTCCATGTGTGCGCTGGACCTCTGTCCTCACTTAGTGAGGCTCAGCAAGAAGGATGATAACTAACTAGAAGCTATTTCCTGCAGTACCAGGATGTACAACAGGCAAGAAACAAGCAACCAATTGCTAGAGGGATTTATATGTTCTGATATGTTTAAACTGATTTTCCATGATTGTTTGATGATCCCTGACTTGGAAAGAAGAAAAGTATAGTGATGTACATGGGCTGAGCCCAAGTCCTAATACCTCTAGGATGGAAAGCAAGGATGTTTTTACCAATGTAAAAACAGTGCCCAGATTTGAAAATAATGGCTTAGTACACCAGGCATTTTATACAAATCATACATTAGCTCCTGACCAATTTTCACGGCCTTTACCAACAATGAATCCTACTTTGCGCTTTATTCCTGCCATCAAGTGGACTGAGAAATGGTTCCAAGTCCTACAGAAAGAGACCGGGGGCAATCCCCAGCCCCCATTTTGAGTAGGCAAACCACAGTAGAGTGATCTCACCCTAGGCCTCTGTCAACTCTTGTCAGAGCTCCAGACTCACGTTTTTCAATGACTAAGTATCCCTTTTTTCGCAAGTTCGCCTCCCTTTTTCCCTTTTTACATCGAGGGCTCTCCAGAACATGGCAAGTCTTCAATAACTTAAAAAAAAACAACTTTTGAGAATGCTTTTATCCTCTACCTCACATGACACTTGTGGCCCCCTCCAACAGGCAAGCCGTCTTGTTTCAGAGAAGCACAAAGAGCCCGGGCAGCTGGTCGAAGACCCTTCCTTCCCACTTCTCTCCTCTCTCTTCCTCCCTCCAACCCTCCTTGGTGCAGTTTTTACTACAGTTACACTGACCAATAATCTGAGGGGAAGTTGCTCGGCACTCTCCTCCACCGCATCCGTCAAGGTAACGTCTTCCTGTTTCTCGTGTCCTGTGCTCTGCATTGCCATTGGGCATCCCCGTAGAAACCCCTGCCACTCAAAACCCTAGTCCCAGCCCACATGCTTCAACATATTGAAGGCAAGTTGGCATCTAAACTGGTTGACTAAGCCAATAGTGGCCCTTTAATAGTTGTCCGTGCTGTCAGTGTGACATGTGAAGGAATATAAATATAAATCACTCCAGCAATCGCTTGCTTCTTTCTTGCCTGTTGTACATCCTGGTACTGCAGAAAATAGCTTCTAGTTAGTTATCATCCTTCTTACTGAGCCTCACTGAATGAGGACAGAAGACCAGAGCACACATGGAATGACTAAACTCGAGTGACAACAAAGACACAGCTAGATGCTAGTGTGAAATCAACAGACAGAGTGTGAGTCCCACATGCAAAGCAATTGGGTTGAACCTTGTGCTTCCCCCATCCCCACCCACAACATACGCAGTACAGAGACGCTACTTACAACATGTTTTTAAGCATTTAGGACCAAATAAATCAATATTGTTGAGAAACATTTACTCTGACCAGAAGTCATTATTTGCCCTAGTCCTGTGTAAATAACAAAACTGGGAATATTGGGGTGATCCAAGAGTGGGGGCAGTATTTTCACCCGGGGTGCCCACACTTCCTGCTGTCAGTCCCCATGCTGGCTGGTGGCTGGTATGGACAATACAAGGCCGACATTCTCAGAAGGATGGCTTACAGGTCCTCTTTAGTACCGGCATCGTAAAGTGAGCATCCTGCACGTTACCTGGCTCTGCAGTTCGCTTTGCTGCTTCAGACGAAGGTTTTCCGGTGTATCCGCCACCGTGGTGAAGGACTGCTTTGGGTAGTGTCTGTAAAGAAACATTTTTTTGAAAGTCACGATTGGAATAACCTGTTATAAAGCAATGAATGCTTTAACATCAAATATTTTACACTTCCCTTTTGCCACAGTAGTACCCTTGAATAAGGTCATGTCTGTCATTATTCTAGATCCCTTCCCTTCTCATGACCTTCTGTTGCTGATTTCTCTCTCTCTCCCAAAACTTAAACCTCAGACTCTGTCCTGTTAGATCCTCCCTCCGAGCTCTGGATCATGCTCAAAATTCTCCCATCGTTCACTGTGCCTGACTTTATCCCACCCATCACGCCACCATTCATATTATCTTTCTAGCCTTGGGCCAGTTTCCTTTAAGCGCAGCCTCACCTCAGTGTCTTTGTTCATCTCCTCTCCGATCCTCATCTCTTTACCAGGCTTAAAGTTCATTCCTAGAAGCTCATCTCACTAAAGTCACTAGACCACCCATGGAAATATCTAGTAAGTATCTTTTAGTTCTTTCCCTTGGCTGTCCCTCTATTTTGAAATGTCCTTTTTCTGAGTTCCCATGTCCCACTCAGTCCCAGTCTGGCCGCTTCTCCCATTTTTCCCTTCTCTCTGTCCCACCCACGGAAGGCACCGCACATGGTCTGTTTGCTTTGCTCGGTCCACACCACCACCTAAGAGATCTTAGCCATCCCCGGCAGCCTTCAGGGCCTGCTATTTGCTGATTTCTTTTCAACTCAGTTTTCAGATTTGTTGGTATTGCCCTTGCAACATCCCACACCTACCACAAAATCTGTCAGCCTACAACTCAGTCATTCGGTGCCCTCCTCATCCCTAAAACAAATGCTTCCTCCACTTTTTATCTTTCCATTTTTATTGGGACTGAAATGAATAAGTCAGATATCTTAGGGTGACCTTAACATCTGACACATTAACCACTTGCCATCTCTGTCTGATACATGCATACACTACACACACACACACACACACACACACACACACACACACACACACGATACAACATATGCTGGTCTTGCCTTCCTATCTTCATTGTTGAAATAAATGGTCCAATTGCAAATCTGGCTACATCACCAAGTTAAACCTTTCCCTGGTGTGATAGTACCCCCCACAATCTGAGAATAGAAGTCCAGGCTCCTGTCCTCCAAGGCCCCTGTGTCTCCAATCCTCTCCAGAGTTCTCACTCATTCCATGCTCTGGCCCAGGGGATTACTCAGTCCTCAGATTCACCCTTCTTGTTCTCATCTCCCACAGAAATGCTATTCCTCTTGCCTGGAACATCTGCTCACTTCCCACTCCACTTCCTTTGATAACCATGGTTATGTTTCTGGTCTGGCTTAGATGTCACCGTCTCTGGGAAGCATTCTTCACCTCCTTCATTGGGTGGGAACAGGCTCTTTCCTCCTCTTGTTATATTGCTTCATAGCCTCATTCATGCTTTCTGACTAGCCTCTTCATGACCCATCTGGTGAAAGTCTTGTGGCACTAAGAAGTGGCAGTTCTGTCCCTTGTCAAAGTACACTCTTGGTGCGAACTCCAGTCCTACTGGTGCATGGCTTACAACATGAGCTCAGTCAAGAAGAGGAAAGGGAAAGAGGAAGAGGGGTAGAGGGAAAGAAAATGGAAAATGATATGGGGATACAGTACAGTAGAATAACTTCTCATATTCTCCAGCACTGTAGGATGACTATGATTGACATTGGCTAATTCGCTATTTCAAAATAGCTAGTAGAGAGGCCTTGGGTTGTTCCCAACACACACAAAACTGATATATTTGTGTGGCACTACAGATATGCCAATGACCCTGAACTAATTGCTAAACATTGTACACCGGTATAGAAATGCTATTTATACCCATAAATATGCATAATTATTATGTGTCAATTCAAGATAAACATAATAAATATTCCAGACAGAAGAAATGGAAGAATAGAGTGAAGATACCCAAAGCTAAGAGATGGAGGTGGGCCACAGAAAATATTTGATCTGGCATATGATATACCTACACATTGTCACACTTGGACAAAGATGCAGCTCATCTTTCAGTATAACCTTCAGTTGGGACAAAGGCATTTCTTCCCACCATGTAGGTAAACAAAGACCAACTCTCCAACACCCAGCTGAAACACACAGGACACATCTAACTGATGTGGTCTCACCAGCATAAAGCCCATGAAGCTCAAACCTATTCTCCAAGAACGTGTTCCCTCTTCCTGCTCCCTGGCCCCTCCTTTATTGATGTTTACTTGTGCCGCTTTCTGTGGTTTCTCTGACTGCTTCCAAGCCTCATGGTTTTAAACTCTACTTGCAGAAGGTTCTTTTTACACCCCTGTCTCTAGTGTTCAGAGAGAATATTGATGGAGAAATCCTATTTTTCTTAGCACAAATAAACTCTCTAACACCTATTCAATGTGCATTGACACTTATGAAATAAATATTAGGAAGATGTATATTCATGCCTTATCTGTCTTGCATCCTCCAATAATTTAACATCCCATGGGATCAGTGTTCCAGGGAACTGAGGTTACCCGCATAACTATTATAATCATTTAAACTAGCTTTTGTTGACATCCCTCAAAAACCTTTATATTTTTTTTGTCTTCTCTGAGCATATACAAACCCAATTTACATTATTTGTGACAGTTTGGAGCTGTGTTGATGTGGGATCACAATAGAAGAGTCACTCTTTCAAAATTTACAAGGATGGTTGAACCTAAATGGCTCAGGTTCATTGTGCTTTTCCTGAACTGATGCTGTCAAGAGGTCATTTCTTGCATGGCCTAAGAAAGTACACAGTCAAGTGACTGACCAGTATATTCACTGACTCTATCAAATATTGGCAGTAGATATGGTGTCACCTTCTCCTGCTGAAGTCAAAGACTTTCTGGGTATAAGTCCTTCTAAGAACAACTTTGGCACTGTGCCACAGACAATAGACAGGTCAAGACAGACAGGTGGCTCCACTGAGCTATGGACTGAAACTTGAACTTCACTAGACTTTAAATGTCGCAACTGTAGATTGTCATACTTGAGGATTGTAAAAAATAATTTAGCAAAAAATTTTCCCAAAATG
This sequence comes from Mastomys coucha, assembly GCF_008632895.1. Classification (NCBI taxonomy): domain Eukaryota; kingdom Metazoa; phylum Chordata; class Mammalia; order Rodentia; family Muridae; genus Mastomys; species Mastomys coucha. The sequence goes on from NW_022196897.1 coordinate 5,359,766, forward strand.
TACTCTATGACATTACATAAAGTCTCAGAGATATCTGTGGGGATTTGCTATGTTTCATTTTAAAAAAAAAAAATCTATCATGCTATCTGTTTTTTTAAACTGTTATCAAAATGCACTCTGGCATGTGCTATGAAACCTTTAGCCCGCTCACCCCCAGCTATATCCGCTTGCAGGTGAACCCATTTGGGGTGGGAAGGCATTCTTTATGAAGCCACTCTTCACCTGCCAATCACATTCAAGTGAAAAATCCCATGAGCTTTTCAAGTACACGCTATGGTTGATACAAACGGACTTACTGCACATACTCGGGGTCCTACTGGAAAAGTAAAAATAATTTCTACTGGGTTCCTCACTGGCCACACACACAGACTTCTAATTTTGAGGTCTCATTTCATGAAAATCACCTCTTCTTAGAATTGGACTGTATAATGAGAAGCTGTAATGGACTTTAACTTTCAAAATATATGCAAAACAAAGAAATGTTGCGTACCTTGGATATTAGCCCTCTATCAGATATAGGACTGGTAAAGATCTTTTCCCAATTTGTTGG
>NW_022196897.1:5364649-5375852 GCF_008632895.1 Mastomys coucha
ATAAATAACTCCCTTAAAGAAATACAGGAGAACACAGGTAAACAGCTAGAAGCCCTTCAAGAGGAAACTCAAAAAAACCTTGAAGAACTACAGGACAACACAATCAAATAGGTGAAGGAAAGGAACAAAACCATCCAGGATCTGAAAATGGAAACACAAACAATAAAGAACTCACAAAGGGAGACAACCATGGAGTTAGAAAACCTAGGAATGAGATCAGGAGTCATAGATGCAAGCATCACCAACAGAATACAAGAGATAGAAGAGAGAATCTCAGGAGCAGAAGATACCATAGAAAACATTGACACAACAGTCAAAGAAAATGCAAAAAGCAAAAAGTTTCTAACCCAAAACATCCAGAAAATCCAGGACACAATGGGAAGACCAAATCTAAGGAAAATATGTATAGAAGAGAGTGAAGACTCCCAACTTACAGGGCCAGTAAATATCTTCAACATAATTATAAAAGAAAACTTCCCTAACCTAAAGAAAGAGATGTCCATGAACATCCAAGAAGCCTACAGAACTCCAAATAGACTGGACCAGAAAAGAAATTCCTCCTGTCACATAATAATTAAAACAGCAAATGCACTAAGCAAAGAAAGAATTTTAAAAGCAGTAAGGGAAAAAGGTCAAGTAACATATAAAGGCAGACCTATCAGAATTACACCAGACTTCTCACCAGAGACTATGAAAGCTAGAAGATCCTGGGCAGATGTCATATAGACCCTAAGAGAACACAAATGCCAGCCCAGGCTACTATACCCAGCAAAACTCTCAATTACCATAGATGGAGAAAAGAAGATATTCCATGACAAACCAAATTTACACAATATCTTTCCACAAATCCAGCCCTACAAAGGATAATAGATGGAAAACATCAACATAAGGAGCAAAACTACACCCTAGAAGAAGCAAGAAAATAATCTTTCAACAAACCCACATAAACATAATTCCACTTCTAACAACAAAAATAACAGGAAGTAACAATTATTTTTCTTAATATCTCTTAATATGAAAATTAATATTACCAACATATCCTAATCGATTAAAATACAAAATTATGAGGAATTAGAAATTTGTTGGCTGGTCTCTCTAATAGGGTAATTGGGTAATTGGAGAAATAGGTCCAATATTGTACAATCCATATACACTTTCAGCTTGTTTGTTTGTGACAGTGTCTTGCTGTGTACCACATAATGGTCTTGAAATCATGCTTCTCCTCTCGGTCTCTCTATTAGTAGGATTGCTTATTTGATGTTTTACACTATACTACAGTTTTCAGAACAGCTTCCATATTTCAAAATTTTTCATAAAGAAAGTAGACTATTAACTTGGGAAGTGGCTTGTAAGAGAACAACAAAGAGTAAGACTGAAGGATTTGCTTGATGTTTGTAACTATTGTATCAATTTTGCAGAAGAGAGCTTTATAAGTTACTCTTTCTCTGAGATGAATGCTTTTCAAAATCATCACAGTCAATAAACCAGATTCTTACCCTCACCTAATGTCTGTGCCACCCTCCAGACAGAACCATTGTTCATTGGAACAATGATGACTTGGTGAATGACTTCCTGGATAGACCATCTTAATACACACTCCATTTCTTAAATGAATGTAACCTGTTCTCTGTGAGCTGAAAATGAAGACAATAACTCAAGTCAAAAAGCTTTGACCATAGCAGGAAATCTGTATCCAAAAATCATGCCTACAATTCATTCCTTGACACAGCAGAACTGTCAACTCTTAGCTCAGCTACAATGGAGGTAAAATCCTTTGGTGAAGTTTGGGTCATTGAAGTACAGCCTTATTACAATGAACTCTAATGTTTAAAAATTGTTCTTATATTGGGCTTGTACCACAGTAAGAGATAAGATTTTAAGCTCTACTAAAAACAAAACAAACAAACAAAAAGGCTTTATCTATTTTTGTTCATTTAAAAAACTAGTAGTGATGTATTATTTTAAAGTATACAGTTAATATATTTGAAGTTATTTAAAATTTATATTGAGAAAAACATATGTATATTTAGTATTGCTGTAGACAAGCATCTACATAAGACTGTTCAATTGATTGTTGTTTTATGTCAAACAACTTTTATAGTACTCAAAAAAAAAAAAGAAAGAAAAAAGAAAATGAAGACTAAGCCAGGTAAGGTTGCACACACCCTTAGACCCAACATTTGGGAGGCAGAAGCAGACAGGTCTCTGAATTTGAGGCAAGCTTGCAACCTGTTTCAGGAATACATAGAGAGACCCTGTCATTAAATATATATACATATATGCATATATGTGTGTGTATATATACACACATATATAGTAATGGTTTGTATATGCTCATCCCAGGGAGTAGCAAAATTAGTGTGGCCTTGTTGGAGGAAGTGTGTCACTGTGGGGATGGGCTTGGAGATCTTCCTCCTAGATGCCAGAGGATGCCCAGTCTGTTCCTGGCTTCCTTTGAATAAGATGTAGAACCCTCAGCTCCTCCTGCACCATGCCTGCCTGGATGCTGCCATGTTTCTGCTTGATGACAATGGACTGAACCTTTGAAACTGTAAGCTAGTCCCCAATTTATTTAAAAAAAAAAAAAGTGCCAAGGCATCCCACTTTTCCAATATCCATTTCAATCCTGCCTTTCAGTGATTTTTTTTTGATAGTAAGGTAGTCCATATATAAATTTCTGAACAACTGTGACAAAATGAAATTATCTAAAATTCAACATGGAGAGAAAAACCCAGGTTATTTATTTACTTATTTACTTATTTGTGTGTGCATCCATATATGCATGTATGTGGTGTGCATATGTGTGTTAATGCATGTGCAGAAGTGTGCGTGTGTGTGTGAGGGACAGAGGTATCCTCAGGTGTCTGCCATGTTCTTTGTTTGATTCAGGGTCTCTCATTGTTCTGAGTCTCATGAAATAGGGTAGGCTAGTTGGCCAGTGAGAATCCTATCTCCTATCTATGGAGCATTGGGATTATAATTCCATACAACCACATCTAGCTTCTTTTAAACATGGGCTCTGGGTAATTTCAGGTGCTCACACTTGCACAGCAAGCATTTTACTATCTAAGTTATCTCTCCAGTCCCCTAGGTTAGTCTTATAACAAAACTAATAAATGTGGAAAGAAAGTATGCACATGAGAAAATATATCACAGGTAATAACACAAATGAAAATCTGTGGATTTGACCAGTCAAGTCATAGAGCTAGCAGAAGTCAAGAGCTTATGGTCTTCACATAGAAACGCCTCTCAAGAAAAAGAAAACCTCATGAGTTGGAAGCATAAGACTCAGAAGAAATAAGTGTAATTATAGAGGTGGCAGAACTGGAGTGCATTGTATAAAACTACTTTTACAAAGTAAACAAAGCCTCATTAATTCAGCCATCCTGAGTAGATCTGGAAATGCTATCAAACGCAGGGTTTCTCACGGTTATATCCAAATGGTGACACTCATCTGAATTAACCAGACAAACTTCTCTGAAGCTAGAGTCTCATCTCCCAGCTACCCACCATCCAGGTCCACTGTAAAAGAAAAGAAAGCCAGACACAAAATAAGCTAAGAGCCTGGCGGTGCTTGATGAGAGCCCAGGAAAGAGAAATGAAGCTTTCCAAAGGTAAGCACTGGTGGTATCACACATTTTTTCCTAGCTCCTTCCATGTAATGTATTTAAATGGTTATGAAAAAGTGTCCCCCAAATTAACGCCTTCTTAAGATAATAAAATTTATTTACCAGGCTATTATAAGAAGAAAGTTTTTGATCTCTGCAATATTGGAAGTGAGGACATGGGATAAAGGGCATAAGGGATGTGAAATGAATGCTCCAAGAAAAGCAAGAACCAAAATTTTCAAGAGTAAAAAATGAGAAGCATAACAAGTGATCCCCTAGTGGCACCTAGATCTTAAAGGAAACCAACATCAGTCTACTCAAAGAAGAGGGAACTCGTGCCTCCCATTGTAAATGTAGTCAACTCCCTATAAATAACCGGTAAGGTCATGAAGCCTAGAGAAGGAACTACCACTGCCACTTCCTAAGTCAGTATAATTTCAAACTGTATTATACATATCATCTTCATACCTACACATAAGACATTTGTTTTGACTGCAAATGGAAACCATTACAGAACTCTACCACTGGATAAAATGAAGAGGACAGCTGACTGTGGGAAACCTAGCCCCAGCTGGCTAACCCCTATACCTGACCTAGCCCCAGCTGGCTAACCCCTATACCTGACCTAGCCCCAGCTGGCTAACCCCTATACCTGAGGCTTAAGGAACACCACTGAAGACAAGAGGGAAAGACTGTGAGGGCCAGATGACTAGCAACCATGCAAACCAGTTCAGATAATGTCAGGATTTGAATCATAGCAAGTTTCCAGCTGCATGTCTGCTGTCAACAGTGTTAGGTGGCTACCTAGCACTCTGGTCTTCCTGCTCTCCCACAGAGGGAGTTCACTTCTGTGCATCAATGTATATCTTCTGTGTATCAATTATATATCATCTATATATAAGGAATGTACTCCTGCCCATCTCATGAGGTTGCTGCTAGAGTCTAATGACAGACATTTAGAAATTGAAAGGTACTGTGAATGTAAGACAGTGGTAACCTATTTAGATTTATAAATCTAACATCCTTCTCTTTGTATTTAAAGTTAAACCTATAATTTAGTACAATGCTGCTCAACCAGCATCCCCAGAGGACAATTTAACAACACACAGCATCTGGAGGGATTTTTTGGTTGTCCCACTAGAGAAGCATACTATCTGCATCTAGGGGTATAAGTCAAGAATATTGCAAAGCATTCTATATAATGCTGGGCAGCTCCACCTGCCCAAACAGAACTTATCCTGTCAGAAATACCAACATTCTGAAGTTTAGAAACCTTATTTTATATATCTAGATCCTCAATAAGAAACCTAAGCACGGAGTATTTACTGAGATTCCTTGTTTTGCACTACTTGATCACTAGATTAATAAGAATCTCATCACTGACAAAAACTGGTGAGTTTAAATGGAGAAAACCTTATTTGACTCATAGATTCAGAAGTCTCAGTCCATCAAGACATGGAGACATGGCAGAGCTGAGTAGGTGACATCATCACTTCAAGGAAGCCGGAAAAGAATGCCTGTACTCATAGACTTCATTTTTTTAAAACTCTTTCTTTCTTTCTTCTGAAACCCCAGCCTACTGGCTGGTGCTACTCACATTCAGAAAAGTTTTGTCCCCATCCTTAGTCGGTCCTCTCTGGAAACATTATGAGCATACTCAGTAGTTAGCTTTACAAACTCATAGGAGTTTATCAAATCAATCAAGTTGGGCATCAAGAAGAACCATCTCAATATGTGCTGCCATAACTCATTCTTGAAGAACTAAGTGCCTCTGGTGTGACCCTGCCAGGAGACCTTAAAATCTCCCAACTTATTTCTCTGGGGCATTTCCTATTTCTTTTTTCTTTGATGGCTGTGAGTGTTATGTGTTTAAAGACCAGAGCTTTAAAGGGCATAACTATGTATGTTCAGTGCTTGGAAACCTCCTAAAGAATGATGAGAACAGGGAATGATCTGGGGACTACTGATACAGGCTTTATGCCTGGCAAGATACTCTTTATGAAATAGAGAGTATCTTAACATATTTTCAAATGATATCTACTTTTTAAAAACATACAACTTTAATTCTTAACATGCTTAAAATCAAAAGCTATGTTCTTGTATTACTAAGTTGGCCTCTCAGTTCTGCATTTCTGAGTTATGGGGGTAACTTCAACACTAGACCATCTTTCATACTCTGTGTGACCCTAGCAAATGAGTAATTTTATCTAAGGGACAAAATTACAGCTGTTCCTGAATGTTAAGGGATGGTAGGTTGTAATTTTGAATATTTTCCTTAAATCTGAGTAATTCTACTTTATAGCAATAATTTCTATCACTCAAAAATACATTTAAAGATTAGGAAATTCATTTCTCTTTTTAAGTATCTATCTATCTATCTATCTATCTATCTATTTATTTATTTATTTATTTATATGAGTGCTCTATCTGCATGTATGCCTGCGTGACAGACAAGGGTATCATCCCATTATAAATGGTTGTGAGCCACCATATGGTTGCTGGGACTTGAACTCAGGACCTCTAGAAAAGTATCCAGTGTTCTTAACCACTGAGACATCTCCACATCCTCCTAACCCATTTTTAGATGAACAAACTTGGGAGTGATTACTACTAGTAGGTCACTTTTAATGTCTCTACTTACAAAAGAGACATTACAAAAAGAAAGAAAATAATTACAAAAAGACAATACTAAAGAGTAACTGTGCAAAGTATAAAATATGTACACAGTATGCCCACATAAGTTCACGGACACACAATGTGTCCACCTATAAACAGAGGCATAAAGTATGCTGTCATGTACCAGAGACATACAGTGTGCCCACACACAGGCACACAGTGTGTGGAACAAGAACACAGTCAACCATCTGAGAATTTTTGAAGACAAATCTAAAGTATTTGACAAATTGAGAGTATGAAAATTAAAGTATTCTAAGGTCCTTCATAAGAAAAAATTGTGATATTATTAAGTTTTACATTTTTCTTAAATATGTGTGATAAAACTTTACAAGTAGCCATAAAAAATGGAATTATCTTATATAGATTCAAATAACATGAAAGTGAAAAGAACAAAAATAAAAATGTTAAAGCACCAAAAGCCTTATTCATTACAATTTAAAAAAAAAATAGGAAATAGGGACTGAGAAAAAGCTGCATAGAATAAACAAAACAGATAGAAATTTAGCAGTTGAGAAAAATAATTCTGAAATCATAAAAATGTAATTGGGAATTATGTCAATTTATGTGGGAAATACCACATAAAGGCCTATTACTGTCATAATTTTCATTCTACTATAAAACAGCTATACTAATATAAAACAAAATTATTTGTAGAGTAAAAGTGTTATTGTGCAGGTTGAATTCACTAATAGAAGTGCATCTTAACTGCAAATAAGCTTAAAATCAGCCTCATCCATGTTTAAATATCATCAGCACATATATGACAGTGGAAGAATGTCAAATTAATAAGGCAAGGGAATTGACATATCTACCAGCAGAAATATTTCAACATTGTTAACCCCATTATTACTAAGTAAAGCAAGTAGACACAAACATGAATAGATATCCAATATGTGAAATACAGAACTCGTCATAATCCCAGGCATGTAGCATTCAAAGTAAGTCCCTTCATGGACTCAGAGTATATAGTTCAGTGGTAGACCATTTGCTTAGCATAGGCAAAACCCTGAGTTTGATCCCCAGCATCACAAAAGGGAAGAGACTATGCAAACCTAGCATATAGTGGCACTTGCCAATCAAAAAGACTGTCTGACTTATCAGAGCATGAGTGACTATCCAATGTGTAACAGTAGCCATTGTCCTGCTTCCAAGCAGATCCTGTGGGTGGGGTTCACATGGTGCCAGTGTGCTCTGTGGGTGGGAAGAACAAATTAAAGGAGCACTGATCTCTTTGTCATGATGCTGGCTTCTCACGGGATTCTGTCCTGTCTGAATGTGCCTCACTCAGGATGTCTGTGTTCACACCTACAATGATGTGAACCTAGAGAGAAGCATAGAAGCAGGAGGCAGAGGAGGGATGAACAGAGATCAAGGTTAAGACAGAGAGGGACCAAGAATCCTATGCTGACCACGAAAGGGCAGCCGACACTCTATCACTGCTTCGTGGACCAGAGCCTCCACTAACTAGCAAAGGAAACAATGGGAATCGAGGCTGCAGGAGGGCAGAATGCGCCTGCAGAGCCACTGAGGCTGACTAGTAACTGTGCATACCCACTAAGGGTGGGAGGCCCGGATGTGTGAGAAATGGAGCAACTTCAGGCACAAATGTGGACCTGTGAATTTATGTCTGTGGGTACTGTGTTCTCCAAAAAATAAAATGCTAACAGATTTGTTTAAGGAAGACCTCCTCTGATGCCTAGAAGGTATGAATGCAAGCCAGCTCTAGGCTGCCGCAGCAGGAAAAAGAAACATCTCTGCGTGAAAGCTTTGTCTGTGGCCTCTGAGCATTCCATCTCTACCTACCATGCTCTCCCCCACCATAAGCCCAAGTTAGAAGTCTGAATCCCCAAAGGCAAGCCCAGGTCTTCCTCCACTTGTCCTCTGAGGTCAGAGCATATTTGCATACACTTTTATCTTCATTGTCTCTCCTTCTCCAGGATGGGTAAGCGCATTCTGTGCACGCAAAGGCTTTGTTGATTTGAGAACTGTAAAGAAAAATGTCATATTACTTGAGAGACTGAGAAAGCTTGGAGGGTTTTCCTCCTTACATCAAATTGTTTCTAGGATGGAGTAAGGAGATGACTGCAGATAAAATCTGTGCCTCTCAAGCATGAAGACCTGAGTTTGGATCCCCAAAACCTACGTGAGAGCTATAATCTCAGTGCAAGAGTCAGAAGGAGGCAAAGAAGAGGGAAACCCCAGAAGTTCCCAGATCAGCTCTCCTGATGTAGCACAGGTGAACAAGAGATCTTGTCTCAAACAGTATAAAAGAGATGGTATCTAAACTCCACAAACATGCCATGGCACACTCAAACACATATACTACACAGACTCAAATACATATATGGACACTACACATACATACACAGAGACTCACACATGCACATACTACACACATATTTATACACATACATACCAACACTACACACACATAAACACAGGCACACCTATATTATGAACACAACCATGCATGCACATACCTATTTTACAGTTCCAGGACTGGAGAGATGGTTTAACAACTAAGAGCAGCTACTGCTCTTGCAGAAAGCCTGGGTTGGGTCCCCAGCATCTGTCTGACATCTCACAACCTTCATGAACTCCAGCTCCAGGATATCCCACATCATCTTCTGGTCTCCACATGCACTGACATGCCCAAACACACGCTCAAACACATATTCACACATGATTAAAAATAAAAATATCTTTTTATAAGTTTTTGGGGAATTTCTTAATAATTAGGAATAATCCTGTTGGATTTTCTTTTCCAAGTATGTATGACTGTATAAATAAAGTTCTCAGATTAAATGCATGAGAGGTGTGTATGTGGACTTCAGAAGGCTCTAGCAACAAACACAACAAACATTTTTCTTCAAATTTCAACTAATAACCTATTTGAATACTGATGAAATAAACCCCCATTTGATAGACACAGGCATTTAAAATAATATATGTGGTCAGTAGAGGCATCTTTCTGTCTAATATGGCCACTGAAGTAGGAATGTGCTGGTGGACCATTATCACTCTTTGACATCACTCTAAGATATGTAATTCTGATCACAATGTTTGCCATGAACTTCAGTTTTAACATACTTCTTCCCATGTCCTCCTATGCACATCTCCCTCCACAGCTGTCATCTCATACTTAATTCTACCAGTAATCTTCTTCCTGCAGTACCTCTATAAACAACTCACACAGAACGCCGCTGGTTACAAAACATCAAGTTTATGATTTTAAAAAAAAAAAAAAAGGAATTAGAGCAAGCAAATGGGGAATGCCCTTCAGAAAGGAGGCTTATAAGAGCTGCTGATAGATAACATGAAAGCGAAAAATGGATTATGATAATGGGCCTCATCCATGAAATACAAGCCCCAGCTGAAAGGAGGCAGAGAGCATAAGCCCCCTCTCTCCAGCTTGCTTCCAGGGTCAAACAACTTGCCACCTATTGATCTACTGGCTCAGCGGGGCACCATTGTAACTCCCCTCGTGCATTCAGAAAGGAAGGCTTTATCAAAGGGATTACATGGCAAACCTGACCCACCACACTAGGAAATGCTTATCAGCTATTGGACCCTGTCACCTAGATTTTGAATTATGGCAGAAAAAGCAAAATATTATTAACCTGCGGGACTATACACATGCACACACACATGCACACATATACATGTGCATGGTTACATACACACACACAAACACACACACACCTTATATGTAGAAGAAAAATATGAGCTTCTATTCCTTACACTATTGCTGATATTGACCATGGAACCTGACAAACAAAAGGGTATGGATATCAATCAAAAGGTACTGCTGACTGAAACCAAGATGAACACATGCAGACCGGGGACTCAGAGTCTAAGATATGACAGTAGCCTGAAAATATATTAAAACAAAGCCCATAAAAAAAGAGGCACAAAAAATATGCTCTCGCATATATTCCTTTATTACAGATAATTACAAATACAAATAAAAGCAAAAGAAGGGAGGAAATCATCAGATAATTCTAGTTTTAAGGAGACACTGATGCAAAACCAGAAATGTAATATTATAGTCAGCTACATCTTTTCCATTAACAATTAAAAATAACCTGTGGAAAAAGAGCACACTGCTACAGTGGTCGTTCGTCAGCTCATACAGCACTGTCTACACTCAGAGCAGAGAGGCACTGACCACACCACTCTGCACAAAGTCCACAAAGGACCAACAGTCCTCTGAACACAGTGGTCCAGGCAACTGCAGACAAATGGCCTGGACCACAACATAAATCTCTCTGTAATTCACAGAATCCATTTGCTTGATAATTTGCAAGTGGCTTGTTTCCTCACTTTTCAGGCTATAAAAGCAAATTTGAACAAATTAAAATCTACTTAACCATTGCCTCCACTACAGAATTAAAGAACTATCCCTGGGGAATGTAGGAGATTGTTCAATAGGCTTCAGTTTGTCAGCTTCTAATTTTGAGTATTAAATTTGTTTTAATGCACTTTCCCAGGGTAAGTAAACTGAGGGAAGGGAGGAGGGAATTAAAACAAAACCAGTGTCTTTTGCATTGTTATGCATTAAAGAAAATGAACTGATTATTATAACATAGTTAACGACTGTGTCCCTGGCTAACCTCTTTGTCTATTCTACTCAATGCACTAGGCAAACCATCCCCCTTCCCTAGATACTCAAGGCAGAGTCTAACCACAAAATACATCAGTTCTTCTAAGTGCTCTTGTTCCTGGTCATTGATTGTATGATTACACTAAAACTCAATAGGTCATTATGCTTTTCCTGGGTTCAGTGCCCCAGAGAAAGAAGAAAAATGTCCAGCTTTAACCTTTTCCATTGTAGGTTAATGATATGGAAAAAGAAAAAGGAACTTTGTGGAAGGTCTGAACTAGGTTCTGTGTTTCAAAAGAAACATATTTACTACCTT